>NC_056731.1:886824766-887137266 GCF_019279795.1 Protopterus annectens
CAACAAAACATATGTCATCAGGTGTACTTTATATAGAAAAGTCTCAGAGAGAAGAGATGTAGAGTATACTTCAAAAGATAATGGGAATGTTGAATCACCAGATGGACTGATTTGTATGGCCGCTACAACATTACAGACAATTAATGCAGCATGAGAGGAGAATCTCCTTCAAAGTTTGTAAGTGATACTGGCTTAAAGACACATGCACACATGCTCAAGCACACTCTCTCATGTGCTGTTATGTTGTTAGTCTCATATAGACTTAAATTCACTCTCTCTCACTCTCTCACGCGCGCGCGCACACACACACACACACACACACACACACACACACACACACACACACACACACACACACACACACCTATATGCTGCTTTTAAGCTAGTATGTTATAACACACAGTGGGTTTAGAGGACAAGCTGGCTTTTGCACAAAGGTTACATAAATCTTATTCAACATAGCAAACAATTTCAAAAGAAAAACATGGCAGCACCATCACCAATTTTTTACACTGCTGGTATGCCACTTTCCTGTGTCTGCATCACTTCTGTGTCAATTACCTATGCTGCTGAATTGTATTAATGACCATTATGCTGTGCAATCGTGTATCATTACTTATGTGCATTGTCTTATGTTTATTGTTATGTTCTGCTCTGTGATGCTTTGTATGGTTAACATGCAACTAATTCTGTATTCAGCAACAGTATATCTTCAGTTTATCCTTGCATTTCTGTCTAGTTGTTTGCACACACTGTACTGACTGCTACTTAGTCCACCTTTATAGCCTGTGTGCTAAACACTACTTCTAGTTCTGGCCCCTGCCTGTTTTATGTCTTCTTCCCATAATGGTGTTAATGATGCCATTAAATTACACAGAACTTTCTGTGCATATTTCTGCAATTGTATCCCTGACATTTTCCATGTCTACTACACATTCACCTTTCAGTGTGCTGTTTGTGGATGGTTATAGTCATGAAACATATTTCAGTAAATTATGTATTAGTAAAATGTTGAGGGTATTAGGACTGCTTTGAGGTTCTTCAATCAACAAAAGAATATTTCGTGAAGTGTTTGGTGCAAAACCAGCATGGTTCAAAAAATATTTAAATTCCATGAGCTGTTCAGTTATGCTGATTCTTTAATCCATTACATGTACACGTGTGCATTCAAAGAAACATGCAACCTGAAAACAGATAAGTACCACATGGCCTAGTTATTGTGCCCATTATTTGTTGGATAAATTGCAGGTCCTACTTATCTGACAGCTTATCCATCATCTTTGTGCATTTCTGGTCCCTACAGATGCTGCAACTTGCCTCAAAGTTTACACTGTTTGTGCAAGTTCAGCTTAAGTATGCACAGAAAAAGGTGAAATGTCTTACTAAAGAATCATATACATGTAGAGAACTCCCTTATGTCTCTTTGGCATGTTCATCTCTAAATGGTAGGTATCTTGCTGTTGAAACACACTTTATTTTGTAGTGTTGACAGAAAGTATATTTCGTTCTAGCACATTCATTTTTTAAAACATCTTATCAGCACATAACATTATTCTCTAATGAGAAAACATTATACCAGAACTGTCATTAAATTCTGAAAAATTATACATTGCCTGGCAACATGATCATTTTATACTAAGATATTTTCCTATAATTTCATGACTCTAATGGGCCCATTTAAATTATAAATATGTGATTTATGACCCCATCAATTTAATGTATGTGAAATGTCAAATGTTCTGGTTGCTATTATCCATCTTTCTGACACTCTCACATTATGCAGGGAAGAAAAAGGAAAACAAGCGACTACCTGGATTTAAAGATCTGTTCCATAAGTATTACTATTTCATGTATCTTTAATATGATTTCCATTTTTAACTTCCTCATATGTTCAGATGTGCGGTTATACAAAGACAGACATTCTAATGAACCAGCACCTCTTCTTCCCTTCCCCTCTGTATGATCAGTGCTGTTGGGAGCTCATTGTGTGTGTTTTGGTATCTGAGGAGTTTCTTAACGGATAAATCCATCATCAGTACTCCTTTTTTTTGGAAAAACATGATCAGCATCCTCAGAAAGGAGTAAACCACAGAATCAGACAGTCCAGCCTGCTCTCATGGCTGCAGCTAATGGAGTCAGATAAAAATATCCAGGAGTCATTGAATGAATGACCACACACTTTGTCATCATGGTAGTAAATGGAGGCGCATATAGAATTATGTGACATCGCACATAAACTCTTAGCCTTAAGGGCTTACTTAAAGATACGCTGCACTATATACTGCACCAGTCCACCCTGTGCTATACCATGATGTACTAGGGATGTCACATGACATGCATACAGTCAAATTAAATATATAAGGGTATATAGAAAGAATAGAGCAATAAATTACATGAAGCAATAATTTGCACTGATTAGATAGAAGCTATAAAACTCTTTGCTATCATAGTGTGCAACTAGGTTGGTTTGGATGGCTTTTTAATCAGTCTCCTAAATCATGTTACTGTACAATCACTAGTATGTAATAATATCATAGTGTGCAACAGTCATATATAGTAAATACTTTACATCAGCTACAACAGCATTGCCCACTCTTGTAGATAATTTGCTGATATTGTGTCATGATCAGAATATGTAAACATTTCAGTATCTACCTTTTGTAGAGTTGTAGCAAGGCTGTTTGGTAGCATTTGTGTGTTGGAAACTGTAACAAGAAGTTAGTATAACTCTTTGCTACAGGTTAGCAGACATGTTTGGGATAGCCTAGCAAATAGGTGTTATGCTGGAATGTAATAGCTTTTTGATTAACCTGAAGACCATTTTATATATATATATATATATATATATATATATATATATATATATATATATATATATATATATATATACATACATACATACATACATAACAGCCCTTTGCTTAGTTTTGAGAGTCCTTTTAGGGTCCTCACCTTCAAAGTGGAGGTGCCAAATGGTAGTATTTTTAACTGAATTTTTTATAAATGTACCAAAAGACTCTTTCAAAGATAAACACTTATTCTAATCATGACACAGTATCAACAATTCAGATATATATGTATTTATTCTAAGCCAGCATGTTATCCAGCATTAATAAATAAAACATTTAAACTCAAGCTTTTGCAAACATTATGCAAGCCTTCATCACAGTACACTGCACTTTTCTTTTAAGGAATAATATACTATTGTGCTTGAAACTGTGAAGTATTTTCTGTGTTAATATATAAATTATGTGTTTCATGGACATATGAATCTTGTTCACTGTAATCTCACCTACCAATCTTTTTGACAGTGTAAATCAGGGTTACTGCTAGCCTGTGAATCATCTTGACTAATAGCATTGTGACCTGTTATGTTCTGCATTTGCATCTATACCATGTGAATTCACTTGATCATGTCTAGCTCTTCACAAGAAGACTGTTTCAATATATTTAATTGCTACATTGACACAATTTGAGACAATAAATGGCATTTAATTGCTTTTTTATACATCACAGCCCTTTTTATTACAGTGGTTTCAGTTTGTGACCCCGATTAAGTCAGTAATGAACTTTTAACTCAGACAGCAAGCTTGAAATACCCTGTTTTTTTAATGCATTTTGTTATAATACTGGTACCTAGCTTAAATGAAATAAATGTTCCATTTATGCACAGCTTGTTCTGTTCAATTCTTTTTTACATTGACAACAGTAATACATTTTTGTGCCAAGTGAAGAAATAGTGTATACAGTCTCAGCTATAGTTGCAGCAAATACTTTTCATATGGTTTGTATGTTTCAGTCAGATAATTGTTCAAGTCAGCAATTGCATATCAAGGCCAGATTCATGAATGCCTACACTAAGATTTCACTAAGTGTGCACCATTCTGAGGGAACAGACAACACAAGCATAATTCATGTCTTCTTCCTTCTAATTTTAGTTTCCTTCTGATTTTCTTGCAGCCTTAAATACTGAGGTGGATTTATTAAAGTTGCCACAAAGTGTAGTTTACATGGACATTTAGTGTAATCTTTCTGAGTGACTAAAAACCACAAACAATGTGGTAAGGATGTTCTTGAATACAGAACATGTACACATAGTGCTGGCATTAATGAATCCAGTCTTCGGTCATTTGCAAAACATTTTTTCTCACCTTTTTTTCCTCAACTTGCATATTTTAGAAAAACGGTTAGGTTGTTCACACTTTCTGCATTCTGCATTCTATAGAGGGTATTAGACATAGCTTATTTTTATGCTGATAGCAACACCTAGAAGAAATTGTTAGTTGCTGAGCTGAATGATTTTCAGTTTTAACTAAATCATCAGACTCATGCACAACACTAGCTTTCATTGATGCCATACTGTTTAAAGCATTTCAAGTGCTATACTTTGTTTTGACAGTATTAGTCTGTATAGTAACAAAAAACTCTGGCTTAATTTCAGTTTTGCAATATATAAAAGTCTTCATCAAGCTAGTCATCTGAATACTGGTTAAATCTGCCATCCTTTACTTATTTCATCATTACCAGACTCTGAAAAAAGTTTATTTCTTTCTCATTTTAATGTTTCAAATAATTCCATCACTCAGCAGTGAACTACACAACTTATCAAGCTTGGGCCCAAGTAGCCAGAGACATTATGTACAGTTCCATAAAAGAGTTTGCATTTTGTGACTAGTCTACATTATGAAAGCACCACAGTTCATACATGTGAATGTGCTATGGTAATATGGTACACACAGACAACCAGCAGGAATCTGTTTACTGTCGACACCATCATATCCCATTCCTGTACAACTGTCAAGATTAGTATCCCTGAATGGAAACAATCCTAGTAATGGATGCAATAATCATAGAGGAGCAGACATGACTCAGTTAATGTAATACCTCCCATTCCAGCACAGGTTGAAAGTAGGACTTGTGGTCACAACTGAATGCTACAGAACAAGCTATAGATTACACATGGATGATGTTTTTATATGGAAAAAAGTAAATATAGAAAGAGAAATGGAAATTAACCATAATGAAATGTTAGAAAATGTGCTTTTAGTATTTAATGTACAAAGTAAACCTCTAGACTTTTTAGAGCTGAACATCTTTATTTAGTATAAAAGAAACATGAATGGAGAAGAGGAAGTAAATTATACATGGACTGAGAGAGGAAGGAAGGCAGGAAGATCCACAGTATGATATTTAGCAGTTATAAAGATACAATTCTGCTTAGGTATATTTCTGAATTATTACTTATAAAATAAGCACAGATGTTTTGGGTCTATTATTCTATTAGCAACCTAGAGTAAAGTAAACAGACAGACAGAATTCCAGAATTGTGCTGAAACATTCTGAAATACATTGCTTTCTGCATCCAAACCCATACAGCATATGGAAAGGAAGCTAGAATGGTAATTGTAACTATGCACAAGATCACACTCTTTTTTTTTTTTGTTCAGTTTTATGTACAATAAATATGAAAATGTTACAGAATTTTACCCAATGACATAACACACTTCAAAGAATAGGCTGACATTGAAGAGAAAAAGGTGCAGATCATTACCTACTTTCAGCACTGCATTCCCTTTGGCTAATGTAAAGGTTGTTCTGTGCATAACTTATTGTAACTTGTGAGGGATCACCTTTTAAATGGGGATAGTGGCAGGCATAGGCAGACAGTGGGCATGGGAGACAGACTTGCACAATCAGGCAGTCAGAGATGTTCCTTAGAGTACTATTTTAATTTATGCAGACCTCTACAGATAGGGACACGAATGATTAATAAAAATATTGAGTTCATTACTCATGAATGCAGAGGTCAGCTTATTGACATGCAAGCATGCATGCTAATGGAGGGGGATTTAGTAGATGAATACTCTCATTGACAGGAGATCAGATGAATCATAATAAGGTGGGTGAGATAGGTGCAGATGACTTAACATGCTTTTATTTACTGTGATGCACACCGGAAGATACTGTTGCATCTCTTTTATACATTTATGTATCAGTCTGTCTTCTGTGCAAGTAATGATGGTACAGTTGCTCAGCTATATTATGCTGAGAAATATTTCTCCATTAGTTGTTCTTTAGGTACCAGGCTGTGGGTTTCTCAACTGCATATCTGCAGTTGAACAGCTATGCATCCAGCCCTTATTCTACAGTTTAGTCCATGAGTCACATATTTGTAACTCAAATACTACATTGTAAAACCTCATTTGCATACCAAAAGCATGTATTTGGCTGCATTGCACATGGTCTAGTATGCAGGTATTGTGTTGTTACTGCATGTCACACAGTCTGTAAATTGCACAGAACCGTGTTATATGACTTTAACATGCACAAGCCCTGCATTATTGTAGACAGTGTCTATGAATGTTATGGGCAGTCTTTAGCTGTATGTTTTAGTTTGGTCACATATTCCTTAGTAGATTTACGCGAATCCTGGTCTCCAGTGAAAAATAAATGAATGTTGGGGATAACAGTACAATTTAAATTTGTTTCTAGTGACATTATAATTAGTTTACTGTCCTTTAGAAAAATTACATGCATTCAGTACTTTAGCTACAGTGGATATAAAAAGTGTACACATCCCTTAAAATGCCAGGTTTTTGTGATATAAAAAAATGAGACCACAATAAATCATTTCAAAACTTTCCCCACCTTTAATGTAACATATAACCCATACAATTCAATTGTAAAACAAACACATCTGTTAGGGGAAAAATAAAAAAATGTACAATACGTTGGTTGCATAAGTGTCCACACCCTTAAACTAATACTTTGTTGAAGCACATTTTATTTAATTACAGCATTCAGTCTTCTTGGGTAGACATCTGCCATCAGTTAAAGAGACTGATTAACCCCAAATAAAGTTCAGCTGTCCTAGTAGGATTTTCCTGACATTTACTCTGTTGTCTGCTACAGCAAAAGCCATGGTACACAGAGAGCTTACAAAGCATCAAAGGGGTCTCATTGTTGAAAGATATCAGTCAGGAGAAGGGTACAAAAAAATTCCACAGCATTGGATATATCATGGAACACAGTGAAGACAATCATCAAAAAGTAGGGAAAATACGGGACAACAGTGATGTTGCAAGGAACTAGATGTCCCTCCAAATTTGATGAAAAGACGAGATGAAAACTGGTCAGGGAGGCTGCCAAGAGACCTACAGCAACACTGAAGGAGCTGTAGGAATTTCTGGCAAGAACTGGTTGTGTACTACACGTGACAACAATCTCCTGTATTCTCGATATGTCTGGACCTTGGGGTATAGTTGCAAGATGGAAGCCTTTTCCTACACAGAAAAACATCCAGGCCCAGCTAAAATTTGCAAAACAATACATCGTCTCCCAAAAGCATATGGGAAAATGTGTTATGGTCTGATGAGACCAAGGTTAAACGTTTTGGTCACAATTCCAAAAAGGAAGTTTGGCGCAAAAACACTTCACATCACCAAAAAAACACCATCCCCACAGTGAAGCATGGTGGTGGCAGTATCATGCTTTTGGGTTGCTTTTCTTCAGCTGGAACTGGGGCTTTAGTCAAGGTGGAGGGAATTTTGAACAGTTACAAATACCAATCACTTTTGGCCCAAAACCTTCAGGCATCTGCTAGAAAGCTGAAGATGAAGAGGAATTTCACCTTTCAACACACAATGACCCCAAGCATACAGCCAAATCAACAAAAGAATGGCTTCACCAGAAGAAAATTTAAATTTTGGAATGGCCCAGCCAGAGCCAGACCTAAATCCAATAGAAAATCTGTGGGGTGAACTGAAGACAACTGTGCACAAGAGATGCCCATGCAATCTGACAGATTTGGCATGCTTTTGCAAGGAAATATTGCCATGTCAAGGTGTGCCATGCTGATAGACTACTAGCCAGTAAGACTGAATCCTGTAATTAAATCAAAAGGTGCTTCAACAAAGTATTAGGTTAAGGGTGTGCACACTTATGCAACCAGCTTATTGTATATTTTTTATATTTTTCCCCTAACAGATTTGCTTGTTTTTCAATTGAATTGCACAGGTTATACAGGTTATAGGTCACATTAAAGGTGGGAAAAGTTTTGAAATTATTTATCGTGGTCTAATATTTTTATATTACAAAAACCTGGCATTTTAACAGGGGTGTGTACACTTTTTATATCCACTATATATCCTCCCCAGCTAGATGAAGAAAAATTGCAACTTGACCCTAACATTTTTCACTTCAACTTGAAACTGGGATGTAAAGGTTATACTTCTGTACCCATTGCTTCCAAATTTCTGCCAAGCTGACATACAGTATCGAGTGAGGGACAAGATGGATACTAGGATGACTGATTCAGTTGTACTCAAGAAAATTGTGGAAATTGCAAAAAGTCCAATGTTTTCAACAGTACTGAAATATTGTGTATGTTTAATTGAACTTTACTCCACTTTATTACTCGAGACATGGTGGTGTGAAACTCATTTTCCCTAAGGATTTTTTTCACTTTACAGTTTTCCTTTTTGGATTCTGGTGCTAGTGCTAGTTTCTCAAAATTCATCTTTTTCTCACTTAAGATTTTTTTCTGTTACATTGTTTCACATGCTCATTAGGTAGGGGGATATGCTACTTGTAACAAAATTTGTCCTGGTGATTTAGGGGGAATATGTTTATTTTCCATTGCTGTTTGGGTTTGCTGCATGGGATAAAGGGAAGGAGCCCTGCTTATCACCAAGGCAAATGGGTTTTGATTGACATCCTTGGCACTTGATGAGCTGAGGGGGGTGATGAATCAAGGGGTTAGGCCACCACACCTCTCTCAATGAGTGAAGGATGAGGGTTGTTTTCTGGGAAAGAGTGTAACTGCTGCTGCATTGCCAATGTATACAAAGCAGGAAACCAGCTCAGGAAACCACAAAGAGGTTTGATAAATACACACAAGCTTCAAAAAACAGCACACTTTTGCAATATAGCTTTATAAACTGTTTAGGCAGTCATAATGGTATACACTCATTTAAACTGGTTTACTATCAACATTCTGGAAATCTCTTCTTCTTTGAGCTATGACTTACTCAAAGCAAATAAATGAAAATTACACCAGTGTTTCCTCACATCAACGAACGCAGTAATGTCGGTAATGTCAAAGTCGACATTATCGACATTACCCAACTTACCTTGACGTCCAGCGATGTCCTACACACGTTTTGCAGGGGGGCAAGCCCCCTCCACTCCCACATCCCCTGCTAATTATATATTCCAAATCTGAGATCGCACTACAGTGAGGAAAAGGGTAATTTTCCCTATCCCCACTGTAGTGCGATCCAGTTGTAAACAGCAACACTCAAAATCACGAATTCAAGCTGCAACTCAGCTTTCCGGGGTGATGTAATTTCAACTGGGGATTTTTTAATTTTGCACCTATGCACTCAACCAACTGAATGATAGTAAACTATCTTTTAAACTTTTGACAGTAAACCATTTAAATATGGACATACTTTCAAAGGTTCATAGCTGTGTACTAAGCTGACAATCATTGGGCCTTTTTAAGCCTAGCCATGCATCCCAAATCTCTGACAAGTTCTGGTACCCTTAGTAAATGCATGCAGGAGCTTGGAAGATGAAACAATTACATGTAGGGGCCTGGGAGATGAACTATTCACAGGCTGCCTTTGTCCATTAGAGATGTAGGTGCCAAACCAGGGATGAATTTAATATCCCTCATCCAATTGTCCAAGATGCATGTGAATTGCATTAGGGAGGAACTCTGCTTGCCAAGGATGAGGAGTCTGCCCTGAGAAGGAGTAGTCCCTGTCTATCTAGCAGGTCCTATTTATACCCCAGACAAGATATAAGTCTTAAGAATGGGTTATTCTGGTGCTGTTTTGTTTCCGGATATGCTGGTGGTGCATCATAGTGTGGTCTGATGATGCCTTGTAAACCAGACATAGCTCTCCCCTCAACAGCATGTAGGAAACAGAATACAGGGATAAGACATTGTGGCAGTCTGCACAGGACATGTTATTTACACCCTGTATTCTTTTAGTGAGGAACGTCTGTGGACATTCCAATTGTTGGATGTGCCTGAATGGATGTACATATTGTACTCAATGATGGATCTGATGAATGCTAAATATAGTGGGAAAATGACCAGCTTGGATCTAGATGCCATTCCTTTATTTATAATAAAGTTGCACAACATACAATGATTCCCTTACTACCACAGACACATGATGGTCAAAGACTTGATTACTGTCTAGGTGTATCTCCATGTCCCTGACTGCTGGGTCGACTCTTAGAATGTATAGTGAATATGACAGTTACCTATGATGGCAGACATCCCAAAGCATACTATTACCCACTTCTTGGCATTTAATTTTAGTCCGTGACTCTGACACCAGTTATTTGTATGCCTCAACCCTTCTTAGAAAACATTAGTGTCAATGAGGGATTTTATGAGGGTCTATATTAGAACATCAAATGTTTAATAGTTCGAGTCACAAAAGGTTGACCTTTAATGATCGAACTATTAAAACATTGAATGTTCCTAAAAAATAATTCAAAATAAAAGGAAAAACTAAAGGGTGTAGGCAGGGGTGCAAGCCCCCCTGCACCCCCCAGACCCCCCACTACTTAAATATACGAACTCCAAGACTGCACTACATTGAAGTAAATGGAAATCTCCCCTTGTGGAGATTTCCGTTTATACGTTCAATATTCTGAACGTTCGCTGTTGTCGTGTCAACAATATCAGATTCGATATTGTCGGCTTTCGACAATATAATATAGACCCATTTTATGACTGCTTCTAATTTGTAATCACGTGCACATTTGGCTGGTTAGAGGCTCTTGACATTGGCCTTGAATTCAGAGAAGTAGGTGCCAAAAAGTATTGGTCTCAGGACTGATCCCTGAGGGACTCTGTTAATGACTGGCCTCTTTGTAGAGGTGAACTCCCCTGTTTGTGAGCCAGCTGGCTATCAAACTGGTGATATAACAGTTTATACTAAGCGTCTTGGTTTGTCGACATTACCTGAGTGAAGTATTGTGTTAAATGCCTTGGCCAGATCAAGGTAAGCAGCGTTGAACTGCTTTGCCTTTGCCCATTGGTTTAGTGACCTTCTCAAGGAAGACCACCAGGTTGAGTAGGCATGACTTGCCTTTGGCAAAACCAAACTGGGTTAGGTCCAGTGTCTGGAAGTTTCCTATATCATTATTGATCATTTCCATCATCATTTTCCAGGGTTTTGCATACGAGACTGTTGAGACTTATAAGTCTGTAGTTCCCAGGGTCTGTGGATGGGCCACCTTTGTGTATTGGCATGATGGATGCCATTCTTCATTTGTGAGGCACAAAGCTTGTTTGGAAGCTACAGTTAAATAGTGATTGCAGAGGGCCTGAGAGGTCATATTTCTTGCTATTTAGACGGCAGCCTGGAGTATTGTCAGGATCCATTAATGCAGTGTTCTTGGCCTTAGAGAGAGCACTGACGACCTGTTCAATAGTGACAGTAGGGATAGCTATATTTGATGGTATTTTCTGAGGGGAGGCTGAGGAGAGAGAGAGAGAGAGAGAGGGGTAAAGTTAGAGCTAAATTTGCACATTGGTTCTGCTATACTTTCTGGTTCAGTATAGGTAGATCCATTAACAATGAGCTCTGCACACATTTGTGTATTGTCTTTGAGGTTCTGGACACAGCTAAAGAATGTCTTGTGGTTGCCCTTGGAGTGAAAGGGCAATTCATCTGAAATGAGGCTTTGGTAGACTTTATCTGTCCTCTATGGTGCTTGTTTTGTTTGTTGAGAGCACTTTTATCATGCTAGGTGCTACGTCTTTTAATTTTTTTGTGATGATGCACTTCCTTCTGTTATACACTCAGTAGATATGATTCCAACAGGATGGCTTTGGAGTTAGTTCTGTACTTATTCCTGGTGGGTACAGCTGGCTGTATGCAGCTTTTAACATGCTTGTACAGGGTTTCTGTGAAAAGTTCCATGTAGGCAGTAGTGTTCTCAGGTTTTAGGGGGGCTTAAAATTTTGCCAGGCTATCATTTATTAGAAGGAAGTTAGCCTTAGAGTAGTTCCTGAAAAGTCCGGTATTAGTTAGAGTTCCAGGTTTTATTTTTACTTCAAAGGAGATTGTTTTGTGACCTGGCCTCACCAGAGAGGACATTATATGCTGTGCTCACCCATATTAGTGAAGACCAGATCCAGTATGTTTTTGCTATTGCTCTGCATAGTGACAGTCTGGTCTAGGAAGTTTGCATTTATAAAACCTAGGACTCTTTGTGTCTGCACATTTGGTGTTATACAGGACTCCCAGCTAATAGTGGGGTAATTAAAGTTGCCTATGAATAAGGTATTGGGCTGGATGTTGAGTGTTTCCAGTAAGATTTAGTACATGTTATGGGTTTATTTCATCATAGGGGAGGCCCTATAGCTTGCAAGGATGCGGTAAGGGATTTTCACATTGGTGCTTTGAACATGAAGAAGCTCAAGTGCATCATTATGTTTGATCAGCCTTGAGGTATATTTTATTTTGATATAAATCAAGACCCCTCCACCTTTAGCCCCTATCTATGTAGTAGCTGGTCTAAATGTGTGGAAGGCATTATAGCCTTGCACTGCTGGTGCTTTCCACAGATTTAAACCAAGTCTCAGTGACTGGACAGTTATCAGCATTCGCTTGGGTAAGGAGAGCAAACAGGGAGTTGAGCAGTGAGACATTTCATTTTCATGGTTTTGAACTGGTATGTTGTAAGTATTGTCAGTTTTGGCATTGCCTAAAAGGGCACTATGGGGTAGGACAGTGTTTTAGCTAGAATACAAAAGCCTAGAAGCAAGAGGTGCAGACCATCCCTGGCAAAGCAGTGTGGTCTGTTGACCACCACCTTCCATGCTGACATATATTGCACCCCCTTAGAATGACATCAGAAACCAAGCCAATTATTAATGTTGGTCATCTTCTGTTCACAGTGTGGCATCATCCTTGGAGAAGGTAGAATGCTGCTCAATGCTAGGCTGATAGTAGCCTGGAACACATATTCTGAGAACTCCATGATGTCTCTCTTGATACAGTCTAGGTCATTTTGCACTCACATGGACTGTGACTAAGTCATACTGGTACTTGTGGCCCAATGACCTGAGTGCATGAGTAACATGGTGGATCCTGGCCCCTAATAAGCAAATGACCTTGATTTTCTACTTACGTATCTTGCTGAGAGGGACATCAGTGTGTCTCACAATGGAATCTCTAATGACCAGAATGTGGCTTGCCTTATGGGCTTAGAAACAGAGGCTCCATAAGGTGTGACTGTATGTGCTGATGTGGGTATTGTTTTAAAAGAGTGCATTTGAGGCTGCTGAGGGCATTTGCTATGTTTGATTCATCTAGGAGGTATAAGTGGCACAGCATATTTGGGTCTATGTGTCTGCTTCATATTGTGTGTGAGCATAGGATCATAGGAGGTTACTAGGGTAATGGCCCTAGGGTCCTTACAAGCCTAGCCAAGTACAACTCCTATTCCCAAGAATATCAGGGTATTAGGTAGAATTAAGTCAACAGCTACTGCCTCTGTCCAAGAGGGACACAGTTGAAACACCCAGGGTGAAGTTGCAGTTTCTGATCCAGTCATCCAAATTAACCTTAAATAGGGTCAGCGAGGAGCTCTGCTTCACCTGAATTGAATGTTTGTTCCAGAGGAGAGGTAACCTCTATGAGACATATCTGTCTCTCCAGCAAGTCCTGCTGATGTCACATACTAGGTTGAGTTCCCTAGACGGAGTCCATCTTATACCATTTGATTTAAAATTTGTGCATTTCCATTAGAGCAGGATCTGAGATTGAGTTATATGCTAGGCAGAGGCAATTTCAGTCTGTCAACTTATAACATATGCTAAAGACCCTGAATTTTCTTTGTAAGAAACTTCTGAGGTTTTTCCAGTTGCTGCAGGTGCTTGGCAATGTACATTCCAAAGGTAGCATTGTGCTCTGTTATTGGACTGATGAGTGAGGAGTACGGGGAGGGGTTATATTTTCTGTTCTGAATGCAGTGCCTAACTTATGAGGTGGGCAATGTAGAAAACCATTTTTACCACTGTGGAGACGTGGTGGTCAAAGGAAAGGTTGCTGTCATTCTGTGTGCTGAAATCTCTCACCATTGATTGTGTACTTAAGGTGTTGTTATTAATGTGGTAATCTGCAGGGATGTCACCCTTGCTGAAGGGGATGATAATGCATTTTTTTGCATTGAATTCTAGCCGATGACTTTGATACCAGTCATTGTCTGTGTAAGCCCCTGTTGTAGGATGTTGACATCATTTGCGGACTCGATAACTGCACCTAGTTTGCAATCATCAGCAAATTTTGTCAGCCATAGTCCTTGTGTTTTAGCCTGTACATCCAAAAAGTAGATTCCAAACAATAGGGGCCCGCCCCAGCACAGATCCCTGTGGAACACCACTGGTTACAGGTCTGCTGGTGGAGTAGGAGTCACCTATTTTGACTTTGTGCTTACTGTCAGTGAGCCAGTTTACAACCCACCTGACAATATATGGGTTAATCTCCAGCTGGGTGAGTTTGTCAATGATGCCTGAGTGGGAAATAGTGTCAAAGGCCTTGGTCAGGTCCAGGTAGGCTGTATGCATGGATTTGCTTTCAATCAGGGCTTTGGTGACTATCTCAAAGAAGTCCACCAAGTTCAAGAGGCAGAATCTCCCTTTAACAAAGCCAAACTGGGTCAGGTCAAGAATTTGGAGGTCTCCCATATTGTTGATAAGGTCCATGATTATTCTTTCCATAGCCTTGCAGATTAGGCTGGTGAGTCTTATGGGTCTGTAGCACCCAGGGTCTGTGGAGGCACCTCCTTTATGTAACGGGATGATGGTTGCTGTTTTCCATTCAGCAGGTACAAAACCAGTGCTTAGACTGTGGTTAAAAAGAGTACTCAGCAGTGCAGCTAGTTCCTGTTTTAATCCATTTAGAACACATCCTGGGAGATTATCAGGTCCCATATAGGCTGTGTTTTTGGCTTGGAGAGAACATTTACAACTTGCTGCTTGGAGATACTAGGTAGAGGGCAGGTGGTAAGGATGCTTTGGGGGATATGTGGTGGGGACAAGGGGAAAATGTTTTTCACTGAACCTGTCAGCTAGCAGGTGGGCTGTTTCTGCGGGTTCAGTATATGTGATGCCATTAACAACCAGTTCTGCATAGATCTGGGTTTTTCCTTTAAGGTTTCTGATGTAGCTAAAGAAGGCCTTATGATTATCCTTAGCAAAGGAGGCTAATTTGGATTCATAGTTAGCTTTAGAATGCCTTATGAGGTGTCCTATTTGCTTGTTTAAGTCAAGGAGGGAATGCTTCCAATTTAGAAACTGTTCCTTCCTGCTCATGAACAGCAATTTCTTTCTCTTATTGTATATCCTGTTAATGGTGGATGTTAGTGAGCACCAGATCCAGAATGTTTGGGCCCCTTGTGGGGGTGTCAACCAACTGGTCCAGGACATTGCAGTTGATGAAGTCCAAGAATGTTTCGGCAAGTGTGTTAGTACATGTATAATTTACCCAATCTATGGATGGATAGTTAAAGTCACCTAAAACCAGGGTGTTTGGTTGTATCTTGAGAGATTCAATTAGATTCAAGTATGCAGTGTGGATATCCTGATTCATGGGGGGGTCCTATAACTAGCAATAACTTGGAGAGGGGTGTTACCTACGGTTATTTGGACCTGGATTAGATCAAGGGAATCATTTTGTTTAACCAGTCTAGAGGTGTATTTATCTTTGATGAATATCGATACACCTTCTCCTTTATTTCTTGCACTTTCAGTTTATGGTCTGAATGTGTGGAAGGCATTATAACCTGGTACGGCTTGGGTGCTTTCTGCAGCCTTAAACCAAGCCTGTGTGACCGCACAGATGTCAGCATCTTTTAATGAGAGGGGTGCTTCCAGTGAGTGCAGTTTTAGGTTTAGACTCCTAGTGTTTACCAGTATAACATTGAGGTAGCTTTTTGTAGGTATTTTTACATTGGGAATTTTGTTGTTGTGCCATTCCGTAAAAAAGGCACTGTGGGGGAGGCAAGAGGCTTAGCCATTAACCAAAATCCCTGAGGTGACAGATGAATGGCAAAGCAGCATGGTCTATCTACCATGTCATCCCAGGCTGACAGGTTTTGGATCCCCTTAGAATGACACCAGAAACTAAGCCAATTGTTGAAGTCATTTGTTTTTTGTTTATATTGTGGTATCATTTTAGGTGAAGGCAGTATGCTGCTCAAGGTTAGGCTCATACCTGCATGAGACACATATTCAGAGAGTTCAGTCATGTCTCTCTTTATATAGTCCAGTGAGGTGCATCTCAAGTCTATCACACCAACGTGAACTATGACGGAGTAATAACAGTACTTGTTGTGGAGAGACTTGAGTGCATGTGTGATCTGGTGGATCCTGGCACCTGACAGACAGCTGACCATAACCTTCTTGTCATCCAACCTGGTGGGTGGGAGATCTGTGTGTTGCATATGATAAAAAAAAAACTGGTTTAGATGTGCTTTGCCTTAGGGACTTTTTTGTTGAGGCAGTTGTTGTTTTATGTATATTGAGTGCTGTAGGTACTGTAATAGGTATAGCATGCTTATGTTTTGGAGGTCTATGGTGTTTAGGTACATTTCTGGTGAGTACCTCCACATACAATGATTTATGTGTTGAGACTGTGGTTTGTGCAGAAGATGTAGAATGTGGGGTGACAGCATGTTCAGTGTCACTGTTCTGTAAATGAGAGAGAAGGATTCCAAATTCTTAGTGTGTATTCATCTTTCACAAATTGAGCTTGAGTGGTTTAGGAGTAGTGGGCTGTCAGTGTACATGAGGCAATAGCTGTGCTGCCACAGGACGCCCATGTCAACCAGGCTGGCAGGAGAAATGAGGGAGAACATCCATAATACTAGGTGTAAATTTGCGTACTTTAATGAGGAAGAATGTGGTTTAACTGGGGCCGTAATGCTGGGTCTATACTACTGGGGCTGTCAAGGGGTATGAGACTATTAGGGATTAGGAGATTTCAGTTAAAGTGGCAAAAGCCCAGCTGAGGTACTCTCCGAGCAGCTAAGTGCAAGTTAAGGGATTCCTGAGTTGGAGCACAGGCAGCTTCTAAGGGAAAATAAATCTACTTTAGCATTTGCGTCTATAACCGCCAATGGTTAGCTCCACTGTGCGGTGCTGTGCAAAGGTGCACTACATGCAAACAGATGCCTCGGATTGCTCATATGAACACTGTAGAGCAGTGGCTAGTCACCAAACTCAGTGAGGCTGTGTTAAAACAGGTGCAAACATGGGGGTTATGCAGCAACTGTGAAAAGCCTTTTGTAAAACAAGTTAAGCAATTTTCAAAAAAACTGGCCAATGGAAATGCTTAATACTGAGCCTTATTCCAACAATGTCCAACTCAGATGGGTCCTTTGCTACATATTTTGCCACAAGAGTGTAGGGGGCCCTCTTAATGTAATATGTCTGGTTTTAGTGCTCAGAAAATGCCAAACAGTCTAGATTCAGCAAATCTGAATCTAGCCCATGCTATAAAATATAGAAGTATTAGAAAATACAAAGTACAGGAAAAACAGTCTCAAACAGCAAACAGTTGAAATAGTGAAACAGAAAAACAGTTCATACAGTTAATAAACAGATAAAAGTAGGATGCAATTCAGTCATACACAGTTTAAAAGTGCAGTAGAGTGAATAAAAATACTTATTTTTCTGTAGATTTCAAAGCATGCCTTGGATTTCATTTGGATTCACTCAAGAGATCAGAGAGAGCACACCAATCCTAGAGCAGCTCCTGTAAACTGATGGGTGCAGCGTGTATAGTACTGACAACCTGATTGACATCAGGAGTGCTTTTATGTGAGAGTTTCAGTTCCAGTGACATTGTTTTATTAGATTTCTTACATACCTTAACAGTTTCTTTGAAAATTAGCTGGTTGTCAGTAAACATGAGGCAGTGTTTACATTACCTCTGGATACTCATATCCACCAAGCTGGTAATGGGGATATTGTGAAAGTTCATATTCATGGCAACAGGCCCTTTTTATTGGTTAGACTGTTGCAGTGAGACTATAGAGCAAAGTCAGGAATATCTGGTTTACAACCCTGGAGGCAGTGCTTGTTAATGTGCAACCTACTTGCTCTGTGTGCACGTAGGTATTGGTTAAATTTCAAGAGTGCTATTACAGGAAAAATGTCAACTCAAGGTGGTTGTGTCTATACAGGTTACTTCCAAACCCTTGATGGGAAACTACCAAAGTAGACCCTGCTGATTTATGGATGTAATGTTTAGGGATGCATTCTGAAGTTAGATTAGATAGTAACTAATCAAGCATCACTTACCGAAAATAATGAATTAGCTTTTTCAAGAATGATGAATACTGGGGATTCACGTAATGTCCACCTGGCTGCAAGTGCTGGTCTCACAACAGCTTCATGCTGCTAGGCTACAATGCCTGTTTGCTTCTTCTCTCACCAGAAGCAAAACAGTAGTATAATTCAATATGAGAATTAGGCCACAGACTTTTTGGTGATCAACACTCTTGTTCCAGATGATGCAGGGTTCTGTAGGCTTGTTGTAGTCTTTTGCTGGTAGATGCCTTGAATAGCAACCAGACCAATCAGGATCATCCCACAGAGACACTCACTGCCCAATAAGAGATAGTTAGGAATCAATGCCCTGAGCTCCTTAACTCACTAGGAGCAAAACAAAAGCAGTAATCTCAAGATGATTACTGAGAGCCAGACTGCGGGTTCTGTAATGACTGGTGGTCTTGGACGAGATGTTGCAGATTTTAAAGGTAAGATGCAAAAAATGGGTTAATATCCTAAGAGCTGCAATGTGCAGTAAGCAGTTAGATATGAAATAGGGGGTAAGTTAGATATGAAATAAGGGGTAACTCAAGATTTAGCAGACTAAAAGGAGATCTGCTAATGTTAAAAGGGCAAAATAGTTTGAAAGAGGTTGGGCACTTAATATTCTAGCTCGATGGAATACAGTGGGAGGGCCAATGAATTCAAATAGCTGAATGGGAAGTGACTTTACAAAATTATAATATTTTGCTTAATGACAATAGCCAATGAAAGAAGAGAGTGAAGGAACTGTGTAGTCAAACTAGCATAAGTGGCAAGAAGTAGAAAGACATTGAGTTTAAAAACACAACAGCAGCACATTAGCAGGATGGGGAAATTTTAATTTCTGTGTGATTAACAAGACAGATGACTCTGGTTTCTTTCCTTGTTTAAATATACAGTAGAGTACAGAATACATTTAAACCAAAGTATAATGAAAATACACAATATCCAAAATCGAAGAAAGCAATAAAGCAATACAAATTACAAAAAAGCAATACAAACAAAAACAAGCTACCCTCTCCCTCACAGCAGTCTATAGCAGATACTGAGTGAGCTTTTCAAGTAAAGCCTTGAAATCTTTTATTTTACCCATTAAATGCAAGGTTTATTTCCTATCTCCTCCTTCAGTTCACAGGTACTTAACCTAAGTGACCTTTTCTAATTTCTGTGTGACTCACAAAAGATACAGCCATGCTTTCTTTACTAGTTTAAATATACAATAGAATTCAGAATACAATTAAAACACAGTGTAGTGAAAATACACCATAATATACAAAACAGAAGAAATCAATAAAGCAATACAAATTACAAGAAAGCAATATAAACAAAAAGAAAATAACCTTTCCCTCATGGCAGTTTATGGTAGAGTCTGAGTGAGCTTTTCCAGTAAAGCATCATATGACATTAAAAGCATTCTGTCATTGGCTAAAATAAGTTCTTATATAAAACAAATACTTCTCCCTTATTAGTTAACAGGTATAATGCAGAAAGCTCCAGTCAGGTCCGGTATCCCACCTGAGACCCAGAGGGTAACAAGAAAAAGTGTACAAATAATTAGTCCAGATATAATCACTTTAACTAGCAGATGTAGGAGACTGTCTCCATAGCCGGCCTTAGGCATAGGCCAACTAGGCGGCCGCCTAGGGCACCACTGTAGCAGGGGCACTTTTCCAGTATTTATTTGGTGTAGACCAGGATGGGGGGGCACGGGTGGTGGGTGGTGTGTGTGGTGGAGCCTGCCTTTAGGGCAGGCACACCTTGACCGCTCCCTGACTGTCTCTCTTCTCTCTCTCCCTGAGGGAGGAATAAAGATGCTATGTTGATGTTTTAAGAAGTTTATTCAGTTAAATAGGTAGCTGTACAAGTGCTCTTCTTCTAATGTTTTTTTCTGTACTCTTTCAGATTAGGACAAGAACACTTGTCTATCTAAATACTCAAATGAATAAACTATTTAAAACTTCAACAAGGCGTCTTTAGTCTCCCATAGGGGGGTAATCAGAGAAACAGTCTCCTAGATCTGCTAGATAAAGTTATTTTGTCTGGACTAATTGTATGTACTCTGTTAATTTCTCATTAGTTTGGACTTCAAAATACATTTTACAATCACTAGTGAGTTTAATCCAGAGGTGCAATCACCCTTCAGTCTACATATCCATTTGTATTCCATTCTCTCTGTTTTATCTAAAATATCACCTCTTCTAGACCTATTTAACAAAAGAGCTTCTTAATTTCCTCTTCTGATCTTAGATAGGTAGTTATGTATTCTTTCTTTTAATTTATAATTAGTCTTACCCACATATAATGAAGGGCATTTTTCGGAAGTCACTAGATAAATGACATTTGATTGTTACAATCTGCATAGCGATATATCTAATAATATCTCAACAACAATGGGTGTATGAAAACATTTTCTTTTATAATGTGCTTAGAATACAAACATTTTTGCATGGTATTTTGCCTTTCCTTTGCCCAAAGACAATACTAGTAGCATTAGGTTGTTCTTTATAATGCAACTGTTTTAAATTACAATTTTAAAAACTAAATAATGGTCTCTTTGGTAACGTTTCATAATTTATCCACATTACCTAAAATGTGCCAATATTTGGCTGTAATATCTCTAATTAAGCTAGTTTGTCTATTATAAGGTATTGCCATTTGTAAGTCATACCTAAAATGTGGCAATATTTGGATGTAGTGTCTCTAATTACGCTAGTTTGTCTATTATAAGGTATTGCCATTTGTAAGTCATACCTAAAATGTGCCAATATTTGGCTGTAATATCTCTAATTAAGCTAGTTTGTTTATTATAAGGTATTGCCATTTGTAAGTCATACCTAAAATGTGCCAATATTTGGCTGTAATATCTCTAATTAAGCTAGTTTGTTTATTATAAGGTATTGTCATGTGTAAGTCATACCTAAAATGTGCCAATATTTGGATGTAGTGTCTCTAATTAAGCTAGTCTGTCTTTTATAAGGTATTGTCATGTGTAAGTCACTCCTTCTGGCTTGGTTTTCCCTCCTCAGTTGTTCACCAAAATATCTTGCTGTGCCCTCTCTGTTATTGAGAACATATTTCCTTCACCAACACTGTAACACCTGCATAGAAAATTATTTCTCTGTCTTCTTCCAAATGGTTGCTAAGAATCTCATCATTTGTGTTTAATCTTGCCGGTCTCATCATTTGCCTTTTTGGTATAATTCTTAATAAAATGGAGGGTACATGCAAGTTTTCTTTAAATCAGTGTTTGTTTTTATTGGTTTTTAATATACTTTGGTGTCTGGCATGACCATTTGTGTCCTAGTTACAATAATATCCAGAAAATGTATCATGTCTCTGAAGGTCATGCACTTAAATTTCAAATACCCCACTGTTTCAGTCAAACAATGAACAGATTCTTCAAAAAATATCATCAGCACCTGTCTACAGCAAGAAAATGCCGTCTGCAAACCTTTTAATTAAAAGGAAACCTTTTGTAAAAATGTATTATTTTCATTAAAAATGTAATTCTG
Source organism: Protopterus annectens (assembly GCF_019279795.1). Classification (NCBI taxonomy): domain Eukaryota; kingdom Metazoa; phylum Chordata; order Ceratodontiformes; family Protopteridae; genus Protopterus; species Protopterus annectens. The sequence continues at coordinate 886,846,631 of NC_056731.1, forward strand.
TTCCCATAACACCAAGATTGTATTTGCATAGATGTTCACTACGGGGGGAGGGGGTCCCCATTGCTATACCTTTTACTTGTAAATAATATTCTTATTCCAATGAAAATAAATGATTTTCTAATACTGCGGAGAGTAGTTTGTAAATTATATTAATCTTTGTCCAGTGAATTCAGTCTGGCCACCCCTAGCTCATTTGTAATCGCAGCAAAGAATGAGTCCACAAAAAGTGTTATAAACATGAATTCATCAGGCATCGTCAAACTTTTAGTCCATTGTTGTAATTTTGTTTTAAAAAGTGATTGCTATTATCATGAAACTGTCCAAGTGAATAAGAGTCTCTCTTAATAAACTTTCCAAGTAAACAGATATTGGTTCAGTGAGCCATTCCTTTACTGAAACAATCATTGGTGAAACTACTGAATTATTGTGTATTTTGCGAAGATCACAGTATATTGGTACTACTGGATGGAGGGGGGATTGAAGTAATTCAGAAGATGGGAGTATAAATAATTATTCATATGCATAGAATTAACTCTATTGTTCAAATCATTCTTAAGTTTTTCAATACATCTAACATTAATTAATGTCTGTATACTATCATCTTCTAATAGTTTATTTATTGATTTAATATATTTTACTGTGTCCATGACTAGTAATGCACTCCCTTTATCAGCACACTTCATCAATATATTGTCATTTTCTGTTAGATTTTTTTATGCTTTTGTTTCATTCACTGACATGTTATAAAACACAGGAGAAATTTTCATGTTGGAAAATAAATTAAATAAGCCATCCCCGCAGGCAATTTAAAATATTTGTATAATTGTATTACTTACAGGAATGAAAGTAGTTGACTTCTGTAATACATTATGTTCTGAGTTCCCAGAAGAGATTAAATTTAATTGTCTTATAAACAATCTCACTTCAGTCAGAGCATTAATATATTGCCATCGTTTGCTCGGATGAATTTCATACTGTTATTTAGGACAGAAGTTTGACAGCCCGGAATGCTCTTCCTCAGCACATCCAAAACAATCCCAATATTTCATCATTTAAAAAAAAAGCCTAAAAGAATATCTCAATACCAACTGGCTCTGCCCCTCTATTTCTCCTGGATAATCTCTTTCTCCTATTACTTCACAGCTCTTTTTTCATGTACCTTTTTCAGCACCTTTAAGCAACTAGTGCTTATATCCCATGTCTTTTTTTCTGTTAGATTTTTGATTATCTGACCTCTCTTTCTCTACACCAGCCACAAACTGGTTCCACAGCTATCTAGCAATCAGTCATTTGGGACAACAATCTATCCACTTGCCTCCCTTTTACTCTCGGGGTTACCCAAGTCTCCATCCTTGGCCCCCTAGTTTTCTCCCTTTTCACCAACAATCTGCACACTGCCACCAAACATGCCTCCCTCATACAGTATGCAGATGATTCCACCCTCATCTGCTCAGCCCCAACTCTAACAGAACTCCAACAGATCACCCAAGAATCTTTCTCTTCAGTTGAAAGCTGGCTATCTAATGCCCAGCTTCTCCTCAATCCAAATAAAACCAAACTAATCATCTTCCAATCCAACAAATCTACTCCAAACACCCCACACTTCATTATTCAAGCCAAGGATAATACCTCCATTTCATCAACAGTTCACACAAAACTACTTGGCATACAGATTGAGAATAATCTCAGATTTGACACCCATATATCACTAACAATAAAAAAAGTTCACAAAAACCTGGGTACCTTATATTGAAGCCACCGATACCTCACCAAACCAGCAAGAATCTCTATTGCCAATTTCCAACTAATCTCCATCCTACTCTACACACCACCCATACTTACAAATCTTTGACAGTCAGACTTACACCAACTCGAAGCCTGCTACAGTAAAATCGCAAAATTTGTCACAGGTGCCTCTTACCACAGCCACCACTGTGTCTCCCTTGGAGACCTTGACTGGCTTGAACTCCCTCAACTCCTACACCAAATTCATCTCACCTTTGCTCATAAACTAGTAAACCACCCTTTCCAAATCCCATCCCTCCATACAATTCTCCAACCCTACCACTCTTCTAGACCACTGCGCTCCTGCAACATAAATCTACTCCAGGTCACCAAAGCCAAAAATTCAGCAGGTGAAGCACTATTTTCCTATGCAATATCCAAGCTCTGTAACAACCTTCCCACTATCATAACTACCCTTCCTTCCTTCCTGCAGTCTTTTCAATACTGCACTTAAATCTCACCTAAATTCTCACTGGCTTTGTCCTTGTCCAAACCCCATCTAATACCACCCCTTCAACCCTTCTCTCCTTTCCCAGATTTAGCTAGAGTATCCCCTCTATCACTATAAAACTCACTGCTTGTTAATCCTTCCAGGATTTAGTTATTCATTTAGTCTGTTATTATTGTTATGTAGTTACTGTTTAGATAATTTGTAGCACTCTGTTTTACTTCTTATTTCTCAATGTAATTAGAGCTTACTAATCAATTGTGCCTAATTTGCTCCTGTATTTCTCATTGTCATGATCACTTCTACTGTATACATTCCTTGATTGTTATTGTTTACCATCTACCATGTCTTTCTTTTGGAGCTTGTCTCCCCGGGCCTCTGCTGAAAAAGGACCTACGTCCAGTCGGAATTTCCCGGTAAACAAATATAAATAAATGAATAAAATTATTCCACTTATCAATATCTCTGTATTATGTTATACTGACTATTTGTTTCTTAAGTAATTTGTTAATCGCATTTTTTGTTAATACTTGTGTTCATAACTATGTGTTTTCTAACTAATTGTTACTTTACTGGAGATTTTTTCCCTGGGTCTCCGCTGAAAATGGGCAACTTGTCCAGTCGGACACTACCCGGTTAACAAATGCAAATAAATAATACATAAATAAGTTTCATCATAGGACAACATATGCTTTGATATGTTAATAACTATGATGCTGCTGTTCTCAGTCTGTTAGTTCAAATGACTGCATGTTATGAGCACTTGTTGACTTCTGCTTCTGGCTCTTCCTGCTCCCTCTCCTTGTCTTCTTCCCTTGCTTTGTTCTCACCTGATAGGGAGTGGGGCATCACCTAAAATTTGTAAATAATGTAAAGGGTCTGAAGCTGAGACTGAACTATCATCAGTGACTGGTACATCAACATTTCGTACAATATGAGTGAGAAGTGATTCAACCAATGAAGAAACATGTTGTTGCTGCCTCTGTACTCATTGTTCATGCTTTCACCATGAAAGCAACATGTTCTTTCTTAAAGTCATTCCAGTCTCTCTTAATCTTCCTTTTAACAATTATAATCATTTGTTCAAACTCATTCATTTGGCTTATATCTTCATATTATTTGATACTACTCGCAAACATTCCAGGTGCAATTATCTGATTTTGGATTTCATTAATGTTATTTCTGCTTTTAAAAACCTTTATTGAAATATCACTTGCGACATAGGCAAATTTACATTTATATAAAAGTAATCAAACTGTATTAACATAAATATTATACCTCACATATATTGGTATATGTCATATAACCTAAGCAATATTACATAAATTATTCAATTCCTGCCTTTTTTTAAACAAGAATCATCTTTATTAAGCCATCACTTACTGTATAGGAAATCATTATTTCTGAGAAGATCTGTGAAAAATTCTGCTATCATACTAGACAGAGCAGTAAAAGGTTTGCGTGCATAGGAATTGAGGTTGCTGAAATCTAACAGAGAGAGAAAACTCACTTTACAATAAGGGTACTGAAGACAAATGAGTTTGTATGTAATCTTACTTTCCCTAGTATTAATAATCTGGAATAAAAATAGAAAAGATAACTAAACATGGAATACATCTTTGTAATGAAAGAATGAACAGTGTAACACAGAACAGCAGACGTATGTATGCATGCGTACATATATGTACTGTTGAATGAATAAAATATTCAACAAAGAGTCTTTCCAGGGAGTTCAATTCATGACCATTTCCAAACCAAGTTCTATCTTTTAGAGGGAACAGAGCCTTGTCTGAGATGGCAGTGTGATCTTTTGATGCTTTAATGTTTAATTAAGGCCACGGACCTCAAACAAGATCAATTTTGGCCTCTCTCCACAAAGAAAATCACCAAAACATCTCTTTCTACCACCCGTTTACCTTATTTTTGAAAGCTAGAATATTTTCAGCCTTTCTAATCTCCACAGGAGGGGAATTACACCTTCTGCCAGCCTTGTTTGAAAAAAAAAAGACTAAAAACTAAACCTTGGGTTTGCTGTATTCACCCTCATGTCAACTAACTATTCCTTGTTCTACATTCCACATATATGATTTGGAAAATTAATTTCAGTGTGTTCCCCAGTGCTTCATTTTTCAAACTGTTGAATACCCCAAACTAATGTGCGTGTAATATAATGAGAATATGTTGAGAATCTTAAGTCTTCGTGTGGAAGATGGATGCTAACATCCTGTTATCTTCATAGTAAATATATTTTGGATCTATCACCTCTAGAGTACACATAAAAACCTGAACCATATTCTATTGTTGGTCTAATTATTAACTTATATATTGAAAACATAACTGACTTGTCTGTCAAGGTAATTGTTCTTAAACTTAGACGTTTGTCTGAGTAGTAGGCCTGCGTGCTGGCAAAGTTGGCTGGAGGAGATGGGAAGTGCAGTTAGTGCAAGGGACTGAGAAGAATTTCATAATAGCAGCAAGAACCTTCAGATAGAGACATGAAGAACATCCTCCAAGATGTGGGAGCATACCTTACACTACAGAGAGACTGGAAGATAGATGAAGGCACACAAGTGGTGCATGTGAGGACCACCAAAGCACACATTGTATCCTCTACCCCAAACAAATAAAAAGTAAGCATTAGGCAAAGAGAAAAAAAACAACTTTGTGTCATTGTGGCACCTAGCTATGTCATCCTGCTACCTTGATGCTACCAGTAGAATGGGGGGGAGCGGATGATTCATTCACAGACTTAGATGGCTCAACTGTTGGGCACTGAACAAATGCTAACATCTTTTTTTCTTCACATATATTGCTATATATCTTATAACCTAAGAAACATTACATAAATTATTCAATTCCTGCCCCCATTATTTGAATAAGAAACTTCTTTATTAAACCATCACTTACAACATACATGATCATACACTTATATAAATGAAAACAAACCACACTGACACACTCAGAGCTGCAAACATTATTCATCACTTGCACTCTACCCAGTCATTTTCAGTCAAACATTACATAGCTCATTTAAGTCCTGCCTTCTTCTAAACCTCATTCCTTCCCTGTATGTATTGTTCCCACAGTTCCCATTTTTCTGATGTAGTTTGCTCCTCCCCTTTACTAAAGATCTCAGTTACAGTTGTTTTATCTATGTTACTATATTCACTACTTCTAGTATAGTTGGTTTGGATTTTGATTTCCATTTTCTAGTAATTGCTTTTTTGGCAGAAACCATAATTAGACACAGCAAGACCTTACTATGTCTGAGCAATTCTAATTCTGTATCATAGCTCAGAAAAATCATCTCTCTCATCACACCAATCTGCCCACCCAGCATCTCTGACAGTGCATCCTGCAGGAAATCCTTAAAATATGTTCCCAGTTATCTCTTTCTTCCCCATTATACCTCCAACATTTGCTGTCTACTTAAGGAAAAATTCTCTGGAGTCTACATGAGGTATAAAAATATCTATGTAAACATTTCCAAGAAAAATCCTACATTTTTGAGATTTTGTTGCATATTTGGGAGACATGCATATATCCTCCCATTGTTTCTTTGTGAATTGCTTATCCAGGCTCTCTTCTCAATCCTTTCTAACCTCCTCTGATTGATTCTAATAGTTATCATGCAATATTTTATATGCTGTACTAATTATTCCTTTTTTAATGGCAGATTCTGTTTTAAAATATCTACCAGTACTGGTCTTTCATTTAGGACCCCCCCTATTTCTTTATCTTTGCCTATAATCTGATATCAGTCCTTGATAGGAAAAGCAATCTCTAACCTGCAACCCAAATACATTTTTGGCGCCTTCGCATTCTATCATCTTTACCTCTCTAGTTAATTGCTCTCAATACCTTGGTTCCTTTCCCAGTTTTTTCTAATAAATTTGAGCCCCTTCTTGCCTATTGTTTATATCCCTAATTGTAGTCATCCCTATCATCAGAATCTCCTTTTTCCATTCCCATGTTGGCTTAATTCTTAGGATACTTTCTGCTACTTTATAGCTATAATATTCTGTATGATTATTGTTATTCTGTTTAAAGGCCTGCATCCAAAATCCCAGTCTCTCCTTTCTTCTAGAACTTCCCTCCATTTCATCATCATCCCTTTCAACTTTGAATTATAGTTCTCTGCTTGTGCTATGTGTAGGAGCCTTAACTGTGTAGCTCTGAAATACCCCTTCAAATCAGATAATCCCAATCTTCCCTGTTCTACTGGAAGAATCAACTTATCCTACTTGACTCTTGCCATCTTCCCCTCCCAGATAAAGTCCTTCAGCTCTTTATTAATTGCTATCCACAACTTCTCCTCCGTTTGATAAAAATATGCTTGACCTATGTACAAGACTAATGGGACTACAATTTTTAACTGCTTGTATCTTGCTATCTATATCCATATAACAAAGCTTCCATTTTTTTAATTTTTTGCATTAACAACAATGGTATTTTCTTACATTCTGCTTCCCTCTGGATCATCAATATTCTGCAATTGTTGTCAAATGATTGCCTTCCCTCCACAAAACCACATTGTTCCGTATCTATCAATTTTGGCATTATTTTTGATATTTTTCAGCCTTTATAGACATCAACATTTTATAATTGTGGTTTAGTATTGAAATAGGCCTGTATGAAGCTGGATCTGATGGATCTTTACCCTCTTTAGGTATTACAGCTTTCACTGCATTTTTCCAGGATGTTGTACTTCTCCTCATAAAATACTGTTAAACAGAACCTTCCAGATCTTTATCAGTTTTTTCCCTCCTAGTTTACAAACTTCCACAGGAATATCATCTATTCCTGGGGACCTTCCTGTAAATTGGTTATACATCCCAATTTTTATCTCATCTCCTCCTATACTAACCATTAGTAATTGAGCCTCATCTGTCTCTAACCTTGGCATACTTAATTCTTCCACAAACATTTCCATTTGTGTCTTTTCTTGATTTCCATATTTCTCTGCTTTATACAAACGTTCATAGAATTTTGAAATATTTCTAATACCGCTACAGGATCTCTTGTTACCTTCCTTGTTATAGGCTCCCTAAGCTTGACGGTAGCCCTTTCTGCTTTCTGTTGCCTGAGTCATTATGCTAAACGTTTTGTACTCTAGTGTTATTGTCATGAAAGGAGATATTGCCAGCCCAGCTATCTGGAATTTTATAAATTATTATATGTCATTTGTGAATATCAAACATTATTTATACAGAAGTGTGACAAAGACAGATACTGCCAGCACAGCTGTCTTGAATTTTATAAATGGTTATATGTCATTTGTGAATGTCAGCATGCTTCATGTAAGATGCTTGTGTTACAACCTTATTAGAACTGTATGTTATGTGTATATCAAAATAGGTTTGTAGAGATATGTGTGTTGAAAAGGGTTTGTAAAGTACTATGCTTAAAGATATATCCACAGTGTACCCTACTGGAAAAGAACAGCAATGTATTTGTAACAGTTTAAATGTATATATTTTAAAAGGGGAAATCTGAACACAGGAGGTTAACTACAAAATTCAGAAAAATAGTTGAAATTAAATTACATTATGGCTGGACCATAAAAAGTTCTTATCTTTGAGTTTCAGTGCAGTAACAGACACAATGTCTATACTAGGGAGCTTTCTCTATTGTGAAATAAATACTAGTTTTTAAATGTGTAGGAAGGTAATTGTTTTATGATTTCCAGGATCTGCCTAGATCTGAAGGAAAGGTCCTTGTCTGTGTATTTTCACAGGTAGATGCTAAATGCTACCAGCTGGCATCAGTGGTTATTTTGAGCCTAGGAAATGAAGTCAGATGACAAGAAATTATGTCATTCTGTAAGTATCGCAGCAGTAATATTTGAGATATTAATTTGGGGAGTCTCTAAGAGAGAGATAGTATTCTGTGTTTGTCTTTGACCTGATAAAATCAAGATCCACTCACCACATCTGCTTTGCTGGTTCTGAAGTAAGTGTACTAGGGAACAACTTAATTCTTTTAGATATAGTCAGGAATATAGCAAAGCTTAGCTTAGATATTTTTATTTATTTATTTGAAACTGTCCTGCAATGTTGTTTTAAAATATTTCCTGTAATTTTGAGCTATGACATCACTGTACATATATGTTTAGTATTGTCTTGTTCTTTTATTGTTTATTATTAAATATATTTAAACATTTCATTGTGACTGATCTTTGTGAGACATATTTAAGTTTTGGGAGTACTTGCATATTTATTTGGTGACACTGTGTGGACCACTCCTAATTGCCTTGCTCTTGGTCAAACTACCATTTGTATTGATAGTAACATTACACAGTAAGACTGGACACCCTTTGTTAAGGGCTTTAAAGTAGCTGATAAGGAGTTACTGGTGGCAGGGAAAACTACCTTATAGTCTGGGCAGAAGGGGACATAGCTAGTAAACCTGTGCCAGCCTTTCTCAGCTGTGTGTGTGTGTGTGTGTGTGTGTGTGTGTGTGTGTGTGTGTGTGTGTGTGTATGTGTGTGTGTGTGTACAACTCAAACCACAAAAAGTATGTGTGTGTGGGTGTCTGTCAGGTACTTGGGCAGGGGCACAAAGCACTGGTTGGACAGAGAGGGTGCTGGAAGTCTTGGCTTGGTCACTGATCTGAGATCTCAACTCTATAGCTGTGCCAGTGGGGCGACTTACTGGGGATCTGGAAAAAGAGGGAGAAACTGGCTCCAGACTGGCTCTGGTCTGTGTGTGCTCATAAGGGAAATTATACTTGATGCAGAGAGCTGCATTTGGAAATACTGTGTGTATACTTGCCATCCTCCCGATGTACAACCCCTACCGGTGCTAGTGTTGAGGATTGAGTCTCCTTCATTACTGGGCCAGAGGTGGGGCATCACAGTTATTATCAAAAAACAGTTGCTTAACACCAGTCTTTCTAAACTTGTGAGTATTATCAAGGCAACCCTTATTTTCTGCTTAGCATTCCACATTTGATACTCTTCTTATTCTGTAAGATTCCCACTATTTTCAGTAATACTTTAACCTTTGTCAGTCCCTCTAAATAATTCTTGTTACTTCTTAACCATAGTTCCCTTTCTTTGATTTCCACCTTATTTTTAAACTCCACCTTAATTTTATCTCACTTCCTAGCTATATTTTTAGAAGTAATTTCTATTCTCTTGAATTGCTCCTGAATAATCTCCACAACCCATTCCTTAAATTACACTTTTCAACGGATACATGGGAAATTGCCAGTGTCTAATTTTTATTTCATTACCCTGTCTTTTTATTTTAGTTGTTATTGGCGCATGATCTGAAATACTTATTGCGTGCATATCAAGACCTTCAATTAAATGTACATGTTCCCGTGAAATGTATATTCTGCCTAGCCCAATATTTATATCTTGTGAAATAATATGTAAACTCACTTCAAACTCCTATTACTGAATTCACATATTCCATGCCAAATATTTTCATAAATTGCTTAAAAAATCTACTCTCATTTGTTATATTTTCACTTCTGCCCCCCCCCCCCCAGACACATCTTCACTGCTGCAAATCAAATTGCATTCTCTACCTATAAGTAATATTCCTTCCTGAAAATTGATTATTTCTCCCAGAATTTTCTTACGCTCAGTTATAATGGTTTTAGGTGAATATAAAATATATGCCAGTGTAATTCTCCTCCCTTGCCAGTAGCCCCTTAGCACTGATATTATTATCTTTTTTGTCCTCTTCTATCACTATTGGAGCTCCTCTTGCAATTAATATAAGTACTCATCTTTTCCTTTGTCCCAGCTATTCCACCGAATAACCATCCTGAAAACCTTTCTTTATCAAATTCACATGATCAGTTTTTTCCAAGTATGTCTCCTGTAATATAGCTATTTGCACTGTTCTTTCTTTTTTTGTATTTATCTGTGAAACCAATGACATTTAAAGACATTACAAAAAGCATCATTGTATTAAAACATTATTATTCCCACCTTTTTTGTTAAATTTCTAGTTCCAGCTTTTGTATTACATGCATACATTGTTTGGCAGGTTGGACTTTTATATAGTTGTTTCTTGTTATATCCATTTGAGCCTATGTTATATCTTGCAAAACGTTTTGTTTTATTGAAATCTCTCAAACAAAAAATCAAACAAACCCAGATGCCCCCTAAAATTTATTAATTTAATACTAACACACAAAACTATGTACATCTTCAAATATTGAAATTTTACTCTCCTAATAGGAACAAATGTCCCAAGCTGACAGCCACACTCATAAACTTGAGTTAACCTAAAAGGAAGGTTATCCATGCTAAGACGCATGGTGCAGCCTGTGCTTCTACCAAGTGCCAACTGATTTTGTCTTATCTCTGTACCTCTCGCAGCTGGGAAAACCCCTGAATGCTTTCAGAGAACATTGCCTCCTAGCCAGTTTCTCTCTTCTTTCTCCTCCAGCCAATCACTCTCCACCAGGCTGTTACCAATTTCTTTCTATCAGATTGTCTCCATGGAGACATGAGAACTAGACAGCCAATTTCTCATTATCAGATTGTCTTCATGGAGACATTAGAACCAGACAATTTCTCTTCATCAGATTGTTTCTGTGGAGACATGAGGGCCAGATACAGAATTGCTACTAAGCATACATTCATTTACTAGAAAAATCCTCATAATATTCAATATTCCTTTTCATTTACTTGCTTTCTCTTAATTTTTCTTTTGTCATGCTCTTTTAACCAGGCGTTTTTAACTGCAGTGCCTACATTTCTTAAAACTGAACAATAAAAAAAAGAGAAGGGAGAAAGACAAGGAAAAATGAACAGCAGCACATATTTACAATCTCCATTACACTTAAAAATAACTGAGAAAACTTTATAGCATGCAAAGAAAACCATACAACACAAAAGTAGTACTATTAAGAAAAAATATTTTCTTTACTTACAGTTAACTTTTCTCCCCTTTTTCTTCTCCCCAAAGCATTTTCCAAACATTAATGACATGAAATAGAGCATATACTTTAAAGTCCCCAGAAGTTCTCCAACAAATTCCGAAAAAGTCAAATATTTCCAGATTTTCTTGTTCTGTCAGATTTAACACATAAATGATTGTATTGTAATCCCATATTAAGTTACTGGTTTTATTACTGTTCATCTCCATTTACCAGATCCTGTCTTTGCTTCATTTCCAACATACTCTCAGTTTGTCTAGTCAACTCTCACGCTCCCTTCCTTCTATCCAATATTTTCTGTTGAAACAGTGGAAAAGGTTTCACAGGCATAGTCTCTCTGTGGTCTTTATTACCTGAAGAAAAAGAAGCAGAATGTCCTTCTGTTTCATAGCTCATTTTTTTGTTGGACAAATGTTTGTATTTCCCTCCTAGCATGTATTTCATCAAAAAAATATTTATTCACTTCAGAGAAGAATACCTTTAAGACAGCTGCATCTAAACATTCCCTAAATAGTGGAATGAATTTACTCATCTTCTGCCTGGTGTATAATGAATAATAATTCTCCATAAACACTCTGCTGTCTCCTACTTTTAGTATTATGTCTTTCTGTCACATATTTTGTCAGAATCAACTCCGTGTGCTAGTAGGATTGCTTTTTTGCTATTAAAGATCTAGGTTGATTTTTTTATAGCCAGGTTTGGAGCATACACATGATGTACCCTTTCAACTAACAGCTCCTGCTATGGAATACTAGCCCAGCTGCTTATTTAAGCTTTCAGAAAATGAATGTTGTCTTTTCCTTCCAGCTTCCCTAGTACAGATGTAAATCTTATGTTTTCCCTACGTGCTCTGTCCTCTAATTCTAGTATGTTTTGAAACATGTCTTCCTGAGCAGTCTCTTATTCAGGCAGCCTCTTCTGTATTTCAACCTCTAATTTTTAGAGCTTTATCACATCATTTGAATATCTGTTTAAAGCTTCTTCCATTTTTCTAGTCTTTTGTTGTTTGTGTTGATATACTCAGTCCGTGTTTCATTTATTTTAATCAGGTCTGTGTGCAGTTGTCTTATATCTTCTTGTAGGGTACTGGATGTTATATCTGGAGATTGCATTGCTTTTTGCTGAACAGCTGCAGAACATTCCGCAGTCAGTGTCCCATCCTCACTTTTTGTACCTGATTTTTTTCCAGGTGTTCTGTATTTCTTTTTTCCTGGCATCAGGGCAGTACATATACTAGCCAGTTTCTAAAATGTATCCATAAACACAAAAGACTACTGGCCTTCTCTGTTGAGTTCCTGCCTTCAAACTGGGAGAGCTAAAGTTAAGCTGTTATTCCATGTGCAGCCATCTTGGAAGGCAACAAATGCTAACATCTTAACCATTTCAGAGATATTTTATTTTGTCACTTCAGGCCAAGTGTCAAGTCCTGTCAATACTATTTTATTTCCATGTTTAATCCAATTGATGCTTAGAAAAGGAATTATAGGCATATTTATTTATTTATTTGATTTATTGGCATTTGTTTACCGGGAAAGTCTTTATATATAAGCATATATATTTTAGTATGATCTTCCTGCGTCAGGATGGGTAGCCCACAAGTCTTGGTGTCCTCTGGAAGAAGCACCTGTGCTACAAGGATGGTAAATGTGTAAACAGTGCCAGCTCATGATTAAATGGGGCTATAAGCAGGATAATAGACTGCTCCCTCCAGCCATGCCAATATCCGTTTACTAGAACGTCTGTTTCCAACTACCATGAAACACTGTTCAAACCTATCAGTGTACATATTATTTTCTGCTTATCATTTAAAAAATTTCAGAGATTTTAATTTATTTTAACATGTTTATTTCACATTTGACAGCAAAAATGCTAACAGATATCTGCTAAAGAAAACAAAACAAAACATTCTAGCATTAAAAACGTGCTTGGCATAAGCAACAGCAAACTTCCTTTCATTGAAACTCGCATTTTTTTAAATGCGTATCTGGAAACCCATTAAACTACAAGAGACATGCTGTATTCCTAGTCAAATAGCATATAGTGATGCACAAATTATTGGCTAAATGAAGGGTGCATAAATTCAAAACACTAACGTAATCCTTTCTCTGTTACTTGCATTACTACATGCAAGTACCCCTTTCAGGGGCAACCTAGTAGCAGTATCTGGAAGTGAGTTCATCAGAGTCACAAAGCCAACAAAGAAAGCTGAGGGGATCAAACCATGCACTATGGGAAACAATTCATTACCAGATCATAGCCTTACTCATCTAATAAATTGGTGTTGCCCAACACAATGCATTTCATATCTGCATACCTGCAAAAAAACAAGCTAAATTAAAAATGTATTCATAGTTAAAATATTAACATTAAATTCATAAATGTCATGGTATCTGGTTTATTCACAGTCAAATAATAAACACACTGTCAACAGTCAACCAAACAAGAAAATCAAGTATCGTACCCAATGAACATGGTTCATATGATCATGCTCCTGTTTACTACAATCACTTCCTTTAGTTACATAATAACTACTCTGGGATGTTAGAATCAAGTATTCACACACACACACACACACACACACACACACACACACACACACACACACACACACACACACACACACACAAACTACCATCAATTGCAACTATTTGTATGATGGTACACCTCAAATATCTGATTGAAGTCAAGTGAATGAATAAATTCATAAATAATAGCCTAGAAATATCTCAACTCACTGCAGTCAGAATTATACAGTGTAATCTACTGCAACTGTCTTCTGCTCCCTCAACCTCTTAGCTCAAATATCTCTGACAAAGACCCAAAATCAAGAACAGATTTTTCATACTACTGTTATGTACATTGAAAGTTATACATTCATAGATAGTTAGCAGGCATGCAGAACAGGATACCATTAAGGAGACTAGCCCAGATTCCTAGTTGTCCTGTCTGGTTAAATGACACACTGAAGGTTGCGTAGTAGGCAAATGAACGTGGAAATATTCAAACCCTGTAACAGGAAAGAGACAAGTCAGAGGTTCAGCCCTCTGAACTAACCACCCAGACATTTAACTTGCCGCTAGAATAACAAGCATGAATTTGCATTTTCTACATAGGAAAAACTACGAACTTTAATACTGTAATCCTCACTGATTTACAGGAAAAAGAAGTTAAAGAGGGACAGGGCATGAAGATGAGACAAAATCAGACATAATCTGCAAAACTGGAGACAGATATGAGAATCATTACTCCAGTTCATTTAAAAAGTTTTCTATCAGCATACATTTTCTAAGCAGCAAGAACTCTGAAACTCTGTAACTATAATGACTAGCATTATTGACTGACTGTAATCCTCAGAAACTTTTCTGGAACAGAAGAAGTTAAAAGGTTAAAAGGTATAGCAGCTGGTGCAGAGGATTAAGGTTTCAAGCTCCCAGTGAGCTGTTTCCTGTAGTCAAGGATACAGGGTTTTACATTTTCTACATCCATTTGCCAGCTGTGTAACTCTAAACAAGTCACTTAACCAGACAGTGCTCCTGGGCTGTCCATGAAAAGTGGGCTTAAAAAAATGTAATAAAAAAGCACAGGACAAAAATATATTGATGTGCATTTTCTGAAGAATTATAAAACTCTTATGCTAGGCATTTACTCTAACGCTGGCAAGAATAAAAATTATGAAATCTAAATGTCTGGCATTATTACCTGACTAAAACCAAAGAAAAAAAACAAGGTAAAGGAAGCAATTTTATCCACACACACACACACACACACACACACACACACACACACACACACACACACACACACACACACACACACACACCTTGCTAAAATAATGGAAAGTGGAGAAAATAATCCCAAAGCTTGTTTGTTTGAACTTTCTTATTGCAATAGTGATCAAAGGACTCCCTATTGAAATGTCAGCACTAGAAATGCCAAGTGCTGAAAAGCTGAAAAAAAGACCAAAAACGAAGAGAAAAGTGAATCTCAAAAATGACTCCTTTTCTTAAAACTTTTTTTTTGCTGCATGAGGGGGGCAAGTCCCCTGAATATATATATACCAACTCCGAGATCACAGTACCTCTAAGAAAAGTGAATATTCTGAGAAATTACATCTCAGACCTGGTATGTACAAGTCTGATCATTCAGTCATTCAGTCTGTGCATTATAAGACTCAGTCTAATGGGTCCTGAAATTTCAAGTGGTTACCTAATCATGGTGCTTACCACTTGCATACTTCAGGCTTCACAGATCTTGCACAGTAACACAAAGCTTTACTGGCCATTAATACTGCAGAAAAAAGTTTCTCTCTGTCTGTCATTGGCTCTACATTTGAGCCAGTGAGACTAAACCAGAGCAGCTGAATGGAAATCAGATTGGGAAATGGGGTGAGACAGATTTTTTTTCTTTTTGTTTTGCAATGTTTATAACCCTACCAAGTCAGCATTGGGCCCTAGGCAGCTCCGTAGATCACCTTATGTTGGTTATGGCCCTATGTGCAAGAAAATATATCAACAGCTAGTTGACATCTAGTTACTTGGCAACAGTTGCCCAAGGAACAGAATTATGATCACTGCTTTCCAAGTAAAATCACTTTGAGATTTGGGAGGCAAGTTCTCTGCAAAAATTGCTTGAAGTCAGAAGTAATATCATCTTGACGATTAGGGCATTTGTGTTTTGTTTGGTTCCTCGACATCTTCACATTTGAGGTTTCATAATAGAACTGTGCAAGTAGCAATTATTCAAGTATGTGTATTTTTTCCACAGAATGCTGTTAAAATTTGGTTTCTATATTGGCAATGAAATTATGTCATTGTATATTAATTCGTTATCACTGTTGTCCATAGTAAGAAAGTACTGTAACACTTTAAGAAATCACTGAGGCCAATGTAAAGCACTTCAGTCAGGAAAAGGAAAACAGTGATGTCCACTGTATGAGTCATTGTTTTGGGCACATAACTCACTGATTCCTGGCAGAGATCATTGTGATTCATGACAGAAAATAGTATGGTCCACAGCAGAAAAAGCTGCAGCAATGAATGCAAGGCGGTCAGCCAGTTACTGAAAGAAAACTCATCTGCCTATGGTGAAAAGCAGTGAGACTGACAGATGGGTCGAAACCTCACAGGTTACTGGCTCATTCTGGTAACAATCAGTAAAGCAGGAGACATGAGGCCATAGCTACCTTAATAGTTTGCTTATTATGACCATCTGTAAATTGATTGACATTGCTTTGATTTCTGGGCAGTCACAGGTTCAAGTATGCCTGTTGCTGAGTCATTACTTCCCCCTTGCCCCTGTCTTTTGCCTTAGTTTGCGGCTAATAACTGCAGAAAACATTATTTCACTGAAAGCAGATGTGTAATCTCAGCTGCAGTTTCCTGTGTTGAGAATTGCAGTCATGCTTAGAAGAAAACATACGGCAGAAAAATAAAACTTTACATTTTGGTGGGTTGTCAGCAAAAGCTGGTAACTGAAGTGTATTTACATCTTCGTTAAATAAGAATGTATACTTATAATTTAACAGTGTCCATGATTTCTAAGGGTTATTTAAATAAGGCTGTTTGGACAGTTTGCAGAACATTCATTTCTTTATGATACTGTTAACTTTTTCCACAAATTTCATTTTTTGAGTTTAATTTAGTTAGGGGAGATGTGAGGACATAGGAACCCCACTCCCTGTACCGCTGAAAGTCCTTCTAGTAAGAATAGATTATTTGGTAAATAAAAAAGGAACTTCAGTCAACTGTCTGAAATCTATTCCTCTCACTCTTTGTATACATATATATAAACTTGCAATTATAGTTCATTTGATCTAAAAAAAAAAAAAAAAAACACAATAAACAGTGGCTCATTTCATCAAAGCCACAAAATATCGAAAGTAATTTCTCTGGAAATTTTACATACACCGAATGTATCTCCAAAAACTTTTTTTGCAGGGGGTAAGTCTAACTTTACCCCTCACTCCACCTAACTTAAATATACTAACACCACAGCCACTCAAATGCGGTAAAAAAAGAATACTCCTGACACACCAAATCACTGCTGGTGCACATACACATAGAGGGAATTCATGAAGGTAACACAACTGTACACATCTGTGTACCCTTTTGGATTCACAAGTGTTGCATGGTGCACTTGCATGAAGAAATGCAGCACCATGTAGGGCTAGCCTTGTGGCCATGCTGAATGCTAATGAGGTAGTCCATGGATGTGGTTAATGCTAATTAGCAATGTGCTTTCTCCCTGGCACCACCACCAGGAAAGCGTCTGCACCCTGAATAGGCGTCTGCACCCTGAATGAATCAAGAAATCTCTCTGCTATGTAGATCAGCACAGCCATGCTCAACTACCTACCACCAATGATACAGGGATTTATGGTGAGGAAGGCCAGTACTTACCAAAGATATATTTTACCTAAGTGCCATAATGGCACCAAAATCAGTACAGGTATGGAAGGATAGGGGTAAACACTAGACTCCAGGGACTGCACAACAGTGAAGTGTCATAACAGCAAAGGCATTATTACAGGGATTGCTGGTGGGGGGGATCATTAGTTGTGATAGATACATATTAGTTAAGTGCCTTAATAGCACCAATATCAATAGGGGGATATGTAGATGAAGTGAATCACTAGACACGAATGATTACTCAACAGTAAAGTGCCATAACAACACCAACTTCAGGACAGGGATGGGGGGTGTGGGAGGATTCAGAAGACACCAGGAAATCTAAAAATATGTCATAATGGCATGTACACTATTGCAATGAATAGGGGTGGAAGTACATACAAGCCACCAGGGCTGCGCCATAACAACATGTGCACTATTAACATGTGCACTATTACAGAGATCAGAGAGGTGGGGTGGAGGACACATTAGCCACCATGGCATACTAGACACGTGCCATTATGGCACTTCAGCTGTTACAGGAATTGAGGGTGGCAAGAACCATGGGAGGACAGATAGGTATGGAGACTGTGTTTCACATGGGCGCACACGTGTGTGTGTGCGCACGCGCGTGTGTGTGTGTGTGTGTGTGTGTGTGTGTGTGTGTGTGTGTGTGTGTGTGTGTGTGTGAGTGTGTGCTTGTGTGAGTGTCTGTTTGTATTTTATGTATATCTGCATGTGGGAAAGTGACTGTGGGAATGCCAATGCCTACACAAGCAGCAGTTTACTACGGAGACAGATTAGCAATGATTTGCATATTGCAGTAGTAACTGATATGCAGAGAATGAGATCTTACCTCATTACAGCTGATACATATCTGAATCACAAACTACTACATTGTAGGAGCAGTATACAAATAAGTATTACTAGGATAGTAATGCTGAATTAATTGTGTATTTTGCAACATGGTTTATCCTAGTACACATGTAATAGTTTGTAGTTCGTGTAAATATACAGATATTGCTTTTACTTCATTACTAGAGAATTAATATATGTGTGTATAGCGGTTTTGGTTTTACACTGGTATATATATATTATATATATATTATTTATATTTATTTTTATTTATTTTGAAGTTTATATGTGGGACAAAAAATTTTAGTAATGGAATATATACTTCACAGGTCTTAGGTCTGTGCATGGTGGGTGTAGAAAAGTATAAAAGAAATGCTGGACCTATATTAAATTTTTCTTGTTTTTCTTGTCTCTATGTCTCTGCTTTGGGACCCGTGGGAGGAACTTTTGCTCAGGAGGAACTTCATACTGAGAATTCAGACATGTGACCTTATTAGTGAATATTGAATGTGAATTTTTACATGCAAAACAGTTTGTTGATGCTTCTCTTGATTGCAGCTTTTTTTGATTGAAGTGTTTTAATAACTTGTATTGTATAGCTTTTCCAATTAATATGAGTTAAGAGTGAGTTAAGCTATAATATATGAGTTAAGAGACAAGGGATTTTAGTGATTTAGTTGTGAACTCACTTCTCTTGTTGGATGAATGTGGTTTTCTTTCTGTGATTTTCCAAGTTCTTTGTGCTTTGTTTGAAGCATGTATTTGTTGAATTATGAGTTTGGTTTGTAAATTTATTTTTTTGTCTGAAGTCTGCAGCGTTTTTTTTTTTGAGGAGGTTTTTGATGAGCTTTTTTGAATTTTTGATGAGTTGAGTATTTGCACTTTAGAAAAAATGTATTGATGAATTTTAAACTGTGTTTGAATAAAATGATGGCTTTAAATTGGTAAAATTTTTGAAATTTTTCATTTTAATTTATGATGCCGCCAAAAGTTGTTTAGTATAAGTATTTTGGAATCATTTTATTTATCTGATATCTGATGAAGCATAGTTTAACTATGTAAAGCGCTATTTTTCTGTTTTGTTTAATTTCATTTTTTCATTATTTTCATTGTGGATATTTTCAGTGTGTCAGGACTCTTGGAGTGGATGAGTTGTGACTTCTTATGTTACCGCTTCTTCCTGTTGCACTTTTTCTTTTTTTTACTTTTGCTTTTCTGCTTTGGTGAGAACGTCTGAGTTTTTGTTGTGTTTTTCTTTTTTACGATTTATTCTTTTTTCGCATTTTTGTTCTCAATCTCAGTTCACCTATGGAAGGCCAGAGTGTTGGACTGCCTCTAATCCAGTGTCGGTGTTGATTATTTCTGCCTATGGACATTATTTGTATTTGGAACTCAACCCTTTATGTGGCTGTGAAAGGAATGCGATGTGGGGCCCTAGAAAACATGATGAATAATGGAAAACAAATAAACAGCCAGGAAATGACTGAGCAGCTGGAAAAACAAGCTTAAACTATAACGTACAAAGGCTCATGTGGCAAAGGTTTTCTTTGAAACTTTAGATGCTTAGATAGCTCCCCCCTGGCATCATGGTCTTCAGCATGCCTCGTTGTATACTCCCCCATCCATCCTTATTGAAGCAGTGTGAGACTTTGAATTTTAGGCCTGGGCTTTGATTATGTGAAGCTACTTTGAAAGCTTTTTTCTCCTATTTGTTGAGACCGACTCAGAACTGGGCAGTGTGCTAGAAAAAGGGTTAGTTGATAATTTCCAATAATTTTTGCTCAGAAGAAAAAAGAGATTAATGACCAAACAGCATAAATTTGGTGAGAGTGTTGGTAAGACTGTGTAAGACAGCAAGGAGTGTATGAGGTATGTGTTGGTTCAGTCTTTGTTGGTGGTCAGGGCCTTATAGAAGGTCCCTAAAGATAAAATCAGCTTCACTAATGTCTATACTCTACAGCAGCAGTGGTTTTAGTTACAAAGTCAGTTATTTCACAGTAATCAATTTCTCTTTAACACACACAGAGTTTTTTCCCCACTCAGGTCCTCTTCCATACAACCCTATAGTTATCCAAGGCTACACAACCACCTACACCCAAGCAGCTATACAAGAGGCTAAGAAGAATCAGCGAATCAATCCAGGAGCTATAAGCTTTCCAGGCTCAGCGACAGGCACCTCGAATCAGGGGACAGAGGAAGCAAGGGAAGCTCCCAGAAGAACCAGGCATTAGACAACAGCAGAAGATTTTCTTGACGGAAGTTAACTAAGTATGTGGAATATGTCTAAACATGCTATGGTGTTTAATTTTTGTAGCTAACTTATCATTACATAATACTTTATTTAGAGACAGAAGAGGACCTTTATTTATATTTTGTAATTTTTTCCGCTCAAAAGACATTATTGTAATGATATTTTTTTAGCAAGATTACTTAAAAATAGAAGTGTTTTTCTATAATAGTTACATTAATAGATGGTAAATAAATGACCGTGACCTACTTCTATCTCAAATAGTACCTTTAATACTAGTAATAATCCAATAGATTGATTTCCATATCTAGATGATTTCTAGATTCACAAAAGGAAGATTTTTGCAACCTTTAAATTAGCATTTTGAAGAGCAAAAGGAAATTGAGAAGACGAAGTAATCTGCCCTTGAAATGATAAGATGAAGAGGGGGATGATGATGGATGTATTGTGAAATATGGGTGTATTACAATGTTTTGATGTGACTGGACATTATAAGATACTATAAGTACATGACCTTGTTATCTATAACAATACTACACACACAGTGGTTAGTCTTGACTTATGATTTATACTGGAAATTATGAAAATGAATATTGATTAACTATAAATTCCTGTTGACCACCCAGAAATATTAATTCTGGGGACTCCCTGTTTGTGTTATTCCGATGGGGCCATTCCCATGAGAGATATTTTAAAGAGATTTGGCCTGTACCATGAGACCTGTTGTGAGGAGGGGTGAGTGTACCATATCCTATACTTTTCCTTGAGAGCTACATACACTAGGTGAAGAAAAGACAAACATTCCTCATCTTAGAACCATTTAGAAACTTATATTTACCCTTATATGGGCCTATATAGAAATGGCTGACACAGAGTACCTCATATAAATGGACACAATAAACCTCTTTACCCCTAATACTAATATACAAACACAACATTACAATACAAAACATAAAATAAACATTGACAAATGACTAATAATTTAATGTAAATATGGCAATTTCAGCTAACATGAACAACAACATGTTTTTTATTTTGTAATGACTATTATCTACAGGTGTTGTGGGTAGCCAGCACTTAATCCCCTCCCTGTTAGTTATGCTAATTTGTCTGGTATAATTGTACTTAAAAAGTTAGAGGCTGTTTATACATATGATGGAGAAGTACATGATATAATTTAAGGTTTCATGTTATTTATTCAAGTATTTCATTGTTTGGCCCTTTGATATGAATTCATCATTGACTTCCTTTTTTAATTTACACAACAGAGGTGGTTCTTTTTTCAGGTAGAAGTTGGAATATTTCAGGTAAGGAAAGAGGATGAGTAATTCAGCCAGGAGATGGCATCAATTGTGACCTTCATTTACATGAAAGCTAGTCAATTTATGAAATATGCTAGATCAGTCAAAAGGCACCTAAATATTTTGAGTATGTTAATAATACCAATATGTATAAACTATGGATGATATGATGTATAATAATAAGAAGACTTTTAAAAAATAAAGAATGATCTTTGAAAGAAGGGAGGACATGGATGATAGTTTAGTGGTTTTGGGAGAACATAATCATGGTTAGAATCCAAAGATAATATTAGTTGTAGGATTAGTGTTGGGAACTAATATGAAAAGAAGGGTAAGCATGGGAAGTTTTGAAGTTCCACTATGAAGATTAGTCAAGGAAGGAAAAAGATAAGTATGAGAAGGAAGCGTAGACCAATGCTTAATAATAGGAAAGGCATTAATGATGTAAAGCAACTGCATAACTGAAAAAGGTCAAATATGATAAAGGAATTGGTCAGGTCTAGTAGGAAACCTGAATTTGTATAATCTTAAGGTCATTTACAAGAGTATTATCCAGACTTATCAACATCAGGACAGACTTTTGTTTAGGACTAGGGATGATTACACCTTTAAACATATCCCATTTTTCACTTGCTGCTGCAATTGTGATCTTTGTACCCCATTTCGATTCAAACCAAAGCACTGAATTTTGTGATTAAACCCAACCGGTTCTCACCTTACATGGCCACCACCACTGTTACTTGGCCAAGCAGGTTAACACAAGCATTTTAGCCAGTCTAAATCTTTTGACCACTCTCTTAGATTTCAATTTTAGGGTTTGTTTATGAATGGATTTTACTTTGACTTAAGTTTTTGTTGAATTTAGGTTTTTTTTTTTTTATACTATTCATTAAAACTCCATAGTTATAGTTATGGATTTATGAATTCCAACTGGAGAAACTTTAGTTTTGGATTCTAGCTGGGCTAAAGTTAATTTTGCTACTTAGAGTTATAACCATCATATAGTTAGAGTAGTTGCGATAATAAAAGTATTCCATAGTTACTTTTTTCTATTCTAGAATTGATTATAGTACCTAGCATTTCCTTTTATTATATTTATCCCTTTTTGTTTAGTAATTTTGATTTAGGAACTATTATCCCCTTTTCTCCTTTTATCTATCAGGAAGTGATGTATAACAACATTATTAATTTATACCAGTGAACATATCCCATATATATATAAACATTTTAAATATATAGATTACTGTTATTTTTTAATTTTATATATACATGTTTTATATTTTACCTTTATTTCATTTGTAATTATATATTATAGTAAGGGCATGTCTTAATTTATATATAGGAAGCTATTATAGATTATATTTTAGCATTGTTATATATATTATATGTCATTTTATATGTATTAATATTTTATTTCATTGTTCTGAGTGCAATATTGTTCTATATGTGGTAATATGTATGTTTATATTGGTGTGCATGTTCATTTGGGGTGACACTCCTCCACCATGAGATACCCTATATATTTAATTGTGGTGATGGTCTAGTTATACTGATGTACAGGAATAGTTTTGATGTCCAAAGGAAGCATTATGGAGATGCTGTTCATTTAAATACTTTATTATCTTTATGATGTGGTGGATTACAAGTACATTTTTGAGATATGGTATACTGATATATTGTTAATAGCTTGCCTAGTGAATATGTGGTTATGTTCTTTTAATGTTATATAAATATGTGTTATATATGTTGATGTATAGATGTATATTATATGTATGTATTTCTATTTATATAATATATATTTTTTCATATATAATATGTTTATCTATATAATGTTCCTTTTATGATGTATATTAATGTTAAAGGTATATAGTAGTGGTAATATGTTTACTATAATTGTATGTAAATCAAGGTAGATCATAGTTCAACATAAAATGTATTTATGTTTTATTAGTAACATTACATTAGTTGCTACTTTTTAGAAATAAGTAATATATATATGTGTGTTTTATGTTTATTATTATATTTTAATAGTTTCCATATGTATTTACTTTATTTTTAGTTTTTGTTTGATATGAATATTATATCATTTATATTACTTATATAATTTTAAATTATACATCCTATATAATATCTCTTTAATTTTATTTTGATATATATATGCCCGCTGATAAACATTTTATATTAAATGGGTAGGATTTTGTCCTCTAAAATATACAGAAATTTTAGGATGGAAATGGTTAATCTTTACAGGGATTGAACTTAATTGGTATGTGGACATTAAACCTTATTTTTGAATAGGATGAGGTTTAATTTGCAATGGCAACAGTTTTCTTGATGCTTTTGCTTTTTTTTTTTGTTTGGGGACTGTTTTTTATATAATGTATTGGTCCATTTGAGAATTCAATTTGTGTAAAGGGATTTTAGAATGTTTATATGAGTAAATTGACAAGGAACACCATGATAGTATTTTGTTGGCTTTTCTTACTTTTTACCCCATGGGATTTATTCTATGTTATTAGATTTTTTATGTCTTAGAACTTGTTTTAAGTAAAGTGTTTTGATCTAATTTTTTTGTTGTGTTTTTAAGTGGTTCAAGTTTTTAGCCATTTGTTTAGTTGAAGGCTTTTTGTGGTGAGTTGCTAATTGTTTTCTGTATGAGTGTTGCATTTGATTTATGTAAATGTGAATTTAAAACTGTTTTTGAATTAAAATTTGGGCTTAAATTTGTAAAGGCAATTAAGCTTGCTTTTATTATATTGCTTTAGATGATGGATGCTTTAAAAAATTTTGTGATTATTTATGATTTTTAAATCTTAAATTGATACATATTTTATGCTAAAACTGTTTTTTTATGTAATTAAATAAATGAATTCATTAATTAGTAGTTTAGTATATTTTTTTTTATTCCTGCTGTTTTTGTTTAGTATAAGACACATATTTTTTCCATTGTGTATTTGATGTGTGTGAGTTTTTTGATCATTGTAGGAGCAGGATGTTTTAAGCTCAAGCCATACAGATGATACTAGGCCTTTTAATGACTTCCTGAGAAACTTCTTGATGTGGAGTTACACCTTAATAGCAGGCATTAGCAAGGAACTAATAGTTATTAACTCTAATTTGCAATATAATTCTTGTGTTCCAAGACCAATCAACAGTAATTTTCTACGGGCTAAGAAATGTGATTCAGTCATTTGTGGTTTAGATTAAATGAGTTTTTGATCAAATGGGCCCCACTATTTTAATTTTAGATAAAATGAATTGTAACTACATATATATATATATATATATATATATATATATATATATATATATATATAGACGGACAGGTAAATGAGAGTCATTCACTCCATTGAATCAGCTATTGTTTGATGGAGTTAGTGTGATTGAGAATGCCATTTATTAAAAGTTTAACACTTCATATGAGGGAAACATTGCTTACATGCAGATAAAGTAAGAATAGGATTGGGAAACTAATGCCAAAACCTTCTAATACTAGAAACGTTTCAGCATTAGGAGGTTGGAGCTTTTTGGTAAGTATAGGTAGGCCGAGGCTGAGTTAGGGTGAAGGGATGTGTAGTTTTAATGTAGTGTGTGCTTGTGTGTGTGTGTGTGTGTGTGTGTGTGTGTGTGTGTGTGTGTGTTTGTGTGTGTGTGTAAACCATAATCTAAACCCCCCTGAATAAATAATATAATATATTATTGTAAACAAATTTTGACTGAGTTTCCTGTACTCTCCCAATTATCAAAAAATAATAATAATAATAAATTCCCTTAAAGGGGAAAAGGAGCAGTCTTAACCCATCTTGTCAATACCCATGTAAGTATCTTGTAAGAGTTTTCTGAAGACCATATGAAGTCAGTACATGCACTTCACTTTGTACAAAACATCGTAAAGGCATTTAGAGCATCTCTAATTATTCTGAACATATGTTATTATATACCTTACATTTATTTTATATTACATTATCTTACATTACATTATATTACAATTTTGTGCTTCTATTTTATGATTAGTCTGACTCAAAAAGCTAATTCAACAGATGTGGATGTTGTTTTATGTCCCTTTCATTCATGACACATACCTTCTCTTTTTCAGTCAGACTGGGTAATGCCTTCCTCAACATTTGACAGAAAACTCTGGTGCAGCTGCTTTAGATAAGAATTTAGGTAAAGGGTTAAGTTTCTATTTCAGTAAATAATCTTTCCTTCCCTTTCCATAAAAAGCTCATACAGCCTGCAGAGGAATTCACTGGAATCTCATTTCCATTGCACAGTTACTCATCCTGCATAATTTCCTGCAAGTTCTTTTAATATTCCATCATAAAATGCATAGCGGTCTCATCAAACCCATGTACAGTGAATAACACAACGTTACACAGTGGTAGTTTCATTGCTTAGAAACTGACCTACAGGGAAAGTCCACTTATTTAATTTTAAGTTTTGGATTACTTATACACATATAGTGTGTGTGTGTGTGTGTGTGTGTGTGTGTGTGTGTGTGTGTGTGTGTGTGTGTGTGTGCGCGTGTGTGCATGTGTGTATGCGTGTGTGTGCCTGTGTGTGTATACATATACTCATATGCACACACACAAACATATATATAAAACACATATGTTTACACATATAGATACTTATACCTCTCAACTGTACAGATTTTCATAGAATGTCCAGATTTTGTTTTTCTCATTTTTTTTTTATTTTTCAAATACATTTGAATGAATTCTATAGTATTTATACATATCTTAAATAAATATGTACGCCTGACACTATAACAGATTTTAATATATACAGTTTCTTTATAAGTATGTCCAATCCATTATCAGAGTGTCTGATCAATTATTGTATAGTGTCAATCAATGATAAGACTTTTCCCCAAGGGTTGTTGATAAATGGTTTTGGATACATTTTTAGTTCTTTAATTTTAATTTCCAGTAATGCTGTGGTCTTCAGTAGGTTGTAGAAGTCTTCCAAAGTTGGTATTGTGTTTGTATTCTATCTTCTTGTTATACACTTCCTTGAAATTGCAAGTATAGTCCATACTAGATACATGTTTGACCTATTCCAATGAGGACCTTCGTTCACATTTAATAATACAAGAGATTTAGTTAAATAAAATGATTAGTTAAATAAAGCTTGTAGAAAGTTATTAATACCATTCCAAAATGGCTTAATTTTTAACACAATCAAAGAAAATTTGGTTCCAATCTGCAGTGTGTACTTGCTCACATCTCCAACATATTCCTTTTATGGAAGAACTAATTTTACTGATTCTATCTGGGGTTAAGAATGCTCTGTGCAAGCATTTCCAATTGTAAACTTTACAGTATTATGTAAAGGATGCATATTTTTTCGATAATAAGATATTTGTTTTAATATCTTCAGTAACTGTATTGCGTGTCCTTTTGTTATATATTTCCAGTATGAAGTTTTGGGTGTTGTTTTATAGTTTATCAATATTTTGTAAAATTTTGAAATACTGTTTCCCATGTCAAAGTCATTATATATGATTTCATATATGTATTGAGTAAATTTAGGTATTTATTTAAATGAAGAATTGTTAATTATTCTACTTAAATCTTGCGAAAATGACAGAATACTCTGTAAGTTAGCCAGTCCGGTTGTGGAATTTTGTATGTTGTTTTTATTACTTGCATATCTCAAACTTTTAGTTCTTTGATACATTGGAGCCAACAGACAAATCCTTTCTGTTCCCAGGAATTAATAATTTCTCTATGTATTTTATGTGGAAAGTTCTTTGTGACTATAAATGGTGTTAAAAGATCAAACCAGGTTTTTAAATCTATATTTGCATTAATAATTTTCCTATATGAGTCAATGTAATAATTAATCATACGAGTTTTATTGGGTTTAATTATGGTATGTTACATACTAATACATATGTGCCATGGCAAATTGTTTTTATCTGTTATTTGAAATTTTTTTTGTAAATCAAATTCATTTATTGATATTATAGTTAGTAATTCTTTACAATTTGCAGAGTAGTTTGGACTTATCCAATCTGAGATTGTTTTAGATATTGATACTTTTATATATGTTTCTAAATTAGGTAAATTTAATCCTCCCTGTTTCCATGGTCTGATATGATGTATTAAAGCTATTCTGTTTCTTTTGGGAACCCATAAAAAAATTATTAGGCATGAATTTCTTTAAGTATATTCCTTTCTGTTAACAGTTGTATTGCCAAGGCTATATATAGGATCTTGGACAGTAAAACCATTTTTATTAACTGTAGTCTATCTTCAAATGTTAATATTATTTTGTTCCATTTTTGCACAGACAATTTCATTTTATTGGTGACATTATTGTAGGGTTTTGAGACCAATTCATTATTATCTTTGCATAACTCAATTCCTAGATATTTTAAGGTAGATTCTTGTTTCTCTATGATGTGATCCCCCTTAGTCTGCAGTTCTTTTTTTTATTTAAAAATAAAAATTTTGATTTTGATTTATTGAAATGGAGTCTTGAAGTCATGAGAAATTTGTCAATTAATATATCTATTTTTTTCTAATGTCTCTTTTGTAATAGATAATGTAAGTAATATGTCATCAAATGCAAATAGCATTACTTTAGAATTGTATTGTTCATAAATATCTATTCCTTTGATTTTTATATTTTTACAAATTGAATCTGCCAATATTTAAATAGCCACAGCAAATAGAATCGGTGACATTAGACATCCTTGTTTAGTGCCTTTTGTTATATGCATAGATTCAGAGGTAACATAACTTGATATACACTAAACTATTTGTATATGCATTCTTTAGGAGATGAGCAAAGGAAGCAGGAAATTCAAATAGCATTAGGATTTTGAAAAAACAGTCCCAATTTAGGAAATCAAATGCTTTCTCTTTGTCTAAGCCAATTATGAGTGTTTATTTTCTTTATTAACTTAAGCTATAAGAGAAATTATCCTTTTAATATTGTCATGTGTGTGTCTATGATATATAAATCCAGTTTGATCATTATTTATTGTTTTGGATAGTGGTATTTTCATTATGTTAGTTAATATTCTCATAAATATCTTATAGTCATTATTTAATAATGATATACGTCTATATGAGGTGCAGAGGTTTGAGGATTTTTTTCCTTTAGGATTGGTGTGATTAAGGAATACCTCCAGGAGGGTGATACTAAAGCTTGTGACTGAATTTCTAATAGAATTTTATGGAAGAGGTATAGTATCTTTGAAGGAAAAAGTTTATATATTTCCATAATTATGCCATCTCTACCTGGAGCTTTATTATTTTTACCCTCTTTTATTGTATCTGTACTTTCTTTGTAGGATATGGGTGCTTGCAGATCTAGTTTTTCTTCTGGTATTTTTTTTTATGTTAGAACATTTTTCATCTAGATTTAATTGATTGATATGTATTTTTTCTTTTTGCAAATGTTTCATATAGTGATTTCCATAGGCATCAAGAATGTCACCTATATATGAGACATTTCTACCTTTCTTTTCATGGAATATACTTTTAATGTTATTAACTTTTGATTGTATTTTGATTCTTGTGTATAAATTATGTAGATATTTGGGAGAAGTGGCCAAGGTATTAATTTTTAGTTTTTCTAAAGCTAAACTAGTTTTATGTGTTAGACTTTCATTGTATTCATTGTTTAATACTTCTACTTCATTTTTCATCTCCAAGTGATTTTGATTTTTTTCAGCTTTTACTGACAAACGTTTGTATTATATCCACGGTGGTACAGCGGTAGTGTTGTTGCCTCACAGCAAGAGGTTCTCCCGTTTGATTCTCGGCTGGAGTGCAGGGAGTGCCTTCTGTGTGGAGTCTGCATGTCCTCCCCGCGGTCGAGTGGCGTTCTGAAAGACATGCATGAATGGGTATGCCTTCGTTGAAGGCCTGGCGTCGAGCTGGCAACTTCACACCATAAAAACCTACTGCCAATCATTAGCGGACCGGAGTTCCGCTGTGGCGACCCCTAACTGGGAAAAGCCGAAAGACAAACAACTGACAAACGTTTGTATTGTAGATCTAATAATTCAGAATCCCATTCTCTGATTTTTTTTATACCAAGTTAGGGTTTTACCATATATGTAAGCTTTTAATGAGTCCGATATCATTATTTTATTTATCTCTGTGGTGTAATTAATATCTAAGAAAAACTGTAATTCAGATAATAACCAGGGTTTGAACTCTTTAATTTTAGTTATATATGCTGGAATTTTGGAGTTAAAGATTAATGGTTTGTACCCATTTTGAAGTTTTAGTATCAATAAATTGTGGTCTGAAAAGGGGCAGGGAGTGATTGAGAAACTAATGATTTTAGAGTGTAAGTCATGGGTAGCAAATTTTTTATCTATTCTAGTTTGGGTACCAAATCTGTGACTGTGATGGGAAAACAACAAAGATTTATCTTCTTTAAATTTGAAAGTATCTACAAGATGAAATGATTCTATTCACTTGTTTAAAGCTTTTGATACAGCAGATGTACGTAGCGGCCCTTTATTTGTAGTTTCAGAAATATCAAATATACAGTTAAAATCTCCCCCTAATATTAAGTTGTCTTTATAATTATTGGAAATGAAATCCACATGTTTTTTAACAGTTCCTGTTCCAATGTTCATACTTATAAATAATTTCTGGGTTAATCACATTTGTTTTCCATAAAATCGTTACCTCTTTTGTCTTTGTCTTATAAGTGGATTGTGCCAATATAATATATTCCTTAGGATTCCATTTGTAATTGTTATTTGTTTTGAAATTTGTTTCTTGAAGGAAGACAATTTGTGCTTTGTTTAGTTTTACATATTTAAGTAGATTTGATCTCTTGCTAGGTTTGTTTAAGCCATTGGTATTTAAAGATAAAGCTAAATCCATCTTAGGTTATTTAGACTATGTATTTTTTTGTTTTATTGTGACTATTAAACATTTTTCTCTGATAACTATAAAGTATATGTTTGAGCTTTTAAAGAAAACTATCAGTTTTATAATTTGAGTGTTTACCAATAAAGTAATATTTTGGTCAAGTATACTAAAAATGTTTTTGTGAAATAACAAAATTAAATTGATAAATGTTAACAAAACTAAGATCCGCACTAGCCATGGAATGAAAATCACTCCTAATCTGATGGATAAACCTAAGTCCATCAGATTATCACTCATACCTTGACAATTCAGAACATCTGAACTCCATAAATTGAATTATCATATGGAGAATATTTGTAATAGGAATAAGCAATATTTATATTATTTTGAGCAGATATAGTACTATTGTAGATTAGACAGAATTTTAATACAACATAAATGTCTACTTATTGTATAAGCAATTAATATTTACATGAAAGATAGCTGACAAGCAATTCAGTCATAGTAAAGTAGGATGTATCATATATAAAACCTCAGTAAAAGATTATAGCACACAGTTATTTAACATATTCACCCTTATTGATGAAGTCTTTCAAAACTTGTTAATTAATATTAATATATGGTAATAATATTTATACCTAATGTTTATAATACAGTGTATTTTACTGGATATATCAAAACTCATATTTCATTGTTTGCCAGCATTGAAGTTATAACTTTGTTTGTTGGTAACTTACTTAAAGCGTCCGGTTTGTTTTATGTGAACATTGATGAAA
The DNA here is from genome assembly GCF_019279795.1 of Protopterus annectens. Classification (NCBI taxonomy): domain Eukaryota; kingdom Metazoa; phylum Chordata; order Ceratodontiformes; family Protopteridae; genus Protopterus; species Protopterus annectens. Next base: position 886,878,180 of record NC_056731.1, read on the forward strand.
GTTAGTGCATTTTAATTATTAGTGCATCCCTCTTCCCCCATTTCCTACATAAGGATTTTCATATCTGTCAGTTCTTATTATAAAATGAGTGAAATTATAGGTTAAAAACAACAAATTCACTTATTGCAAATAATGATTACAAGTTCCCTTTGCATATTCATAAATTGTCATTTTATGGCATATACTGAAAGTTTTTAGATTTAAATGGCAACATTCTATTTTGTACAATCAACAAAGGTTAAACTGAATGATTATTGTCAATGTAATACTATTTGTTCAGAATGTGATTGTTACATTCTGTGACATTCCTAGTTCAGGCTTCTATTGTTTCCCTTGAACAACTTTGTCAGTTTGATGTCATGTATAAACATTAGTTACCTTGGTAGCCGCTTAAGCATTATATATTGTCAAGATCATCATCATCTTCTTTCGGCTGTTCCCTTTAGCAGTCGCCACTGTGGATCATCTGTTTCCATTTCTTCCTGTCCTTTGTATCTTGCTCTGTCACACCAACCACCTGCATGTCCTCTCTCACCACGTCCATAAACCTTATCTTAGGCCTTCCTCTTTTCCTGTTACCTGGTAACTTCATCCTTAGCATCTTTTTCCCAATATACTTGGCATCCCTCCTCAGCACATGTCCACATGTCCAAACCAATGTAATCTTTCCTCTCTGGCTTTGTCATCAAACCTTCCAACCTGGGCTGACCCTCTAATATACTTATTCCTAATCCTGTCCACCCTTGTCACACCCAATGCAAATCTTAACATCTTTAACTCAGCCACATCAGGCTCTAACTCCTGCCTTTTTGTCAATGCCACTGTGTCCAACCCATATAACATAGCTGGTCTCACTACCCTCTTTAGAACTTCCCTTTCACTCTTACTCATCTGTAACAAATCACTCCTGACACTCTCTTCTCTACCCACTCCATCCTGCCTGTACTCTCTTCTTCTCCTCTCTTCCACACTTACCATTACTCTGAACTATTGATCCCAAGTATTTAAACTCATCTACCTTCGCCACCTCTACTCCTTGCATCCTCACCATTTCTCTATCCTCCCTCTCATTCACACACATATATACTTAGTCCTGCTGGCCTTCATTCCTCTTCACTCTAGAGCATATCTCCATCTCTTCAGGGTCTCCTCCACCTGTTTCCTAGTCTCACTACAGATCACAATGTCATCTGCAAACATCATAGTCCACGGGGACTCCTGTCTGATCTCATCTGTCAACCTGTCCATCACCATTGCAAATAAGAAAGGGCTCAGAGCTGATCCTTGATGTAATCCCACCTCCACCTTAAATGCATCCGCCACTCCCAACGCAGACTTCACCGCTGTCACACTACCCTCGTACATATCCTGTACCACTCTTACATACTTCTCTGACACTCCCGACTTCCTCATACAGTGCCACAACTCCTCTCTAAGCACCCTGTCATATGCTTTCTCTAAGTCTACAAAAACATAATACAACTCCTTCTGACCTTCTCTATACTTCTTCATCAACACTCTCAGAGCAAACATCGCATCTGTAGTGCTCTTTCCTGGCATGAAACCATACTGCTGATCACTAATCATCACGTCCCTTTTTAACCTAGCTTCCACTACTCTTTCCCATAACTTCAGGCTGCGATTGATCAGTTTAATCCCTCTGTAGTTACTACAGCTCTTCACATCACGCTTATTCTTAAAAATCGGTACCAAAACACCTTTTCTCCATTCCTCAGGCATCCTCTCACTTTCCAAGATTTCATTAAACAATCTGGTTAGAAACTCCACTGCCATTTCACCTAAACACCTCCATGCTTCCACAGGTATGTCATCTGGACCAACAGCCTTTCCGTTCTTCATCCTCTTCATAGCTATCCTTACTTCCTCCTTGCTAATCCACTGCACTTCATGATTCACTATCCCCACATCATCCAACCTTCTCTCACTCTTATTCTCTTCATTCATCAACCTCTCAAAGTACTCTTTCCATCTGCTCAACACACTCTCCTCGCTTGTGAGTATGTTTCCCTCATTATCCTTTATCACCTTTACCTGCTGCACATCTTTCCTAGCTCGGTCCCTCTGTCCAGCCAATTGGTACACGTCCTTTTCTCCCTCCTTAGTGTCCAACCTTTCATACAGTTCTTCATATGCCTTATCCTTAGCCATCGCCACCTCTTTCTTTGCCATGCACCTCATCTCCTTATACTCCTGTCTTCTTTCTTCATCTCTCTGACAATCTCATTTCTTCTTTGCCAACCTCTTTCTTTGTATACTCTCCTGTACTTCCTCATTCCACCACCATGTCTCCTTGTCGTCCTTCCTCTGTCCAGATGTCATACCAAGCACCTTTCTAGCCATCTCCCTTACTAGCTCTGCTGTAGTTACCCAGCTATTTGGTAACTCTTCACTGCCACCCAGTGCCTGTCTTAACTTTTCCCTGAACTCCACCTCATAATTACCCTTTTTCAGTTTCTACCATTTAGTCCTTGGTGCTGCCCTTACACTCCTCCTCCTCTTCTTGATCACCAACGTCATCCTACAAACCACCATCCTATGCTGCCTAACTACACTTTCCCCGGTCACCACTTTACAGTCTCTTTTGTTTGGCTGTTGCTTAGTTATTTGAGAGACCACAAGCTGTAATGCTTATTCTTATTATTAGCTCCTTCCAAGCATGTTTATACAGTCCATAGACTTTAGATTATGAAACCTTTCTAGTTTCTTATTTGTTATAAGTATATTTCCATCCTTACATACACACATATCAGTACTGCAAGCATGGGCAACAATGCCCATCCAGTTTTGCCAGAGTACCATTTACTAGTTCATGTGGTTTGTTTCCAGGCTGTTCTTAAAATATCCAAGCCAATAATTGCTGTGTTCCATTTTACCAGCCTGTTCCATGCAGGGGCCACTCTGCCAGTGAACCACAGCAATCACCTTCCATTCCCACAGGTATTTCCATGAAGGAAATCTGATGACTCTCTAGCAGTTCCTTGCAACCTCAAATACCCCTAGAATCAGCTATCCCCATATGCCCAACACGTCCGAGCAAGCTCACCTCCCAGACCACTGCTAAGGGTACTACACAAAACCAAGTGCTCTTAGTCTTTCACAATAACTCAGACTTCAACTCTTAGGTAAATCCTTAATGTGTTTGGACCAAAATGCATTTTAAATATAAAATTGTGCTTATTATTATTTATTTTTTTTCTATCAAGAATCAACTTAATGTGCTAAACTAAGTGTTGGGAGACCATCAATATGTGTACATGTGGTTTAAAACAGCCCTAAAACCAAAAACGTCCTTGCTGAGAATCATCTCGGAGGCTCCTCAGAGCCATTAAGCATTATCATCACTCTGTCTCCGTTACCATAGCAACCTGGGAGCGTTTGTTTCTGTTAGTGTGTCTGTGTACTGCATACCAGAGGCTGGCGATGCACCTGAACCAAAGCTTTACTTCACTGCAACTTCCCTCCCTTTCAGCGAGGCAGCAGCCAGTTAAAGAACGGAGAGCAAACAGATCAAAAAAAAAAAAAATTCCCAACAAACTGCCACAACAAGAGATAACACATTCTTCCAGCCTTCCCACCTCTCACTCAGCAGATGTACAAACAAACTATTCTCTGCCAAAATATCTGAAATCACAGTTTTATCTACCCCCTTTCCCTGGATCCAGGCTAAAACACCAAATGTCTCTTTGTAATACACAAGCATCAGGAAACTTCGATCACAAGCCTCAACCCATAGCTTCCCAGAGACAAAAACAGCAACATACAACAGCTGACAGACACAGCTGCATCCACACACACCATGTCAGGCTTAATCAAACAGCACTCAAAGCTATGATACCTGCCATAATTGATATTAACTATGTTTAGACAGAATAATGATTACATTTGTACTAAGAGCTTGCTACTATTATTAAGCAGGATATACATGACATTTCTAAATCATACTTTAACTGAAGAAGGCATTAGTCTCCATGACAGCATTTTTTTCAAAACACTCTACTGTTACTGCTATTATATATGGTGTTAATTTGTTACATTTGTGTCTGAACTCTGATGAATGGTACCTTTTTGAATTAGTTAATTAATTACTTAAATTATTATAAGTAAAACCAATGAAAAATGAACAAGATAAATATTCATTGAGTTTAAGTAGGGTAATAGAAATTTATATGTTTGTATTATATGTTACTTTGTTTGGCTTATATATAATGTAAGTAGTAACCCATCTTGACTTACCTTTGTTTGTGAAGAAATATTGGACTCTGAACATTCTGAATAGATCATTACTGTTTCTCAGTTATTTAAGAAACCCTCCTTTTTTAAATAAAAACAGTTGACAAGAGATGTACCATATCAGTTGATACTTTGAGAGATGTAGTTGTAAGAGTTATTTTTGGGACAGCTATTTTAGAATCATTTTTTTTTTGTTTCTTCTTTTTAGCATCAGTCCAAGGATTTGTTTCTTTTATTCTTTTAAGATTAGGGGCCATCCATTCCATATCTTCTGGGATAGACACTATGTTGTTGTTTTTTAATAAATATAGTAGCTTCTTCTAAGTCATTAAAGGTTCTCATCTCATTGGCAAAAAATATTTTTATCTTGGCTGGAAAGGCCAGATGTGCTTTAATGTTGTTTTTTTTCAACAGTTTTATTATTGGCCAGACTGTTTTTACTTTGTTCTAGTATTCTGGAAGAATTGTCATTGTCAAACCTTATCAGACTTTATATTTTAAGGGTGATTTTCTCCAAGCAGATTTTAATATTAGTTCTTTGTCCAGAAATGAAAGAAATTTTTATAACGATGGATCTAGGTGGAATATTTGTTGAGTTAGAACCAGGTTTCCTCAGTGATCTATGTGGCTTTTCAGTTCCAAATGAAAGTCTCTCTTTCAAGTCTAAAAATTCAGGAATCCAGGTTGTTCAGAATGAAATACTGTCTTCTCCTTCAGTGTTTTCAGGCAGACTAAAGATCCTTATGTTGTTTCTCCTTTCCCTGTTTTCTAAGTCATCTATTTTGTTAAGCAGCCATGTATTCTGTTTGAGCAGAAATTCTTTTTGGAATTCTTCCTCTTTGAGTCTCCCTTCAATGTCATTTAGAGAAGTCTCTATATTTGTTATTTTTGTATGGTGTGGCTGTAATAGCTCCTTAAGAGTATCAGTTTGTTTTTGAGAATTTAATTTGCGGTTTTCTAAGTCATTTTCTAAAGCCATCCATCTTCAAAGATAGTTCCTGTAAGGTAGATGTCATCAATTACACTTATTTTTTCAAAGCAGCATCTGGATGAGAATTCCTTGCGTTGTTCATATTCAGTGACTCAATATATCTCCAAGTTACTTGACAGGAAAATTTTTGTATATCTCCACCAAAATTGATATTTATGTAGTTTAGTAGTTTATCTATAGATTTCTGATGTTTTAAACTTGAAAATAATAAGAATTTTCGTATATTATTATACTAGTTTATGGAGTTCTCTAAATTCACTGTTCTCAGTTGGCCATCTAGGCTCCGCCCCTCGAATCTCCAGATTTTTGACTCATATTTTTGGTATGGTCCTCATAAAATTTTGTTTTTTTGGCAAATCGCTGGCAAAGCATTGAGAACTAAAGTAAAAAAATAATGACATTTATTTGAATTTCAGACTTCATTCCCTTCAAAAAATGCATGCTAATGCAAAACCTATTATTCTATCAAGTTTCTATATTTGTAAAAGCAATATTTAAAATTGTCCCTATTTTGGGCCTTTGTTCCCCCATTATTTATGGATTTGTCCAGATTTCGTGTTCTAAGAGGTTGAGAGGTGTGATATTTGTGTGTGTGTTTATTTCAGGAATAAGTGAATATAGTAAACACTGAACATACCTGTACCAAAACATAACATATTATTCACAATATGTTGCATGCCAGCAAAAATATAAAAAGCACAGAAATACAGGAAAAGACAAACTAAACAAACCATGTAGCACAAAAGAATGAGTAAAGAATAAGTGCACTTTTATTTTCTAGACAGAAACTCTAAGTAACAAATGGCGGAAACTGCTAAACATGAAACTGCAATGCAACCAGTCTTAGGAAAGTAGAAGTCTCATACTCAGACTGACAGGAGACAATGAACCACACAGAATCTTCCCCCTAATGAGTACTAGGTTGTAGAGGTATGGCTAATAAAACACACAGTCGCATATCCTCCACTTGACTCACTTTTCTAACCAAGGTGTACATAATCGCAGAGAGGTCAGGTGCACACTTCCCCAAAAGGCACTTCAAATATCTGTGCCATATGTCCACTGTATTCTGTGTTCATGAAAAATATGATGAATGTATAGAAAATACACTCCAAAATGTTGGAGGAGACAGAGGAGGAAAATGACATCATGCCAAGATGTGTTTTCAAAGGTCTAACTTGAATATATACATGTAGTACACCTCCAGATAGGAAATAAGTACAGCAGCAGAATACAGCAGCCCAGTTGTATGTATTTAACACATGGCAGGAAATTTCTCTGGTAAAAGAAAGGACATGCTTTTAATCTTCCTAATATTTAAGTTGAAATCACAGTTGTAGCCATACAACTCTGCCAGTTGCATAACCCATTCATTAAATGTTGTACCCTACGTACTCTAGAAAACGAGTAGCATAACAACACAAAAGTAGGAAAGAAATAGCCCAATAGTACTTGAAAGCTTTAAAGGAAAACTCAAAATCTTGCTTACACAAAGACCTGGTACTAGTACATGTCCTCTCAAAATACCATTAATGGCAAGTCTTCAGAGCACATTATTTAGAACTAATCATGCTGTCACCTGCACAGCTCAGCCTATATACACCACCTTGCGAAACAAACTGCAACACATTAATACCCACAAGTAGCACATTTCTCAAGTTGGAAAGGAAATAGTGCAATTAATTTTATGCTTCCATATACTTCTCTCACAGCAAAACAGCTCTCACATGTACATTTACACATCTATCAAGAGCTCAGATGGAACATCACCTTAACAATGTTTATCCTGTCAGTACATATTTACTGCTTTTATCTTGTCCGTCTTCACTCTTCATTTACATACTAACATTATGTTCACTCTAATTTCCATTCACAGATATGCAAACGTCAACCATACAGTTGACGCATACTCTTCCAGATTACCCATATATAGATAGCTACAGACAGATATAGATATAGATGCATCCTAAGCACTATCCTAGGAGGAGATGCATGTGATAGCATACTGCCTACTGAGTAAGTTTTTCCTTGTGCTACCAGGGGTTGAGAATAAGGTTTATGATATCCTCAACACTATTCCCATTTCTCTCCAGTAGGGTGAGAAAATCATATTCAGTGTATAATGTACCACCATAACCTGTACCTCCTCCCCAGAATCTAACACTATCACATGATTATGTGCAAGCAGTGTTGGCACATAAAATAAAGATAAAAATACATTGATATCTTAAAAGAACTGTAGAGACCATGAAAAAACGTAGCATAAAACAAAATGTTCACTTCCAGAATTATGGATTGTTAATGGTTTGTCTGAGAATGGAAATAGCACCTTATATAAAGATATTGTTAATACTTTTGAACCATACAATTATAGGTCCAGATTTAAGCTTTTAACGTCAGTGGTGGGATTGTGGATATTAAAATCATGTTGAAATATGTAAATATAAATGGCAAACATGAAGATATCCAGCTAAAATTAGTGCATGTTTTTAAACACTATTTTAATAAAAAGGTGGTTAGGACATTCATTGATGGCTTAATTTGGTGTAAATCTCAAAATGCACTCGCTCAAAGCACTCCTTAAAATGGAGAACATCGAAATTTGTGCTGTAACAGAGACCTGGTTCAAGGCAGCAGAAAACACCCCTGCACTACCAGGCTATAACTCATCCCACACCTTTTGGCCCCAGAACTTGGACTGTAGCTCCAAACGTGGTGGTGTTTACATATTCATAAAGGATGTGCACGCCTCTAGACTGGTAGCCCAACATAACACATCTGAGATAATTCAGGTGCAGCTAACATTGGGTAAGACACTGATACAGGTCATAGCCTGCTATAGGTCCCCAACCATGTCCCAAGACTCTCACTCCACATTCCTGCACCCTGGAGAATATTAGAGTCCAACCTAACACTCTCATACTGGGTGAGTTCAACTACCCCTCCATTAACTGGGAAAACTACTCATGTACCAATACACTTGCCCAATGTTTTCTGGAATTCATTAATTCCAATGCCCTGGACCAGCTCATTCTTACCCCCACTAGAGGTAGCAACATCCTTGACCTGGTCATTACTAACATGGGCAACTGTTGCTCTACACCAGTAGTCAACTCCTCCCTGGTTAGATCTGACCACAAACTAATCACCTTGGAAATCCACCCCCCCCCCAAAGGTAACCACCATGAAAAACTTACCCAAAGCTAACTTTGGGCTCCTAAAAACAGAGGTGGCTAACTTTACAGCTCCCATGCAAATGGAGAATAGTTGCATGACCGCCGAGTCATACACCAATGCACTGTATGAACATGTACACAAATGCATCGATCTCACCATATCCAGTAGAACCAAGATGCTCTCCTCCAAAAAAAGAAAGCCAATCTGGTGGTACCCTGCCATAAACAAACTCTACAAAAGAAGGAGGAAACTGATGCAGCAAAAGGTAAAGTCCCAAGATTGGAAAAACTCCCTTATCAGCCTCAACAAAAAGTTGAGATCCTTCATCAAATCCTCTAAAGCTAGCTATGAAAACAGAATTGCAGCAGATAGTAAAGACAACCACAAAGCCTTCTGTAGTTATGTAAAGAATCTCCACGGCAATACCCAGATTTGCTCTGAGCTACTGCACAATGGTACCTCCTATACCGAGCCAACAGATATTGCCAATATACTGGCCAACAGATTCAGTGCCAACTTTACCCCTCTCTCCCCTCCAAAAGGCCCAATCACAATACCAGTAGATTGCCAGGCACCCAGTATTACTGCTGCACAGGTTAAAACAGCAGTGTCCAAGGCCAGCTTCTATGGGACCTGACAATATCTCTGGCTGTGTTCTGCATGAACTACAGAGTGAACTGGTACCTCACCTGTGTGCCCTGTTCAATCACAGCGTCATCTTAGGCTTTGTCCCTACCAAATGGCACACTGTTACAGTCATCGCTCTCCGCAAATGAGGAGTAACTACAGTCCCTAGGAACTATCTTCTCATTAGCCTGACGAGTCTGATGTGCAAAGCTATGGAATGCATCATCATGGACCTAATAAACAAGGATAAAGGGAATCTCCAAACTCTGGATCCTACACAGTTTGGTTTTGTGAAGGGTAGATCATGCCTGCTCAACTTGGTCAACTTCTTTGAGTCAGTTACCAGAGCTGTGGATGAAGGCAAGGTGGTTCATACAGCCTACCTTGATCTGGCCAAGGCCTTTGATACCATTCCCCACTTAGGAATCATAGAAAAACTCACTACGCTAGGCATCAACCCCTATATCACTAGGTGGGTTACAAACTGGCTCACAGATAGAACCCACAGTGTGAAAGTAGCTGACTCCAAGTCGGACTGCAGACCAGTCATGAGTGGAGTCCCACAGGGTTTGGTCCTGGGTCCTCTCCTGTTTGGTATCTACTTCTCTGAAGTCCAGGCCAACATGAAGGGACTTTGGCTGACAAAGTTCGCAGACGATTGCAAGTTGGGAGCTATTATTAACTCCCCAAGTGATGTTGACATCCCACAGAAAGGCCTCACTAATGACTGGTGTCAGAACCATGGCCTTTAGCTTAATGCCAAAAAATGTGTCGTCATCCCTCTTGAGAAAAACCCAGTTCCCATGAATTACCACATTGATGGTAGTCCACTAAACACAGAAGATGTTATAAGAGATCTGGGAACACAGCTTGACAGCAACCTCTCTTTTGACCACCACATTGTCACTGTGGTCAGAAAGTCCTTCTATGTGGCACATCTCATTATTAAGGGTTTTGCATCCAGGTAGAAAGAGGTCATTGTCTCCCTCTACTGTTCCCTCATTAGGCCAATCATCGAGTACAATGCCTCGTTTGGCATGTACCTCACTAGACACCTGCAACAACTGGAGAGGCCACAAAAGTACCTCAAAAAGAGGATCCTAGGCCTTAAACACTTATCCTATATGGACAGACTAAAAACTCCAACTATTCTCTGTCTCATATCGCCTAGTTAAAGGCGATCTCTGCTTGACTTACAAAGCGATGTCTGACCCAGCTCTGTTAGAAATGCTACATCTAAAGAAATCCCAATCCCTCCACACCACACACTCCAGAGACCTCAACCTCATTACCACAATCAACAAAACATGCTGGAGGGACAGGTTCATAACCCAGAGACTGCCCATGCTCTGGGAAAGACTTCTCATACATGTCAATCAGAACACCTCACTGGCCCTCTTCAAGAGAAATTTTGATGAGTGGATGGGAAATAGGAAATTTACCCTGGGGATAACTCCAGTGGCTCTATGTGACAGAGGCACTGGGAACTAAGGTCGGGTGGCACAAGGCCGGGGTAGTCCTATGGGCTAGGCTTGTGAAGGCTCCAGGGCCATTAGCCTAGTACACACCTATGAACCTATAAGAAGATAGTGCTTTTCTAATATTTTTTCTTAATGAAATATTGCACCCATGTTTGGTTCCAAGATAGTTTGATATGAAGTGTTTAGCCAGAGCCTTTTTATTATTTTATTGTAGTGCACAGAGCACCAAAACTACATTCCAAAAATGACTAAATTACATCCTGGTTCAGTGCTGCCTTAGTATGAAACTCAACCTTAACAGCACAGAGTGGTGCTTAACAATTGTTAAACGCCCCCAAGGAGTTGCTAAGGGTGGGTCTGCACTAAAAGGAGACAGCACTGACCAGTAAGCAATAGCAGCCATGAATGAAACAGTTTCATTTCAACTCCCATTTCTGCCTACTGTCTGATAAAGTACACAGAGTGCTTTGGTTACAACTGCTTCCCTTAGACATGATGACAAACTCAGACAGTATGTAGGGACATCAACCACTTCCCTATTGATTATTAGCTTTCAAAGTTGGCACAAAACATAATTTTTTTTCTTTTACCTTACTTTTCACTGATTTGTAGTACATGGAACAGCTAAATTTCCATACACTACAAAGAATTATGATCAGATCTCTGATCGCAACTATATATATTATGTGTTCTCAACACAGATGCCAAGAATCACCTCTTGAACAAATTTCTGGGCATCCATGTCTCAAACACATTCTAAGTAAGTTATGATCTGTGAACTGATCATAATCCTTTCTGTTTTGTATAACATAAATGTCTTCACTTGTTCAGATGTGTTTGAGTGGACAGACTTGGCTAGCACAGCTCACATTTACAATGTCATTGAATATTAATGAGACATCAGCATTCTAGGAACTTCTGTTTTCCTGTATCCTGTAATAGACAGATAAGGTCTGTTCAAACAACTGAGATTTATTTATTAGAAGTTGATTAATTTAAAACAATGTCTATAAAGGAATGCAGTGTTTTGAGTTGAGTTGTGACACTCAGTGGAATGGCAATAAAGTCATATGTTATACAATTCTCAGTATGGGTAGTGTGATCTATATGTGCCACTATGAAAGAGTTGGAATATATATGTTTTATCTTTATGTAAAATGAAAAGAAAGATTAGTGAAAAAAATGAATTTCATGTTAATGTTTTAGAGGCTATTCAAAGTAACAGGACAGGTGGTGATTAAATTACTGTAACTGAAATGAGAATATTATTTAATTACACATTTCAGAGTTGATAAACCCCACGTTATAAATAGAGGCTACAGTATAAAACTCATTTTGAGGACTGGAACTTGTACACATTAAATCAAGCTGAAGTCATTCTGTTTTATTTGTCATGTGCTTGAATTGTCATATGATTAACTTGCAATCATATGGACATGTATACTCAATAAAGTCCTGGTTTCCTATAGCTGGGTGTTTTTAACAGGCCATAATGCATCATGTAGGCTATGCTAACACATCACAGTGCTTCTTTGTTTCTGGGTTTATTACACAGAAAAAACAGAATATTCCTATGTGTAAGGCACAGTATGTAAGAGATATGAGAAAGTTGATGTAAAAAGACACTGGAGTAGAATTATACAAGCATAGGTCAGATAAACAGTAAGACATGTATGAGGTTTGGTGAGGAACTCAAATAGGTTGCATGCAGGTCAGTTACCAAATTTCCCATTGTACCTTTATGACAAAGGTAGCACCTCAAGGGGAGGACAGTAGTTGTTGTCCCATTATTTGAAAGGAAATCCAAGATAACACTGGTTAGTTACTAGTCCTTAATCCAGATGTCAACTATGCGTAAGACTATGGTGAAACTACTCTGAAGAAGGCTAAGTAACATTTTGTGCATATAATGGCCTTGTGAATTTGGGTGAATCCAGGTTCATTTTGAGAAAATAATGTCAGCTTAACTATCTATTTTCTGATGTTAGATAGCTGTTGAGATAACTAGGAACTGAATAATGAATGTGGGTTTCCTGATCTTTATTAATGCCCTTTGGCAGAGTGTTAGAAAGCATGAAGGGAGTGGAAATGAAATGAGATGTTGTAACTTGAGTGTGCATTTGGTTGGTGTGAAAACACAGATGGCATTGGTGAAATGGTGCAATAACAATGATTTTGCAGAGGCCTATGCTGGCAGTATTCCCATGTTTTTGACAGATGCCTTACAATTAGGAGCCAGATAGGGGAATGTCCTATTTACAAATGCCACAGAAGTTAAAGATTATTAACACTAGGTGATAAACTGAGCTTAAAAGAGGATTGGCTTCTGTTGGAAACAATAGTGTATGCATCAACTGTGGTAACATTTTGACAACTGTAGGATAGCCATAGGATATGTGCAAATGTGGAGGGCTTCAAGTGTTACTGGATGTTACGCCAGGTAATAAAACAAAGGGCACAGAAGTGATCATAGCTCAAGAAGGTAAACTCTACACAGATGTGATAACTAAGGTAGATCACCAGGAGATGTAAAATGTTTGCATTCTTAATATGGCTCTGAAGGTGCAACATCTGCATGGTAGAACTGTTGAGAAGCATGCAGGAGAAGGATCATGGATTCATTATAATGTTTCTAAGGAAGTATTATGAACTCTGTGCAGTAGTGATAGGTAAACCTAATTAGATACCTTAAAAGAACTGTCAGCTCGGAGAGATGCAGAGGTCATACATTAACCATTTCTCGATTGCTTTACTAGCTTTCAAAGCTGGCATAAAATATTACTTTTTTATCTTATTTTTCACTAATTTGTAGTACATGCAGCAGATAAATCTTCATGCATTACAAAGAACTACGACTGGATCTCAGGGCATAACTACATATCATGTGCTCTCAACTTGGATGTCAAGATTCACCTCTTGGGCGTTGCTGTACAAGACATGACTGAGACTTCACATGGAGTACCGTGTTAAAGAGGGCACTTGTAGACTAACAGACAAGGCATTACTAGAAAGAATATAAAGTAAAACAACAACAACAACAGTGAGTGGTCAGTATATGAGCAAATTCTACCTAGAAAACTGTTATTTTCATTACAGAAGAGATAGTGGGTTATAATAAAGCTGTTTCACTTGTCGGGCTATGGGGTATGTCTTTATATTTAGGACCAAGGAGGGCAGAAATGGCACTCTAATCGACAAGAGGAGGAGGGAATTACATTTAGATTGCAGCGAATGCTTCTTTAGTAAAGAAATGTTTGAAGTGTAGAAAAAAAACAGAGTAAAGGAATAGTTTAGAGTAAAACCCCAGATATTTCAAGCTTATGTGTAATAGATGGGATAGTAAGGGTGCAGTAAGTGGCAGCTACAGAAAGTGGTATCAGTATGAAAGTGAAAAAGATGCAGCAGGGGTCTGTATGTGCAGATGAATTCAGCCATTTGATGTTTATTGTGTTTTCTGACATGATTTCTTTATGTATATTGCATTCTATTACTGTGTTCACTACTGTAATTCTGCTGCATTTCTCTACATCAATTCCTCTATTCTTTCAAATTGTAATTCCTCAGCAATAGCACCATGGTACGTCTTTAATTATAACATGCATATATGTTTTTAACTGTCACTTGTACAAAAATGTTTCTTCTTGCCTTCTGATGTACTATTTTGTACCCTGGTAATACCTGAAAAGGGTCTGTAGACCAGCTCATCTACCTGCTAAACAAAATGCAGTTAAATAAATAAAGTTAGGTGTAATTTACAAACAAAATGAATTAACAGTCTTTCTTTTCGAAGCAATGCGAGATGGAAATGACTTAGCCTTATTGCCATGCAGCATTAACCATTGCGCAATCATTGAACAGTTCTGTTTGCCTGCTGAATGATTTATTTTGTCTCCTATATTCATACTGTTGGTTTAACAGCTATAAGGTTTGCATTAGTGTGAACTATTTGGATCAGTTTTAAAAGAATGCAGATTAATTCAGAAGTATTCAGGAAAGAATGCAGATTAATTCAAAAAGTATTCAAGAAGGAACAAACTTGGCTCATTTCAGATGCAGCTTCAAGTACATACCGGCTGTAGTTTTTTTCTCAGAATAGCTAACCTCCTTTGCTGTGCATGCTGTAAATAATTTGAAGTTTCTTATAATTTTTGTTTTAACAGCTGGGTTGCACTGACCATGAATGTAGGAATTTAGTGCACAAATCTTTCTTGTTTTGTTAAGTTCTAGAAGAGAAATCTCATTTACAGAAAAGCAGTGATGTCTCCAAAGGCTATAACTTTAGCCTACTAACTTGTGAAGTGAGGAAAAAAATGTAAATTCTTGTTTGTGATACAGAAACACTGTCTTGCTCAAGCTTTGCTTTTATGGTTCTTTGCATTTTCTTGGCCTCCTCTGTTAGGAACACAAAGTAGGTCTACATTTCAGTCAGTGCAATAGTGCAGTATCCCATCAAGTCTTTGATTTTCCCCCTCCCCTCGGCAATAGGTATGATATGCCTCCTTTGTCCCATATTTTTGGAACAATCATAAAATAAAGTTGGGACAGGTGAAGAGAGTCAGGTGTCCTTTAAGTGAATCATTTCTTTAGGCCATGATCACTTCTGTTCTCCGTTTTATTATTTGGCATAATATGCAGTGACATTTGAAGCTCATCCACTTTTGTACACATTCTACAGCTATTCCGCAGTTGCCAAAATGTTATCACAATTGATGCATATAGTATTGCCTGACTTCCCTAAACATGTTCAAGGTGAAATTGCTTGAGCATTAATAACATACAGGAAAAAAAAAAACAGACAGATGGCTTTAATGCCAAATGTTGGTTCCCATAGGAAATTATTACCAGTGTGACTTCTAAATATCTGCCTCCAGTGATTCACTTGTTTTGGGAGATTTCTCCCTTCTTTGATTTGGGCCATTTTGGTTGTATGGGGGCTTCATCCACATATTTTAGGTTTGGGGGAGGGAGGCTTGCTCCCCTGCAAAATGTAACTGAAAATGATTGTTTCACCCTTTTGACTTTTGGGCATTTTTTTCGCCATTTTGGGACTTAGACTTTCAGGAAGTCAGTATTTCATAGTAGTACCCCACTATTCCATTGTGTAGAAACTTCCTTGAAGGTCTACTGTAACCAGGGTAGTAGAAATCATTGCAGTTTGAATATGTGTACAATTTTGTTAGATATTGTATGATTTTCCTCTGCCTCCCCACTGACTCTTCATTAGAGTCATGCACATTCCAAGTAAGTGATATTGCATTTGATGATATTAAATCTGCACCAGTGAGCAGACATTAAATAGATATTATACAATGACTCACGGTGGTGGTGCTGCGGTAGCATTGTCGCCTCATAGTAAGACGCTGACTGGTTCGATTCTAAGCTAGAGCGTTTTCTGCGTGGAGACATGCGTGAATGGGCGTACCTTCGTTGAAGGTTGTGCGTCAGGCCTGGCAAGCCGGTATGTAAAAATCAATGGCCAATCATTAGCGGACCGGAGTTCCGCTGTGGCGGCCCCTGACTGGGAAAAGCTGAAAGACACAAACAAACAAACAATGACTGCTCACTACTGTTCAAAAATGTGCACATTGATTGCACAGCCCAACCAGTCAGTATGGATTGGGAAGAGTGCAAGCATCAATGAAGATGCCCAGAAGTTATTGCTATTTTAACCCCAGGAAATAGAATGCTGACCGCACTGTGAAGTCAGCAGTCTGTCATGTAATATGAGTATGTGCACGATGCAGCTGGTGATTAGGCCTGTTACTCTCACACTCGCTTCCCACGCTTTTAGTGACAAGGAAAGAGTGAGAGAATGGAGAGACAAGCAACCAAAGAAGAGAAAAATCAGCGATCTAAACAGATTAGTGTTTAAACTTTAAGGTAATCTTTCAGTTTTTTTTCTCTTGGTAGCGACAACCAGATAATTTCTGCATTTTTTTCCTGGCAGGTTCAACCAGATACTTTTTTATATTTGTTTTTCAGACAGGGGCAACAGATACCTTCTGTATTTTGTTTTTAGGCAGGGTCAACTAGATACTTGTTAAATCTTGGTGCAGTCTCCTACATAAATTATCTTTCTGACATCCTGGACCTGTAGGTAGGCAGGGTCAACCAGATAGTAGAAGGTTAGTGAAAAATGGGCCGTTGGTTCTGATGATGCCAGAGTCTAATTCTTGTCCCAGTCAGCCCCTGCCTGTATCTGAATAGTGAAGCTACATGTATTAAGACATATTTTATACCTACAAAGTACAAGATCACCCTACTTTGGAGTATTCTCTGTGCTCTGAAGTGTAGCAATTACAATGTTAGAATGTATATATAGCAAAGGTGTAAGGGATGCAGGCTCTTGTGTTGTGGAGTGCAGGAGGGAAAAACAATTTAAAGGATGAACAGCAAGTTTTGACATTTGCTGTAATCCTTTAGGTTCACTGTTTACTTTTCTTAATTGCAGAAATCATGGTTATGGGTCTGAACAGTTCAATTAGGTGCAGTGTTCTTTTGGTAAAGACAAAAAGGAAACAGCAAAGCTAGCATTATAAAAAAATGACTAAAAATAAAAAAAAATTATCATTTTAATAGATGTATATTTAGTGTCTTATTTATCCTGTGTAGTATACTATATTGGAAAGACAAAAAGGGAGTTACATGTAGAATATATGAGCATGTATATCCTATAGAAACAGGTGATAAAAATAATGCATTAAGTAAGCATTACCTTGAAAGCAAATGTAAGGTAGACTTTATAGTTATTGATCAAGTTTATAATTTTTTAAATAGGTTTGATGTAAAGGATGAGTTAGACTGGAGGGAATACTGCTGACGGATAAGGCTAGATGCATAACCCTCCATGTTTAAATGACAAGGAAATTTTTAAAGTCTTTTTAAAAAGAAAGAGGGTAAGGTGCTAATTATTTGATTGTTTCATTGAGATCATATGATTGTATGCTATAAAATGTGTGTGCTTTTCACTTTGCATTCAGTCTGAAGTCTGTTGAGATGAAAGTGTTTCCTGAAGGCATTTTCTGATGACATCTTTTAAATTGATTATTTTTTCTTTGTTTTTAGCTGTTTCTTGTGTTTTATTTTTCTTTTTGACTAAGTTTCCATTGTTTGTTGGATATTTATTTGAGTTTTCAGAGTGTTTATTTCCTCTGGATATTATGGGAAGTCAATCCGAATTGAGTTTTATGGTCTTATTGTTTGGATTTACCTTACTTGATACCCCTAGTGGTTCTGTCATTTTAAATCAGGAGGGGGCTATTAATCATATTGAAGGCAGACCCCACAATGAACACAATACTGGCTGCTAGGGCAGATGTTTATGATGCTATTAATAGTTTAAGAGACTATTTGAGAAAATTAAAATTTTATTTTTTATTTAATGATGATTCAAGAACTAATACGTTTTGAAAACCTAGTCTTTTTAACCCTCCATCAAAACCTGAGCTTGAGGCTTTTTTGGTGACTATTGAAAGATAGATGAGAGACTTGTTTAAAACTAAGCTTAGCTACATATTACAGTTGGATGGTGGTTGAGAGAAAAGCTCTTAGAGAATTGTTAGAGAATCCTAAGATTTTTGTTCTGAAAGCAGATAAGAGCAATGCTCTAGTTGTCCTTGAGAGAAACACCTATAATATTAAAATGGAAACAATGATGACAGTTTTTAAAAGAAAGTGTTTTTCTTGGACATTAAGAAAACATACAGTAAAATCAATTCTCTTATAGAAGGTCGGTTGTGTGATAGAATGATTGATGGTGAAGCGGCAAGTTTTCGGTGGGTGAAGAATCTACAAATTTGTTGAATTTTTGGTCTGTCTAAATTACATGAGAGTCTGGAAAATCTGCCCCTAAGACCAATTGTTACAAGTAGTGGAAGTAAGACCAAAACTATGGCTATTTTTTTTTGGATGATTATTTGCAGAAAGTAGTAAGGATGGGACGCTTTTATAAGAAATGCTTTTGCTTTTAAACAGGTTCTTCAAACTGTGACTGTGATTATTGCTGATCATTTAGTTACCTTGGACATACTGTCATTATATATGTTATATGATTCTGAATGAAGTAAGAATGTATTTTGTTAGAAAAGAATTAATAAGTTCAAGGTTACTTCCGGACAACTTAATTAATTTATTGATGGAAATGTTGGATGTAGTTTTGAGTTATAATCTTTTTGAATTTAATGCCTCTTTTTTCCAGCAAGTCAATGGAGTAGCCATGGGAAAAGCCATGGACAACTGGAAGATTTTGAGTAGTGTTCCAGAAGTCAGAAAAATAGTTAGAAATGAGCCAGCATTTGTTAGCAAAAGAAGGTAAAGTTTGAAAGACAAGTTTCAAGCTAAGTTAGGATTGGTTAAAAGAGTTAAGTAAAACAGGTATGTTTAAGTGTTACAATTGCAACTATTGCCTGTAATTAAATATAGGTAAGACAGGTGGTTATACCTGGGTATTTCTCTTGCATTTCTAAATACGTAGTATATTTAATGTCTTGTTTGTCCTGTGCAGTTTATTATATTGGAAGGGCAAAAAGGGAGTCACACCTTAGAATATATGAGCATGTATTTGCTATAGAAACTGGAGAGAAAATAATAATGCATTAAGCAAACATTACCTTGAAGATAAATATAAGGTAGACTTTATATTTATAGTTATTGATCAAGTTTATAATTTTTAAATAGGTTTGACGCAGATGATGAATTAGACTGTACGAAATACTGCTGGCAGATAAGGCTAGAGGCATGTAACCCTCCAGGTTTAAATGACATGGACAATTTTAAAGTCTTTTTAAAAAGAAAGAGGGTGAGGCACTAATTATTCAATTATTCTATTGAGATCATGTGATTTTATGCTATAAAATGTGTGTGCTTTTCAGTTTGCATTTAGTCTGAAGATGTCTGTTGAGATGAAAGTGCTTACTGAATGTATTTTCTGATTACATCTATTAAACTAATAATTTTATTCTTTGTTTTTAGTCTTTTTTTTTTTTTGTGTTTTATTTTTCTTTTTGACTAAGGTTCCATTGTTTCTTGGAAATATAACAGTATAAACAGATGAAAAATAAACAAAAAACCCACCTAATCAGAAAAAAAAACTTTATTAACACTTTCACCTAAAACAATACAGATTTTATCAGATAAAAGAGGCACTATTTCAAACATATAAATTTATAGCAGCAAGTCATGTGATAAAACCAACTAATCTAAAAGCAATACAGAAAACCAAATATAATCACCATTTAAATTAACTATTAAATAATTAAAACTAAATGGCATATACTGACACATAGTTTTAAAAAAATCTTACAAATTATTGACAAACTTGGGGAAGCTAAGAATGAAAGAAAATCTTATAAAATATGCATAAATTCTTTGTTGTATTTTACGAAAATGATGTAAAATGTAACCAGAATATAATTATACATAATAAAATTGTATAATTATTTAAAAGCAATTTAAAATGGTAAAAGTAGATAAGACTAAACTAAAGATACTTATTAAAGTACTAATAACACTGATAGTTTTACTGAGGCCAGGAAATCTGTCAGCCTGTAACCTTAATTACCACACACTCCTTCATTTCAGCTAAAACATTGAATTCTCCTTCTCTGTTTTATGGTACTGCCTGGTCCAACATATCAAAAGCAAGCTTTTACAAATTCTGACAGTTCTGTTGTTATATAAGTTGGTAGTATCAGAAGGATACTTACAACCAGACTATATGAGTGTTGTTTGGATATCTGAAACAGTAATAGGAATAATGTTTTATATATGCATTGTATTCTTAGAAACATTGCTTCTTTATTCTGATAATGTCTGTGCTGTTTTAGATGAAAGAGCTAAAAAGTCAGTTTTATGTTCTCCAGGTTGTTCCTTCTTTATTTCTTAGAAGGTCTGTGCTCATATGACTATTTGTGTCTCATTGTGTCAGGGCTCTTAACAGAACAAATCAGTCAGCAGTTTGCTTTATAAAAGATTTTGCTGTTCTTTATTTATTGTGCACCTGAACATTTCTTAATCTGGTTTTGGATACCTATTCTGTTTGAAAAGCAAGGCTAGTGGGTTATACAGCATGCATTACATAGGCTGCAATGCTTGACAAGGGTGGGCTATTATAAGGAAATAACAAACCACCCAAGGTATTGTGAGGCATGACTATGTTCACATCAAACATCTTTACCCTGGAAGTTCTGCAATTTCCGTATAATGCACAGCATGGAGGACATTGTAGTAATAAACAATTGCCTTTCTGTTTTTTTAAGGGCATTTTTGTTCTTGGTATTTTCTTAGAAACAGTATTCATTTTCCTTACTTATTTATACAGGAATATTTTACATGTTGTACTTTTAAAAATGGTTAGATAATGTTCACGTAATATGCATGCCTGATTGCAATCTTCAGGAGGGTATGAATGTTTTGTGTGTGTGTGTGTGTGTGTGTGTGTGTGTGTGTGTGTGTGTGTGTGTGTGTGTGTGTGTTTGTGTGTGTGTGTGTGTCTGTGTGTGTGTCTATGTGTATGGGCATGCATGTGTGATGATAGGAAGTACTGCCAGCCATGCCAAGAGAAGTATGGCAGTGGATGTATGACTTGTGCCAGCACAACTTGGTGGAATTTCGTAAATAATTATATGTCATGTGTATCAAACTGATTTGAGCAGATGCTTGAAATGAAAATGTATTTGTGAGGTTTACTTGTGTTAAAATGTATCAACAGTGTACCCTGCTGGAATGAAAAGAAATGTACGTGTATTACTGCATCTGAATTAAATGCATATGTTTTAATAGAGGATACTGGGACAGCAGAGGTTAATCAGCTAGCTTACTTTAAGAAAAATAAAGGAAATATAAATGAGCTGTTAAGCCATTAAAACGGCATCCCACATTGCTGAATAGGACCAGAGACAGCTGGTCTGGAACAAGCCTTTGTTCATTAGCTCAGTAAAAAGACAGGAAGCCCCAGGCACTGCTATACACATTTAGATGTGTATTTTAGCCGTCAATCCTAACTTCCTGTCTCAGCTTCAAAGGGGGATACTGTGAGAACAGAGTCAGATGACCAAATGAGGTCATTCTGCAAGTCATCTTGGATATTAAATTTTACAGGATATTATATTTTACATGATGTAATCTCTGAATATTGAGTATTCTGTTTTGTGGAACCTGACTAGAAAGACTGCTCATGTATTTCATTGTGCCTTGCTCTATCAAGTAAGTTTTTATAGAATAGTAATTCTCCTAGATTCAGTCAGGAATATAGTGAAGCATAGTTTATAGATTGTTTTTCTTTATTTGTATGAATCTTTCCATCAATGTTATTTTCAATATTCCCTGTGATTTGAACTCTGTGGCTTACTGTAAATATATATTTTTTTCTTGTTCTTTTATTATTAAATATATTTAAACTTCTATTGTGGCTGGTCCTTCTAGAAAGTATTTCACCTTTGAGAGCGCTTATATTTATTTGGTGACATTCTGTGGTACACGCTAGAAGGCCTAGCTGTCTTGGTCAGCTATTGCCATTTGTATTAGTATTGCTATTGCACATTATACTGTGCAATAGCAATAATGCTGCCATTTGTATTAGTATTGCTATTGCACAGTTTAATTGGACACCCTTTGTTAAGGGCCTTAGAGTACCTGATTGTGGAGTGTCTGGTGGCAGTGATAATTACCTTAACTCTGGGCAGAAAGGGACACATCAGGTAAATGTGTGCTAGCCTTTCCCACGTGTGTGTGTGTGTGTGTGTGTGTGTGTGTGTGTGTGTGTGTGTGTGTGTGTGTGTCTGTGTGTATATGTGTGTGTGTGAGTGTGTGTGAAAAATCAAATCTCACAGTGTGTGTGTGTGTCAGCTACTAGCAGCAGAGACACCAAGCACTGGACTTACAGAGAGAGTGCTGGAGGTCTTGGCTTGGACAATCAGCTGAGGACCTGTCCCTACAGTTGTACCAGTGGGGAGTCTTATTGAGACCTGGATGGAGACAGAAAGATCCAGACCCCGGACGGAGTGTGTTCCTTGTGTGCTCTTAAGGAAGCTTGTGCTTGATGCATAGAAGTCTGCATCTGGAAATACTGAGTGTATCCATTTGCATTCCAAATGCATGTCCATCTCCAGTGTCAGTGGTAAGGATTCAGGCTTCTTGATTATTTATTTATTTATTTATTTATTGACATTTGTTGACCAAGAAAGTCCACTGGGCCAGAAACCCATTTTCAGTGGAGGCCCTGGGGAAAAAAGCTCCAGGAAGATAGAAAATATTAATATCATTGTCATGAATTGTTTAGTACAGAGAGATAGTATTCAGTTTTAGTACATTACTGGCCCAGTGTGGGGACATCACACATGTGTCTATGTAAGTCTGTGTATAAGTGAGTCTATGTGTGAGTGCATATGTTTATTTGAGTCCATGAATAGAAGTGTGTGTGTCGTGCGTGCATGCGTGTGTGTGTGTGTGTGTGTGTGTGTGTGTGTGTGTATGTGTGTGTGTGTGTGTGTTCTGATTGCTTACATTTTATAATACTTTCAGAAAGCAAAGTTTGGAATTTTAGTAGTTATCTGGCTAGAGATGTGGATATCTGCTTTCCAGATTAGCAGACTGTACAGACAGTTTAACAATATAGTGCTCTGTGGTAATAAGTGTGATGATAATGAAGAACACTGGACCATGCATAAGTCACATTCAAGAATGAAGATACTAGTATTGTCTACATCACTGCCAATACCACCAATGACACTTGGGAAGCTTTTTTTAATCCACATAAAAAGTTAATAGAACATTAGCATGCATTTTATGAACATTAAGAAGTATTAAACTCTAATGTCTGATATTACAGACTGATGGTACGCCTTAGCCATTTCCCAGGAAACCAAATATTTCAGGAGGGACAGTGCAAAAACTGGAGGTAAAATCATGGATGTTAAAAGTCTATAGTATAATAGGCTTTGCAATCAACACACAAGGAAGTTCTAATGTCTGACATTGTCTAACTATAATTTTCAGTGGTTTGCCATAAAATCAAACATTGTATGAGGGACAGGGCAAAATCAAGGTTGCTGTGTAGAAAAACACAGCCATGAAACTGTTCATATTATCATTTCAAGTGAAGGATCACTTAGCATCGTTACTGATTTTTTAACTTGTTTGCTGGCTTTTTTTCTGATATGACTTTTTATAAAATACTATTTGTGATAAGGTTTAGCTTGTTACTGCAACAGCGAGCAGCTGTCAAAGTGTGCTAATGCCGTAACAGTCTAAGCAGTACGCAAACACACTACTGTAGTCCAGTGATATCCATTATCTACATAAGTTCTATACTGATGGCTAAGGTTTTTATTATTATTTTTTTTAAACTTTGAACTAGCACCTTTTTATGGTTCTCAAACTGCAGCTGTACAAAGTTTTGTTCAGTAGATTATCAATCAGATTGTAGAGCTAGTAAGAAGTTCTACAATTGTTTGATTTTTCATTGTAAGGAGTCTGTGTTGTCCATTGTTATTTTTATAAAATATATATATATATATATATATATATATATATATATATATATATATATATATATATTTTTATTTTACATTTGTTTACCGGGGAAGTCCGACTGGACACAGGTCCATTTTCAGCGGAGGCCCGGGAAGAAAAGCTCCGGTAAACTACAGCACAAAAGATACAATATGGTAAGATAAGAAGTGAGTATCACAGCAAGCAGGAGATTTGTACAATTGAGCATACTTAGCAGAAATTAACAATTTTAAAATATCTAAAAGAAAGTCAATACATTTACGAAACTCTGAGACATTTTTTTTTTTTTTTTTTTTTTTTTATTGTAGGGTATTTATCATTGGGTAGAGTACAAGTGAATGGGTGGTAGAGAGCCACTGTTTTGATGTAAGTAGGATCCCAGCAGCAGTGATGTTATGGTTTAACCTGGAGGATGACATGAGCAAAGCCAGTTTTGTTAAGTAGTGGGTTTTGAGAAGTTTTTTAAATTGGAAACTAGAGGTAACAGAAGTTAACTGATTTGGGAGTGAGTTCCAGGTTCTGGCAGTAGAGCAGGCAAAGAGAGATTTGCCAGCCTCATTTTTGTGT
The DNA here is from genome assembly GCF_019279795.1 of Protopterus annectens. Taxonomy (NCBI): domain Eukaryota; kingdom Metazoa; phylum Chordata; order Ceratodontiformes; family Protopteridae; genus Protopterus; species Protopterus annectens. Next base: position 886,902,783 of record NC_056731.1, read on the forward strand.
TTAATGACGTTTATGTGGTTCTGGTTGCTAGATCTTAAGGTTCTGGAGGTGGTGTAGGGGTGGGCTAGGTGCTGAAGGGCAGGAGTTTTGTCAGGAAGGTAGTAGAGCTTGTGAGCTATTGTGAGTTGGTTGTGGAGGAGGAATTGTGAAACTCAAGCCAGTTCAGTTGCATGTGGGCTATACAGTGATGGGTCCTATGAGTGGTATCGGTAGCAAACTTGGCAATCTTGTTGTAGCAAGATTCCATCTTGCTGAGTCTGGTGTAGTGAAGGTTAGTTAAGATAGGGGAGACATACAGAAGGATGAATAACAGATGGGTTCTTGCAATAGTGGCTTTGGTGCATTTAGTCATGAACTGTTGATTCCTGTAAAGGAGACCAAGCTTTTTGTTTGGTTAGTTAAGATAGGGGAGGCATAAAGAAGGATGGATAACAGATTGGTTCTTGCGATAGTGGCTTTGGTGTGTTTAGTCATGAACTGTCAGTTCCTGTAAAGGAGTCCTAGCTTTTTGTTGACCTTCTTGATTGTCTGGGCTATATGTATGTCAAATTTCAGATTATTGTCAATTTCTACACCTAATAGCTTTGTGTGGGTTGTCGGGGTGATCTGTGTATTATCTTTAGATTGTATGATAAAATTATTATTTAGTGGAGGAGATCGACCTGGGCTAAAAAGAATGAGTTTGTTTTTTTTGGGATTGAGTATAAGTTTGATGTTGGTGAACCAGGCTTCAGCTAGGGTAAAGTTATTTTGGTTGATGGTTTTTAGTTCATTCAGGATGGGGGCGGCACATATAATAGTGGTGACATCTGCATATTGAAATACAGAGGCAGAGAGAGAGGATGAGGCTATCTGGTTTGTAAATAGTAAAAATAGCAAGGGTCCGAGGATGGACCCTTGTGGGATACCAGTGGTAACTGGTGAGTAGGCGGGAAAATTGATCTTGCCATAGGACTGCTTGCTGATGATCTGATAAATAGTTATTGAACCATGATATGGTGGAGGGTTATGTTGAGGATAGCTAGAGTTTCTAGGAGTATGCTATGGTTGACATATCAAAGGCTTTGGATAAGTCTAAGAATATGGAGGATACGAATAGGCCATTGTTTCTATGGTGACTGATAATGTTGGAAAATGAAAGCCATGCTGTGGTAGTGCTATAGGAAGGTCTGAAGTCATGCTGGGAATTGGATAGTAGGTTGCTTTTTAGGAGGTACTGCATAAGCTGGGTATGAACTACTCTCTCTAGTATTTTTGACAAAGGTGATAGGATTGCAATAGGGCAGTAGTTAGTAAGCTCAAGTGAGTTACCCCCTTTGTCCAATGGTATAATATGAGATATTTTCCATGAGTGGGGTACTTTACATTCTGATATTGAACTGTTTATAAGTGTGGACACGGGATAGGCTATAGCATATGCTGTTATCTGTAGGAAATCAGCTGGAAGATTGTCAGCTGCTAATGTGGTTGGTTTAAGTTTTTTGAGGAGTTTAGCAATTATATTGGTGGGGACTGGGTTCAGGAAAAAACTGGGGTAGGAGCATTTTGTACTGAAATGGGTGGGGGCCACTCTGTTCGAGTGGGGTTGCTGCTTGTGTTTTGCGTATTGGTTAGGGCCTGGATTGTTTCAGTAAAGTATTTGTTGAATTGGGTGGGGATGTTGCAGTTATTAGCTAATACAGGGGAAGGCGTGGTAGTTTTATCTGAGTGTATTAAGCTCTTATATGAGGCCCAGAATTTTTGAGAGTTGTGAGCGTGTTTTTCCTGCATAGTTTTATAGTAGTTAGTTTTGTCAAGTTTTATTAGTTTTTTGGCTCTGTTGTGAAGTTCATGGTAATTCTGTTTCAGGGTAGTGGTTTTGTTTTTGTGGAGTTGTGACCAGGCTTTGTCTCTATCTTTCATTATGGACCTAATATCTTTTGATAGCCATGGGGCATGGTTGGTTTTGATCCTAGTGGTTCTGGGTGGTGCATGGGGTAAGATTTTTAGGAAGGTTGAGTTAAAGTACTGCACGGCTTCATCTAGAGATAGTTGCTTAAGAAGAGTCCAGTTATAGCATTTTAGTGAATTGATTAGGTCATGGGCACTAAAGGTCTTTTTGTTACAAACTCCTCTGAGGATGGGTTGTTTAGTTTGGTGGGACTGGTTCCTAATTAAGTAGGTAGCTTGATGGTCACTTAGACTGTCAGGGAGACATCCTTATTGGTGAGCCCTAGTGGGGTCTGATAGTAGAATCCAATCTAAGATGCACTGGCGTTTAGATGTTTGGTCAATTCTTGTGGGGGCAGATATGATTTTGGAAAACACATGGAGGTTAATGTGGGTAGAGGGATTTTGGCTGGAGCAGTCAGACCAGTCAATGTTAAAGTCGCCTAATAGTATGGTTTCATGTGGAAGGGAAGATGACAACCAATTAAGTAGATTTTCCAGTATGGTAATATTATTGCCTGGTAGGATATATCCCCCTGCAATAATAATTTGTTTGTTGGGGTTAAGTTTTAGTCTGGCTAGGATTAGTTCTATGTCCTTGACATCTTGGGAGTTACATTCAAATTGTTCAATAATGAGGTGGCTTTGGAAGATTATGGCTACTCTACCTCCCTTTTTCCTGGTCTATCTTTACGTATGATATTTTAGCCAGGGGCAGTAATTTCATTGCCGTGATGTTCAGGTTTAAGACAAGTTTCTGTTAATACAAGGATGTCTGGTTTATATAGAGCTAGTAGGGCATGGAGGGCCAGTATTTTGTTAAGTATACTCCTTACATTAATATTTAAAAAGAGAAGAGATGTGGTAGGTCTTTGATAAGGGGGATTGGGTTTTATTGAGTTTGTGGTGTTACATTATTTGGGTCCTGGATTTGGGTGAATGTCACCACAACATGAGAGTTTTTGTAGTAGGTGTATGTAGAGTTTGTTTAATTTGTGGAATATTTTAGCTGTTTTTTGAAAGAGTGGGGGCTAGTTTTGTATGTGATAGTTTTATATGGGTATGAGAAAGGTTGAGTGGAGGGGAGGTCACAAGGGGATACTGGGAAATGGTTCATTTTCGTGGGATTGGTAAAGGATTCTGTTTACCATGATGGTGGGGGGTGAAATGTATTTTTGTGTGGTAGGATGAGAGGAAGCAGAGAAAAAGGAGAGAGAAGAGGGTTAGTATGTAAAATAGTGGTTGTAGAAGATGGGTGTTATGAGTAGTGGACATCTTATTTGGTTATAGGTGAGTCTTGTGTATGTGAGTGTAAGAAGTATCTGTTAGGGGAGGGGTTTTGTAGAGTGTGGTGAAGTGTTTTGGAGTGGAGGATGGTAGGTAGGAGTTGAATGGATGGTTGGGAGTGAGGTGTGGTTAGGGGAGTAGTGTATAACTATAAATGTAATTGATATGAGGGTGGGTGGGAACGGGGGTAGGGTAGCGAACAGAGCAAGGCTACACCATCCATGAGGAGCGGAGAGTGGCAAGGACAAGGAAAACAAAGATAGGCTGAGTTGGGGTGGACAGTTATACTTTTAGTGCCAGTACGTTAACTTTATTCACTAGTCTGTGGAGGAAAGGATGGTCTGGGTTCAGAGCCTAGAGAGAAGCCAGAGAGGTAAGTGGGGTGAATTAGATGAGGAAAATAGGGAGGAGAAACACAGGGTTATGTAGAGGTGGATTAGAAGAGGAAAACAGGGAGAATAGACTCATGGTTAAGCAGTAGTAGGAGTAAAAGTGTCCAGGGGTGAAAGGCAGGTAGAGTGAGTGGAGACAGAATATGCAGGTTAGGTAGGGGACTGTGGTAGAGAGGGAAAAGAATTACAAGGCAAATGGAGCTTACAGAGCAAAGACAGCTAGGTATTTGGGTAGGTCAGCAGAGGACTTACAAATAAATGGTAGAGCAAAAACAGCAGGGTATTGTGAAGGTTGGCAGGGAATATTAAACAGAATGGTAGAGAGAGATAGGGGTAGGGGTGCACCAAGATGAGCTGACCAGGGACATCTTTAATATAAGGCAGAAGAAAATGATAAGACAGGGTACAATATTATGCATACACACATACACTGTTCTTAAAGGGCGCTGTTGCTGGGAAGGATTCTACCAATGAACAGGGCTCCAAGAGGTAATGAGTGGACCTCCTGGGTTGGCAAGAGATTCTGAGTCTTTGTAGCAAGGCAAGGGACCTGCAAAATAAAGATAGAAATAAAGATGAGGGTGAGGCAAACAAGAGTAGCTTTTGCTGGGGTAGAGTAGTGTAGAGGATGAAAGAAGGTATAGGGCAGAAATAAAGAGGAGATTGGTTGAGAAAAAGATTTCAGTGTTAGAACAGGGGTAGAAGGAGGAGTTAGTAGCGGAAGAACCTTTACCAAGAGTTAGAGTAGGGGAGGAACTGTTACTGAGAAGAGAATAAGGGAAGAGAGAAGGAGGTGGTTTAGAGAAACAAGCTTAGCTGAGATAAGTGTAAGGGGGGGGGCAGAAATCAGGGTAAGGCAGGGAGAAGAAATATGTATGAGAGGACATGGAGGTCCAGAAGGGGGAATATGAATGCACTCAGAGTGGGTACTGTGGAACATACACTCTTCAGAACCAATTATTTAAGTTGGACAACTTATCAGAGGTGCAATAGTAAGAAATGCATTCAGACAACCTCAACAATTACAGTAGTCAAGAGATGCAAACAACATGTCAATATAACAGGTAAAAATGCATTCAAAACTAAATGTCAGTTGTTACAGTTATGGCGTAGTTGCCACAATTTTAGTAAGCCAGATTCTTTTAGCACACTAGTGCTGTACTCGGGAAAAGCCAAAAGAAGAAGAAGAAGTGCTGTACTCAATTAACACATTAGGCAAAACAGTTTCTTTTAGCACAGTAACACTATACTTAATAAGCACAATAGATAAACTCAGTAATGAACACTCAAAAGCCCGTTAAATGAGTAGTAGGCTAGTTGACTAGTGGTCAGAGCAAGTTAGTACACATAAGATATTGGGGGCACATGTCGATCATGGGGGTTCTAGGATGGATAATCCTGTTTGTAGAAAATAAGCCCTTGCACAACTGGTGAAATAGTAATAGAAGGACTTACTTCTAAGTTAAATGATACGCTAGAGAAATAATAATGTCTACAGGCTATTTGAATAAGTCCTTACATAATCTGATGAAGTAGTAGCCTAGGTTCTTAATTCTGAGTTGTATGATACAATAGAGAAGCAATACAGACTAATCCACTTGGTAAAGAGAGCACAAACAAACAATTAAATGTTGAAGCCCACGACAAAAACAATTATAGCAGGCACCTTGAAACAGTATGAGCAAAACATAATCCACACAGCTAGAGTGATGCAGCCAGTGTCGGAGAACTGACACTATTGCAGATTGTAGACTAACATAAATAATACATTACATATACACTTTGTTTTTCACAGAGCACTGAGCCTACCTGGTCAGAGTGCATACAACTCTGCGATATGGGGCCAGAAGTTACAGGTGAAAATGATGCAGGATCCTAAGTGTGGCTATTAACTGCCGCAAAGCATCATGGGAGGAATGGGGTGACATAATACTGCAATAGCGGTTTTAAATGGCTATATGTTGTGCGGGTATATGGTGCAACACTGTCCGTGAGGAGCAGAGAGTGGCAAGGACAAAGAAAACAATCAGGGAGAGGGGAAGGCTGAGTTGGGGTGGACAGTTATACTTTTAATATCAGTACATTAACTTTATGCACTAGTCAGTGGATGAAAGGATGGTCTGGGCCCAGAGCCTAGAGAGAAGCCAGAGAGGTGAGTGGGGGGAATTAAATGAGGAATATAGGGAGGAGAGACACAGGGTTATGTAGGGGTGGATTAGAAGAGGAAGACAGGGAGAAGAGACTCAGGGTTAGGCGATAGTAGGAGTAAAAGTGTCCAGGGTTGAAAGGCAGGTAGAGTGAGTGGAGACAGAATATGCAGGTTAGGTAGGGGACTGTGGTAGAGGGGGGAAAGAATTACAAGGCAATTGGAGCTTACAAAGACAGCTAGATATTTGGGTATGTCAGCCGAGGACTTACAACTAAATGGTAGAGCAAAAACAGCAGGGTATTGTGAAGGTTGGCAGGGAATATTTAACAGAATGGTAGAGAGAGCCAGGGGGTGGGGGTGCGCCGAGATGAGTTGTAGCTGACCAGGGACACCTTTAATATAAGGCAGAGTAAAATGATAATAAGACAGGGTACAATATTATGCATATATACATACACTGTTCTTAACATGAGCTGTTGCTGGGAAGGATTCTACCGATGACCAGGCTTCGAGAGGTAATGGGTGGACTAAACCGGTTAGGTTTAGCTAAGACCTCAGTTTAGTTGTCAACATGGAGCACTCAATGTCAATAAGTAAGCTGTTGAAGAAAGCAGGAATCATAAAGATTCTGAGTCTTTGTAGTGAGGCAATGGACACTGTTCTTTTAGGGAGCTGTTGCTGGGAAGGATTCTACCGATGAACAGGGCTCTGAGAGGTAATGGGTGGACCTCCTGGGTTGGCAAGAGATTCTGTGTCTTTGTAGCAAGGCAAGGGACACTGTTCTTAAAGGGAGCTGTTGCTGGGAAGGATTCTACCAATGAACAGGGCTCCGAGAGGTAATGGGTGGACCTCCTGGGTTGGCAACAGATTCTGAGTCTTTGTCGCAAGGCAAGGGACCTGGTCAGCATGCATACAACTCTGCGATATGGGGCCAGAGGTTACAGGAGAAAAATATCTGTATATATATATATATATATATATATATATATATATATATATATATATATATATATTTATATAGACAGATAGATATTTGTACAAACACACACACACAACATATGTTTTATAGATTGCATTATCGTCCTTTCAATTATTTTGTAATAATGTCAAAAAAGGGGGCTCTTATGCTTGTGTCTATATATATATATATATATATATATATATATATATATATATATATATATATATATATATACATTTAATTGCTTCACCATATAGATAGATAAACCAATGCTTTTATCTCAGTAATGTTCAGATATCTATTCAAGATTCCTGGTGATTCCCAAAACACCAGGCTGTTTTAAGCATATTTTAGAATGTTGTACCCAAAGTAAGGTTGTGAAATTAAAGGAATTGTGAACCATATCAAGCCCTTTTTTGCAGCCATTGAGTTAAAATGAAGCATGGGTGATCACAGTGGACTTTGAAAATAACTATTTTCATATTCTTGTCCATTCATCTCATGAGAGTTATCTTTGGTCCAGGCTAAACCAGCATGCTTCCAGTTCACATCTTTTTGCATTGAACTAGCTACAGCACCAAGTTTGTGTGCTAAATGTCTTGCTTCAGTATTAACTTACATAAGACTAAGTAACATTCACGTATTTCCCCAGCTGCATAACATCTTTATGATTCCTGCTTTCTTCAACAGCTTACTTATTGACACTGAGTGCTCCATGTTGACAACTAAACTGAGGTCTTAGCTAAACCTAACCGGTTTAGTCCAGTTTATGAGCATAGTCATAAACTCTATGAAGTACAAACCTTTTTTGTTCCAGGAAATGGGGCAGCAGATCCTGTTTTCCTTCCTGGATTTCAAACAGCCGAAACTGACAATTGCAAGAGAACATTTCAGTGTTCTGGAGTGTGCTTGTATAAGAACAGTGTACTGCAGGACACTGAAATGCTTTTTACTCCAGAACAGTGTACTCCAGAGCATTTCAGTGTTCTGGAGTACACTGTTTTTATACAAGCATAATTCTCATGTCAAACTCATAGAGTAAGAACTCAGTAAACAGTCATATACATGTGTGATCAAATCTCTGCAATATCTAGACCAAATGTTCCATCTTAAGAAGGAATTTTTGTTAGCATTAACATGACAGACTAATCCCTTCAACATCTGTTAAGGCAAACACGTTAATTACCCTCAGCATTTCACATTGTTATTACAGATATTACAGTTTTTGGTTGGGGGTCCAACTTGTGGGCCCTCTCAGTTCATGGTTTTTGAGATCTATCTCTACTATCATGACATATCAACATTAACAAATTGGGGCAGTTCAGTTGTCTGTGAATGCCCTTTTCATGTCTTTGTAGGCAGGCTCAGTCTTAATTGAGACTGTATTACAAATGTTATCTGATTGAGCAGGTAAGGGCACAGTTCCTGCAACTCTGCAGTCTAATCTTAAAGATTTGAGGATAGTTATTTTCGGAAAAATCTGATTTTATAGGTGTCACTTACAAATGGATACCTTAGTTTGTCAGATAACATTTTAAGCTAAGACATTTTAGTGGTCTTTGAATGGAAATTGAACATTTAGGATTGTAGTCGACAAATGAAATTCTCTCAAAAAGGCATGTGTTCCATTCCAGAATGCAAAACTTCCTGAATTCTCTTCAAAGACTCCAAAGGTATCAGCTGCATGGCATAGAGTGATAAAAGCTCTGATTATGGCACAGTTACCTGCGTTCAGTTAGGGACTATTGCTGTTGATGGGGAAGGAGGAGAGGAGTGAGCAGCCGTTTAATACTTGTCAACCCTTGGGGGAAGGAGGGAGATCATTCTGTCTCAGCACATGCCTTTCACCTAGCAGCAGCAGCATGAGGTGTTACACCCAGTACAGTCTGAGCCTACTCAGCCTGCTTTTGTACCTGTAACATGAGGAGAAATAAACACATGGAGGCATGATTCCCCTTGGAGACAACAATGGTAGAGCCCAAAAGAGTTACTGAGTGGGAGAGAGGTGCTCCTAGGGGGAGAGGGTAGGATGCTCCACAGGACAGCAAGCTAGTCTGCTTCCCAGGCATATCATAGAGCTCTCACCTAGTTTGGGAATACCTGGCTGCTATCCCACCCAGAGAAAATAAACTGATTGCATGCAGGCTAGGAGTCATTGTGTCTAGGTCACATGGAGAAAATACCTCTTTTTTTAACTTTTTTCGCAAATCAATGGGTCAAAAAGTGCTTAAAAAGATAACACAGGGTTTGTCTCATCCTTGTCCCACAAACTGTTAGCAGTGACACTGGATATCACTGTTCCTGCAGATTATATCCAGCTGCCATATAGACTACTGCCTCACCAAGGGAAATAATTCTGCAGCCATATTTTGCACTGATGATTGACTGATTCTCTTGATTTAATGATTGATTATTTGACCAGGAATATCCAACTCTACTACACCTCTTTTTTGGTGGACACATGGAGAAAAGCTTCAACATGCAATGAGGATTTCAAAAAATATATGAAGCAAAATGATCACTTGCACAGATTGTGACATATAAAATAAGAAGTGCAGTTTATTTAAGCAAAACTGAACAATCTAGGCTGTTGTACTTCATAGCCAGAGGTGGGTACAGCAAACAACTTTCTTAATAAAACACATCTTTTGACATGGTTGCATCTTCATATATGCACATTTACTATGAGCAGGTAAAATAGATGGTCATATGGTCACTATCCCATATTCCCATACTCACCTCAGATATTATTATCCTTTGCTATTTTTTATATACTGTCATTGTATAACTGACTGAAAAATATGAATTCTCAAAACCAATTGTCTGTGTTTTCACTGTGTTACCCAGATGCCACATCAAGTTCATATTATACATAACAGCCTCAATGATGTTACATGTCTGGTCATGGTTTTTAAATTTTATTTTTAACAAGCCTTTCCCATATTCTTCTCTTAAGAATCATTGTACAGCCAAAGTAAGCACTTCTTGTGGAAAGCTTTCTTTTTAAGTTCAGTAATGTATCACCTATGCTGATTTCAGAATACGGGCACTTGTTATTGTCACTTTTATTTAATTTTTTCATAATGAAGGCACACTGTTATTAGCCATTTATCATTTTCAGCTTAAATTAATGGAATCGTTTTAACTCAAACTATTAATTTGTTTGTTTCCTGGAACATGCCATTTCAGGAGAAGTGTTGCTCTGATTCCTGCAAACAAAACATTAATGTAGGTATATCATTTCTAATAGTGATCTGTAAAAGCAGCATTACTCTGTTTCATCTGTGCCAAAAATGAAAGGTAAATTATTTATTATGCAGCATTTTTATGATATGGTCTTGCTGTAGAAAATGTGGTAGGTTTCTATAGGTAGACAAAGCACTTTTCACTAGAAGCAGTGCTTTTTAGTAATGCCAGCTGATGCTAAACAAGTTCTGTGCTACCCTCCTTTATTAAATACTGATAGCCAGACTTCTGCTCTAAAATGTCAAGGGACAGAGTCAATCTTTATCCTCATGTTAAACACAAGAGTCATTCTTGACTGTATAGCATGCTTCCAACAAAGTATTCACTGTGGAATAGCAAAGTTGCATGCATACTCACTGTAAAACTAAAACTTGGAGACTTTGTTACGTAAGATTTGTACATAGGATCATAGGATCAAAGGAGGTTACTAGGCTAATGGCCCTGGGGCCCTTACAAGGCTAGTCAAGAGTTTATCCCAAAAAAGAAACCTCAGTCAGCACCTGTCACCCCTGTCAGTGAGGGATACAGGTGGAACCCCTGGGGCAAATTTGTGGTTTCCCATCCACTCATCAAGGCTGTGCTTGAAGAGGGTCAGCAAGGTACTCTGTTTGATGTGTACAAGAAGTCTATTCCAGAGATGGGGTAGCCTCTGGGAGACAAACCTGTCTCTCCAGCAGGTTTTGTTGATGTTGCCTATTGGATTCAGGCCTTCTGAGTGGGTAATGCATGAAGAGTTAGACTTACGGATATGGAACATCTCTGGTAGGGCAGGTCTGAGATTGCCTTGTAGACGAGACACAGATCACCTCTGAGCAATCTGTACCATACTGAATAGAGTGATAGTGATTTGAGCCTGTCTACATAGGACAGGTGTTGGATCCCATGGATTCTCTTTGTGAGGTATTTCTGTGGCCTTTCCAGTTTTTGCAGATGTTTGGAGAGGTACATACCAAATGGGGTATTATATTCAGTTACTGGTCTAATGAGGGAGGAGTATATAGAGGTAATACCTTCCTTTTTTCTGGATAAAATCCCTTTACTTATGAGATGAACCAAGTAAAAGTCTTTTCTGACCACTGCTGCCACATGATGGTCGAATATGAGATCGTTATCAACCTGAGTACCCAGGTCTCTCACCACATGTTTTCTGTTTAGGGGGTTGCTGTTGATGTGGTAATCATTAGGGGCCTAATTTTTGCTGAATGGTATGATGATACATTTTTTTTTGCATTTAGCTTGAGGCCATAACTTTGGTACCAGTTATTAGCTGCTGTGAGACCCTATTGCAGTATGTTAATTTCTTTTTTTTTCATTTTTGCCTCTCTGTTTTTCAGCTCTGAAACTGTTGAGGACATTTGCTTTTTAACAAAAGTATTTCTATTTAAATGATATAATAATTAATTTTATATTGCTACTGTTGCACTGGAATATATGCTGCACTGTAGACTGGAACGAATAAGCATGCTCTGGTCAGTAACATATGTGACACTGGACAGTTGTCTGAAATGTGACATGCAAATCACCACCAATGTGTAAGACGGTAATACTTTTCTCTCCACTTTAAATACATAGGATGTGTGTGTGTGTGTGCGTGCGTGTGTGTGTGTGTGTGTGTGTGTGTGTGTGTGTGTGTGTGTGTGTGTGTGTGTGTGTGTGTGTGTGTGTGTGTGTGTGTGTGTGTGTGTGTGTGTGTGTGTGTGTGTGTGTGTGTGTGTGTGTGTGTGTGTGTGTGTGTGTGTTGCGGGTGTGTCTGTGTTGCGCGAGTGATATATCCCAAATGGACTATTTAGTTTCCAAGCTGTAGTAACATATCTTCTTAAATAATGCACTTAAAGTTTATTTCATTCTTTTCACTGCACATTCCCCATAACTACACCCATTTCTACTTTAGAGAGAGAGAGAGATGGGTTTTAATAACTTAGAAGGATTTCCCAATCCACCTAGTTTCCCAGTTTCACCACCTGATGAATCAGCAGTGGATTCTACTTAACCAACAGATTTTTTCTTATCCTACCCTTTATAAGACTTGCCATATGTTTGTCCAGTGCATTTTGAATGCTTTTAATGCCTTTAAAGTCAGTGCTTCTTCAAGAGTTCAGCTGAGTCGTCCAGCACTTTGAAATAATTTGTTTTGTCAAGAGACATCCAGCTTGTATCTTCAAAATGTTTTATTTTCACACATTGTTGTTAAAAAACTAGTAAGTTAGGCAACTGAACAGTAAAATACCATTCAAATGTTTATTATGTGTCCTGTTTGTCTTTGTATCTCCTTCAGATAATTAAACATTTACATCACATATCACGTCTTCCTTATATTTTCATACCATAGATGTTAACTTTTTTTCTTTCCTCTTACTGATTCCCCTGCAGACTCTGCATCATTTGCACACATCTTCTTCGAAGTGCATATTTCACTTATTAGTCCTTACAGTGTTCTGACCTCCAAAGCTACTCAGAGTACTCTAGATTTTCCAGATCGGGTGTTACTAGCTGTCTCTATAAAGCAAAGATTGCTTTAGTTAATGCTGCTGGCACCTTTTCCTAGGCATCCCATTATTCTGCCTTGCTACTCTATCACATAGCATAAGTGTCATCAGGGTAATGCAATTATACCAAAGGTTTCCTTCCTGATTTATTGCTGCTACAACTTCCTTTCTATCCATGTGCTCTTTCTGGGGTTTTCCTTCATGGTTGCATTATTTTGTATTGAGTTTAAGCTGCCTTGCTTTTGAAAAGTTCATTATTTTTATCAACTCTCCTGTTGTGAATCAGCTTTGTTGCATAAATTGCTTAGAACAGCAAGAACACATTCTTTCTTCTTTTTCTTTCTGTATTGCTGTTTATTAAGGCTTGGTAAAGAACCACCATAATACTATTGACAGTGGTATCTAACTGATCACCATTCATCTAAGCAGACTCCATAATACTATCGACAGTGGTATCTAACTGATCACCATTCATCTAACCAGACTCCATAATACTATCGACAGTGGTATCTAACTGATCACCATTCATCTAACCAGACTCCATAATACTATCGGCCTAGGGGCCAGGATGATCGCCCCATGTCCATACCACATGAGAATAACATCGATGCCATAGGAAGGGAAACCGGAGCTCCCAATTCTTCATCATCAACAATGATTAACACTTTTTCCAACACACAGGCTGATATATCCAACACTAGAGTCAATAGTCTTGACCCAATTGATCACTCGCACATGGGTACACCTCCTCCCAATCAGGAAGCTCTGCAGGGACATCATAATCTAGGAGCCATACCTAAGAATAACACTACCTTGGGAGTCCCCCCCCCCTTTTTTACCTTATCGAAAAAAATTGATCCAACAACAAAGGGGTCGGTCCAACGACAGAGGACCAAGGAAACGCAAGTATTCGGAGGAAAGGATTGCACCAAACAGAAGGACCAGGTATTGACTTCCTTGGCCTTTAATTTTTCTAGCACTTGCCTGGACAATAATCTACTCAGCCTTCTTAACAGAGGGCTGACTTTTATTCCAGCTGCTCGATCTTCTCTAGAGGAGTCTTTGATTGATCTTAGAATGTTCTGCAGGCAAGTTTGCTTGAAATTATTTTTTCCTAAAGACAGAGGGAATGACAATACTCATTTGTATCCATTTCCGTTTAAGAACAGAAGTACTTTTATGCCACCGCTGTATCCTATGGTGGAATGCTTCCTGAACTTATGTGAAAAGGATTTCTATGTAATATTCTCAGATAAAAATAGTAAGAAAGGAAGATTTTGTAATCTCAACAGTAATGAAAATCAAGCCTTAGTTAGATTAAAAAATGAGAGATCAATAATAGTGAAACCTGCTGACAAAGGGGGGGGAGTTGTGACTATGGACACTGAAGAGTATGTGAAATGTATGGATAGCTTGCTCTCAGATAATAAGACCTATATTAATATTTCTGCTAGACGGGTCTCCACTATTATACAAACGGTGAATGATAATATCCATGATATGTTGTTATGTAGACAGATCAGTATGGAACTATATGAGTATTTTTCGAATTCGCATCCGGTTATACCGATTGTGAAGGGGCTTCCTAAGATTCACAAAGAGACATGGCCCATACCCATGAGACCTATAGTGTCAGGGGAAGGTTGGATAACTTCTCATATATCCACCTTCCTGGACCATATACTACGCCCTGTTGTTGATAGTAGTAGTACTATCCTGAAAGATACTTATCATCTTTTAGAGAGTCTTGAAGATCTGGCTTTAGATGTAACAAATACACAATACCTTTTGATTACTATGGACATAGAGAAATTGTTCACCTCTATTCCCAATGAGGTTGGGGTACAATATATCAGGGAATTGTTACATAAAGAAACAACTTTTTCCAATGACAGGGTCATACTTGTTTGTCAACTACCAGACATTGTTCTCTGTAACAATGTCTTTATGTTTGGAGACAGATATTTCCTACAGGCATGGGGAGTGGCCATGGGCACTCCCTGTGCCAACACCTACGCAAACTTAGTGGTTTACTGGTGGGAGAAATTATTTTTGTTTCCACATGAGTCATCGAAAAACATAAAATATTACCGACGTTTTGTGGATGACATACTGATAGTATGGGAGGGCACGGTTGAAAGTTTTATTGGTTTCTTGGGATATTTGGAAACTACAACAGACTTCCTAAGATTTACCATGAAGTGTTCACATCAACAGGTCAATTTCTTAGATGTAACACTGAGATTGACTGATACAGGAAGAATTACATCTACCCTCTATAGAAAAACGGTATGGAAAAATGCCATACTAGCGTCAGACAGCATGCACCCACCACATACTTTTCAGGGTATAGTGAAGAGTCAATTTATAAGGATTTCAAGACTATGCAAAAATAAATGTGATTTGATCGATGAAGTAAGTAAAATGGAACTTCTATTCAAAGATAGAGGCTATAATATGGACATGGTCAGAAGAATAAGACAGGAAGTCATTGGGGACATAATACCTGTGAGCAAGGGCGACGTACAATTGTTGAGTACACCAATATTTACAGCCAAGAGAGGTTACATCGAACATGATACATATAATTATAAGGTGAATTATATGATCAAGTATACTAGTGATGTGGAAAGGATAAGACATGTAGTAAGAAAGAACTGGAATGTCTTAACCATCAGTGAACAAGTTAAAGATGTTGTAGGAGCAACACCTAGATTCTGCTATAGGAATAGTGATAACCTCAAGATGTTATTATGTAATGACAAACAAGTTACTAGTATGATCAAGCCTAATAAATTATTATTGGGAGACATTATAAGTAAGGGCACATACCCTTGTCTTCAATGCCCTAGGTGTAGTTATCTTAGTAGGACACAAGTCTATCAGCATCCTTATATGGATTATGTTTTTAGACCTACTCACTATGCTGATTGTAATACGAAGAATGTGGTCTACCTAGCTACCTGTTCCCTTTGTCCAGCCTTCTATGTAGGCTTAACGAAAAGAAGGCTAAGGGATCGTATTTATGACCACCAACATGATATCCTTAGACAGGAAGAGACCAATGCATTAGCTAGGCACGTTAAAGAACATCATATGCATTCTTTTACTTTTAGAGTTCTACAAGTAGTGACAGTGAGTACGAGAGGGGGTGACACTGACAATAATTTAGCGAAAGCTGAACTTTATTGGATTCTGAGGCTAGCAGCACATTTATTACCGGGGTTGAACAGTTGTATCTCATTGAAACCCATACTAACAGGAAGAAGATAGTATTCATACCATTAAGTCAGTATAGGGACATCATCATGTAATATTTTCCAGGTGTACCCATCAGAGTCTTAATTTTATAACAGCAGATGGTGACACTTACTCCAAACTTCACCATGTTTTTGTATTATGAATATACACTGATATCAACCTTGATTGCTTTCATCATTTCAATGACTTGTTCTGCAAATGTACTAAACCATGTCTCTGTCTTAAAATAAGCCTATACAAATAATATTTATTGGATGACAACTTTTGGTACTAGCAGTGTAATAATACTCTTTTTATCTACATATTTAACAGTACTTAAGCTGTTATAATAGTCCATATGCGCAGGTTTATAAGTCATGAGTTTCTTGTGCATTCTTATATTTTTACATTTTGTGCTTAACTCTTCTCAGAATATGAACATAAGTGTTTGCCTTTTTATCTATGATTATTTTCATTATAAGAAGTTGAGACGAAGATATGAGACTTAGATAAATGAAACGAGTTTTAGGACTCTGAGGCATACCTTTACACACAGTCCAGCAGTGACGTTGTTCAAACTAGCAAGAGTGTGAGGTTTACAATGCGAACTGATTCAGGAACTGCTTTGTAAGTAATATAAACTTGTTCGCAATGGATATCTTAGGATCTGAGATTAAATGATGGGTCAGATCTCCACTTTGAAGTAAGTTGTAGGACATTATGGTTTTAAAAAATGGTAGAAATACTGCTTTTATAATCGGAATGTTTTAATACACTTGAATGAGTCGTTTTCATGATTGTTTACTATATATAAACGCCGATTAAGATTTTAGGACTTTATTGATAGGTTGAGTTATTAAGCAATGTGAAATGCTTGTTTTAAATGTTTAAATGTTTAAATATTTATGATGCGTTACTCTGAGTCACATCGGTGCATGGAGAATGTGAATACGTGCAGTGTTGCTTTATTCATTGAGTTGATTTGGAACATCTCAATATACTGTTGGTTATTGGCCATGACTGATTAATGTATTAATTTACAATTATACTAATTAATTATATTAATGAGCCCGCCAAAATGTTTTATTTAAAAGTGAATGAATTCATGTGAGTGTATCTGATGAAGCGTAGCTTGCACTACGTGAAAGCGCTTATCCATTCTTTTATTTTACAATAAATAATCATTGTTCTATGTGGAGACTGTCATCTGGATTTTTTATGTTGGAGATACTTCATTTATTCTGAAGGCATTTCGTGGTGTTTGCTCTCACTCTCGTACTTATATATGTGTCCTGTTTGTCTTTGTATCTCCTTCAGATAATTAAACATTTACATCACATATCACGTCTTCCTTATATTTTCATACCATAGATGTTAACTTTTTTTCTTTCCTCTTACTGATTCTCCTGCAGACTCTGCATCATTTGCACACATCTTCTTCGAAGTGCATATTTCACTTATTAGTCCTTACAGTGTTCTGACCTCCAAAGCTACTCAGAGTACTCTAGATTTTCCAGATTGGGTGTTACTAGCTGTCTCTATAAAGCAAAGATTGCTTTAGTTAATGCTGCTGGCACCTTTTCCTAGGCATCCCATTATTCTGCCTTGCTACTCTATCACATAGCATAAGTGTCATCAGGGTAATGCAATTATACCAAAGGTTTCCTTCCTGATTTATTGCTGCTACAACTTCCTTTCTATCCATGTGCTCTTTCTGGGGTTTTTCCTTCATGGTTGCATTATTTTGTATTGAGTTTAAGCTGCCTTGCTTTTGAAAAGTTCATTATTTTTATCAACTCTCCTGTTGTGAATCAGCTTTGTTGCATAAATTGCTTAGAACAGCAAGAACACATTCTTTCTTCTTTTTCTTTCTGTATTGCTGTTTATTAAGGCTTGGTAAAGAACCACCATAATACTATTGGCAGTGGTATCTAACTGATCACCATTCATCTAAGCAGACTCCATAATACTATCGACAGTGGTATCTAACTGATCACCATTCATCTAACCAGACTCCATAATACTATCGACAGTGGTATCTAACTGATCACCATTCATCTAACCAGACTCCATAATACTATCGACAGTGGTATCTAACTGATCACCATTCATCTAACCAGACTCCATAATACTATCGACAGTGGTATCTAACTGATCACCATTCATCTAACCAGACTCCATAATACTATCAACAGTGGTATCTAACTGATCACCATTCATATAAGTAGACTCCATAATACTATCGACAGTGGTATCTAACTGATCACCATTCATCTAACCAGACTCCATAATACTATCAACAGTGGTATCTAACTAATCACCATTCATCTAACCAGACTTCATAATTCTATTGACAGTGCTATCTAACTGATCACCATTCATCTATGCAGACTCAATTTACTGTGCCATTCGGTAACTGTTACCCATTCCTATTGCATAGTCATTCATTAACCTATATGACTTCCATAAAATCCACTGTAGGTACATAAAAGTTGTATATAATACCGTTATCAGTTGCTATGTTGAATGTCTTACTAAAGTCTAATTAACCACAACAACAGCGCTCTCCAAACCCAATCCGACTGTTTATTCTTTATTTAATCAATTAAAAAACATATACCGGTTTCAGCAAAAGCCTTCCTCAGTATGTTAATAAAAATTAAAATGTGCAACAATTATTTATTGCTTCCTCAAAGATGATATCACAGTTCATTTAATTCACATTTAAAGATATATACCCATATATAAGTAAATATCTTACACTAATATTCGTTTAAACCAGGAGAAAACAATGCTCTTAGTTTCACAGTCCTAAAACATTCCTTCTCACTATATATATTTTTCCATCGTAATTTATTAGGACTGCTAAACATAATTTTATCCATACCCAAAAAATGAAACTGGGCACCAGGATGTTCAAGTGAGTGTTTAAATAAGATATTAGAGTCACGCTGATATCTAATATCACTAAGATGTTCATGATGTTTTATGTTCAGTTAATCTGAAGAAGTCCGATAGTTTTACGCTGACGAAAGCGCTCATATTAAAGTGTAGTCAGTTCCTGTGAGCTGGTCTTTGTGCTTTAATATTTTTATACGTTTTATTAATTTTTTTGTACTTTTTAATTTTTCCATCTTCAAGATCTCTATTAGCAAATCTAACTGCCTTGCAATATTGTTTCCTGGAAAACTGCCTATTATTGGCATAATCCTGGATATCATGCTGGAACTTTTTCTGTTTGCATTTCTTCATTTCCACCTCATGCTTGTCAAAGGATTTAGACAATTCCTGCAGCAACTGGCCATAAATGCTTTCTGTCTTATACACAGACAGCAAGCATGAAGTTCTATTTACTTCACCCTGATATTTACTAATTAGTTGGTCATATTGCTCAACAAAAGCTTTAACAAACATAACCAAAGCCACCTGTTGTATATCAGCTCATTGTTTCAGAAAAGTCTCATCAGCTTTGTTAACATTTGGTTCTCCCAGAACCTAAACCAAGAGGGGCAATGTTAGCTTGTACATATGCCTTTCAAAGCTGTTGATGCCATACAAAGGAATGCAAACTTTCAGTAGCCACAGTTAGCTGTTTAAATATCTGGTGTATGTCAGAAACATTAAAATTACAGTACATGTATCCAAAACAACTTGCTCAAACTGAGTAGGTTGTCTAAACAGTGATAAATCTTTTTTTTTCCAAATACCGTTATTGAATTATCACTTGTGACATAGGCAAATTTACATTCATATGAAAGTAATTACACTATAATTAATGTAATAAACATTTTACTTCGCATATTTTGCTATATGTCATATAACCTAAGCAACATTACATACATTATTCAATTTCTTCCTTTTTTTAAAAAATAAACATATTTATTAAGCCATCACTTACATATAAGCAATAATACATTTATACAAATTAAAACAAACCACACCTTCACAATCCTAGTTGCAAGCATTTTACATCACAATCCATATTGACTCACTTCCAGTTGCAAACATTATACATCACTTATAATCTACCCAGTATTTTTCAGTCAAACATTACATAACTCATTTAAGTTCTGCTACCTTTTAAACTTCATTCCTCCCTTGTTTGTATTTTTCCCATAATTCCCATTTTTTCCATGCAGTTTGCTCCTACCCTTTTCTAAAGATCTCAATTTCAGTTGTTTTACCTCTGTTACTATATTCACTATTTCTCGTGTAGCTGGTTTAGATTCTGATTTCCATTTTCTAGTAATTGTTTTTATAGCAGTCACCATTATTAGGCACAGCAAGGCCTTATCATGGCTAGGCAATTCCGATTCTGTAGCATAGATCAGAAAAAATCATCTCCCTCGTCAGATCAATCTGCCCACCCAGCATCTCCAATAATGCATCCCACAGGGAATCCTTAAAGTCTGCCAATTCACCACACTCCCAGAAAACATATTACCAATTACCTCTTTCTTCCTCGTCATACCTCCAAAATTTGCTGTCTGCCTGAGGAAAAATTCTCTGGACTCTACTTGGGGTATAAGAATATCTATGTAAAAATTTCCAGGCAAAACTCCTAAAGCTTCTAGATTTTGTTGCATATTTGGGAGACACACATATATCCTCCCATTGTTTCTTTATGAATTGCTTATCCAATCTCTCTTCCCAATCCTTTCTAACCTCCTCTGATTGATTCTTATAGTTATCATGCAATATTTTATATGGTCTACTAAGTATTCCTTTCCAATGGCAGCTTCTGCTCTGTATTCTATTAAAAACTCTACCGGTGCTGGTCTTTCATTTAGTACCCCCCATTTCTTTCTCTTTGCCTATACTCTAATATCAATCCTTGATAGAAAAGGCAATCTCTAACCTGCAGTCCAAATAAATTCTTGGCATCTTTCCATTCTATCATCTTAATCCCTGTAGTTATTTGCTCCCAATACATTGGTTCCTTTGCCAGTTTTCTCCAATAAAGTCTGTCCCCCTCTTGCCTACTGTCTGTATCCCTAATTGCAGTCATCCCTTTTGGTGGAATCTCCTTTCTCCATTCCCATATTGGTTTAGCTCTTAGAAAACTTTCTGCTACTTTATGGATGTAATATTCAGCATGATTATTGTTATTCTCCTTAAAGCGCTGCATCCAAAATCTCAGTCTCTCCTTGTTCCTTGAGCTTCCTCCACCACGTTTCATCAACTTTCCTTTCCACTTTGAATTTTAGCTTTCTGCTTGTGTTTTGTATAAGAGCCTTAACTGTGTAGCTCTGAAATACCCCTTCAAATTGGGCATTCCCAATCTGCCCTATTCTACTGGAAGAATCTGCTTATCCTCCTTGATTCTTGCTGTTTCCCCCTCCCAGATAAAGTCCTTCAGTTGTTTATTAATTGCTGCCCACAACTTCTCCTCTGGTTGATAAAAATATGCCTGTCCTGTCTATAAGACTAAAAACATTTGAACTGCTTGTATCTTACTATCCATATCCATATAACAAAGCTTCTATTTTCTCAGTTTTTGTATTATGTTTTGTTTAGTCTCTTCCCACATGTCCTTAGCTGCCAAACTAGAATCATATTTAATCCACACTCTTAAATATTTCATTTTATCATGACCCCATAAATATGGGTATTCCTGAACCAGATCATGTGTGGGTACATAATTTACCACTATTGCCTTTGTTTTAGCTTCATTAATTTTGTATCCTGAAAAGATCTGAAATGGTCTCAACATGTTGCAATGTCTTTTTCTGTTTTGTTAAGTACAAAATATTATCTGCAAATAAAGCCAGCTTTTCTTGACCATCCTTGTCCAAAACCAAACCAGCCACAATAGTGGAAATATGAATTTTATTCCAAATTGGTTCAGAAATCACGTCCAGTGAAAATGTAATGAACCACTCCACAACGATTCGCAAGGGAGGGGAGGTGCATGACAAAAAGCAACAGCAGGAAAAAACACAATACCAGCACTCTCCAAACCCAATCCAACCATTTATTCTTTATTTAATCAATTAAAAAACATATACTGGTTAATTGTATAACTGTACTAATGAGCACTGTTGTATGAGTGACTGATGCAAAGTACTAATTGACACTCTGCACTTATGCTTAAGACTTGTGTTTTACTTTAAGTGACCCCTGAAGGTAATCTGTCACTGAGAAACTAGATAGGTGTTAATAAAAGTTAACCACTAAATGTAGCCCATCTCATTTCTTTGCTATTATGAAGTCTTTGCATAGTTTATATGTTTGTAGTTATTTATTTATTTATTTATTCATTGCACATTGTTCCTCTGTCCATATAGGTAGACATTGTTTTACTTTACATAAGGCATACTAAGAGTTCTATGAGACAACCTTTTGTTCCATAGGACAACATTTTCAGGATCACACATGTTAGGTGCATCACCTACAATTAATGAAGAACAGCAAAAAATGTGATATTCTAGGATATAAAAATCACGCAGGTGACAGAAAATCAAGAACTTCTAAATTCACTCAATTATTCTTAAAGGCTTCATGTAGCTTTAATCACACTGGAACGTCTTTGAGGGTCAGTTTTGTTTTTTGTCTACCTATGCCAATTTGTATTAGATGGCTGTAGCATGTGTGCTTCTGAAAATATGTTTTAAATGTATTGTTCCTGATGGACTTGACGTGACAGCACACACACATATTTTTGTGATCCTTGTGCAAAATGAGACCTGATTCTAGCACTTTTATCTCAATAAACATTTAAACTGTTAACACACAAATGCATTTATATTTAATGCACACACACACACGCACACACACACACATGCACATATATGCACAAGATAACATTTAGATATTTTTAAGTTTCTTGGAAGAAAACACTGAAATCTACCTTTATGAAATACATAAACTTAGCTCCAGTCATCTATCTCAAACTTTCTAATAATGCACTAGGGGCAATATACTACAAGTACAGTCTAAGGAATGAGTTTCAGTTGTTAAACTCTTATCCCATTCAAGCTTGTCCAAGGTTTACAAGTGATAAGTCATCTTTTTGAAAGAATGATATTTGAAAAAAAAGTTTTATCGCTATAGATACAGCAGCTTCTACTGATGTGCAATTAAGAAAAATGAACAGTGTAATCAATTTAGAAAGGAACTAACAGGAGGTGTGCACTATAGAGGAAAATAGAATCAGTTTAGTGAGCAAAATAAAATATAATATGTAGATAAGACTCCTTTTATTTCAGAAAAAGTGTACAGGCAGTTAGATGGATTGGCTCATATATATGTATGAATTTCCTGAAGAAAAAAAAATTATACTCCTAGAGAGATGTACAGGTTTGACTTTTCTAGAAGGTCATAAAATGGAGTTACTGTCCTCTTTTTCAGGCTGCCAATGTTAAGTATTTTGTCACAGGTTTCTTTTTCTAAAACATAGCAGTATTTAATAAGTGCAAACTGGCTGCCTTCTTTAGCTTTTCTCTGGTATTCAGAAAGAACAGATCTTGCATTACAACTCCTCACACACACACACACACACACACACACACACACACACACACACACACACACACACACACACACACACACACACACATACACCTGCTAGCTACCAACAGCTGAATGTAAGAAAGTAATTGGTATACCTGCTGATGAAAGTAGTCTTTTTTCTGACAACTTTGCTTAGGTTTTAATTCACTGAAATGGATTTTTACAACCAGATATCATAGATCAAGCTAGGAATATGGATGGGCTCATTTTAATCACTGGTACCCATAAGTACCAACATACCTTGATCTGAGAGCAGAATACATTTCTATTTCTGAAGAAACTTCTATGGTTAAAAGCACTGATGGTATTACTTAGCTTTTAAATAATTATGAGATTGTTTACAGTTTAAAGTAGTTGTGGGTATTGTGACATCTCCTCCTCTGTGCCAGTAATCAATGAGCCTGAATCCTCACCACTGAAAACAGTGAGGGATGTTTACTTGGAACAAAGATAGGCACACAGTATTTCCGGATTCAGCTCTCTGCACCAAGCACAATTTCCCTTAACAGCACACAGGGAACACACACAGTCCAGGATCTGGGTTTTTCTCTCTGTTCTCTCCAGGCCGCCAATAAGACTTCCCACTGGCACCTCAATTGAGTGTCCAAGCCAAGTCCTCCAACACCGTCTCTGTGGAACCAGTGCTCTGTGTCCCTGTCCTAAGCATCTGACTCACACACACTCTTTGAGATTTGATTTGCACATACATGCACACACCTGAAAAAAGGTGACACACATTTACTTACTCTGGTACCATTTGCCAGACTATAAAGTAGTTACTGCCACCAGGCACTCCAAAGTCAGCTACTCTAAGGCTCTTACAAGGGTACCCTATTATACTGAGAGAAATTAATATTAATAGAAATGATAGTGTTTGACCAATGTAGCAAGGCTTCCAGGAGTGGCCACAGTGTTATCAATAAGCATAAGTATTCTCAAAGGTTAAAATAGTCTCTAAAAGACCAGCCACAATGGAAAGTTTAAATATATTTAATAAATAATAATAAAAGAACATGAAAATACTAAATATCTGTTTACAATAAATACCAGTGTTTTAGTCACAGGAAATATTAAAATAACACAGATGAATAGATTCACACAGATACAGAACAATAGTACTTAACTAATCTCACTACATTTTCCTTTCTGATGTAAGGAATTACTGTTCTCTAGAGCAAGGCAAGATGAAGTGTGTAAGAGATTCTTCTTTGTCAAGTTACAAAATCAGACTGCTTTGAAACTTCTGTCTCATCTGGTATTAAAACATAATTTCAGCCCTGCATTAGAGAATGATGTCACATATATCTGGTGATCTGACTTCTTTTTTCCACCCTACCCTCCTTTACTAAAAACTGAACCAGAATCTCACAAATATATCTGTTACCGTACACACAGATATAGCTTTGCTAAGATGTGTTAACCAGAATCTTGCACATATGTTGCCATACACATAGACATAGCTTTGCTAAGATGTCATATATCATCTGAAGTCCATAAAACCATTTCAGCACTTCCACCCTACCAGAGCAGCAATTAGTTCACTGCTTCCTAATACAGACATCTTGTCTCTAGCTGCATTGAGACCTGGGAGATACAATCTTTATGATCTAACAGGTATTTTTAATTTCAGACTATTTTTCAAAGTTAGCTGTACTGAGATTAACCTCTTCTCTTTGAGTATCCTCTGTTACAATATTAATTTCAACATTTATAATACAGTCTGATATACAGGTGTATTTGTTTTTCTCTCCAGCATGACCCACTGTTGGTACATTTTTTAATACAAGCAACTTTACAAATAAATTTTCAACACAAGCACCTGTACAAGTCAGTTTGATATACAAATGACATACAATTCTTTACAAAACTCCAGCTAGCTATGCTGGCATATGTTACACATTCACTGTCCTACTTCTCCTGTCATAGCTGGCAATACTTCACATCATCACTGGTATAATCAAACAGACAAAATAAATTAACCATTTTCCAGGTAATTCTAAGTTTTTTTCATTTTTTATAAATGCCTGCAGAACAGGAAGCCACAGAATGTATGGTCTCGGAGAATGTGGTTAATGTACAGTAGTGGGAAACAAGATGGAAGCCATTCCACATCAATTAATATTTCCAGTTTATCACTGTCCCATATGGTCTGTTCTCACAACTCTAATTATAATCAATTCACAAAGCATGGCAATTAACACAGAAAAAATTTGCGGAAGAACTTCAAAGATTTTACTGTGGTGAGCAGCTGAAACTTCAAATCATTTATTGTTTTTGATGTATTGCAGAAAATCTTATTGATATTTTTTTCTGCTTCATGTAAATCCCACTCTACTGAGTCTACGTGATCTGACAAGGAAAAGTCCATCTTTTGTAACCCTTCTTTTTTGCAACAACTTCTGCTAGACACAAGAGGCACTATTCATATTCACTGTAATCTAAAAATTAACCGTTTTCACAAAATATCCAAATTTGTGCTGCTGCAAGTTTGAGGTTCTCAACAATCTCCAGGCACACGATCTTTCAACTTTTGAGCTTAACATTCCTTCCTTAAGATAATTATGTTAAATGGCTGGTCATCCAGTGGCATCTTTATTTTTATTAATTTACAAACATTATATATCACATGTATTGTTCTGTACAGTATAATCAAGCCTTCATTACATACATTGTTCAATTCCTGCCTTCTCTTAAACCTTGCTCCACTTCCAAAGCATTTTTCTGCATGTGTTGTTCCCACATTTTTCATTTTTTCTATGTAATTCACTCCAACCCTTTTCTAAAAATCCTACTTTCCTATTCTTTTATGTCTGTCACACAATATTTACTACTTCAAATATGGTTGATTTCATCCAGTGGAATCTTTTTAACTCCCGTCTCTCACAGTGGTGGAGACTTTTGCTGAGGGTTCCTGAGTTTAGATACTTCCTGTTGCTTCTCCTTGCTTTCTGCTTATAGTCACTCACTCTTCCCCCATCCCTTGGATTCTTACCCTTTGATAATGATTGCTGTTGTCTGCCAATAAAAAAGTGAGGCCCACACCCAGTCAAGGACTGTTACCCTGTTTTCTAAGGCACCAGGGATTTCCCACCATGTTTTTAGCTGGTGTATCCTTTTCTCCATCTCTGCTATAGCAGACATCCGTATCACCATTACTGTAACAGGTGTCAACCTTACAAGTAACTTGCTTTTCAGTTCTTTGTTAGCATCAGTCTTTCTTTTTTTTTTTTTTTTTTCAAAACAGGTTTATTGTTTTAACATATAAGAGAAATATCATAACAATTTTATACAAGTAATTAAAAATAGGTATTATTATAATATTCAACAAAACAACTAAAGTATTTACAAAGACATCCACTACAATCAGATCAATTAATTAAACTAAAATACCATGCTATTGAAATTAAAATTTTTTTAACAAATTTTGTAAATT
Source organism: Protopterus annectens (assembly GCF_019279795.1). Classification (NCBI taxonomy): domain Eukaryota; kingdom Metazoa; phylum Chordata; order Ceratodontiformes; family Protopteridae; genus Protopterus; species Protopterus annectens. Next base: position 886,929,418 of record NC_056731.1, read on the forward strand.
ATCCCATACGATAAAATAAGAGGTTTTTCTATTTGTTCTAGTCCTAATTGTGTTTATTTCCATATGGCACACTATATTCATAACATTTTTAAATTCATTGAACGAAGGAGGTGTATCTGAAATCCAATTTCTAGTTATTATTTTCCTAGCCACTGCTAGAATAGACCATAACAAGGGAAGCTTAACCTTTTTAACACTTTGAGGTACAGGTGTGTTGAATAATATAAGAGATTTAGAAATAATGAAATTATCTGTAAAAAGAGCCTGCAAAAATTCATTAATTGACTTCCAGTATTCTTTCAATTTTATACAGTCATAAAACATATGAGCCCAGTCAGCATTAATTTCTACATTACATCTCTTACATAGATTATCTTTATTATTTATTTTATTCATCATCAAAGGTGTATAAAAGATCTATGTAAAATTTCCATGTATAAAGTCTCCAGACAATGGAAGACGTAGTTCTATAAGCAGATTAATATATATTGTTTATCTTGTTGATTTGGTGGGTCCCCATTAATAGAAGTGAAATAATTCCAGTATGAATCTACACTGTAAAAAGTTTCTTGTCTGATAACTTTATGTATGTATGAAAGTTTACCTTTATCAGAAACTTTATGTTGTAAATTTAATATCAAGTAATCAATCAGTGTTGGAATAGATTCTTTAACAGTTATAGACATTAAATCTATTTTATTAATGAGATGTTGTCTAAAGGTCTGAACCTCTAACCAGCAAGTTTCTCTTAGATCAAATTCTTGTTTTAAGAAATCTAGATTTTTAACTTTATTATCAGATATCAACTGATACCAGTACTTTAGATCATTATCTATAGCTAAATGAGTTCCTTCAGAAGTAGATGACAAAAGCATACCCTGAGTATACATTATAGGAAATACAATAAAATTCCATTCCCTATACTTAGGGTGCATGAATATAAAGTTACGATAACTAATAATAATATTTAATGAGCATCAGTCTTTCTTGACTGCACAGGTGACAGCTTGACAAACATTAGTTTAGGCAATGGCAATTTTTCCAAAGTTGGTCCTGACAAATTTGGCCTAGCAACCATTGCTGGGACTGATGCTTCTGGACTAGAGACCTATTCAGCCATCCTTTCTGATGTTATCTTACTGGCATCTGAATTTTAGGGATCGGGGACACTGACCATTGCCTTTGGGGTGTCTGGTGTGCAGGTGTTAGCTCTCTTTTCTTTTCCAGTGCACCTTTTATTTTTTTTTATTATGGTGAGAGACAATGTCTTAGGTTCACTTCGACCACTGCAGGTTTTTCCTCAACCTCATTGCCTTGGTGGCACTCCCAACCTGGTGCCTGTTCTCTTGAAATGACAAAACAATGCATCTCTTTCTATAAGGTCAGCATTCCAGCTGTTCACCTTTAAGCCCAATGTACTACTACCATATTTATCTGCAAACTACTGCATTTTAGTTAGTACCACCCATGTGTATCAAAACTGAAGCCTCAAGCAAATTTATTGATTTTCAAGGGTTTCTCATATCTCCTCAAACCATGATAACTCATAAATTACTTGCTGTCTCTTATTAGAATGGAAATAAGAATTGCTTATTGTCTTACTACATTATTTAAGAGTGTCTTCTTTCCCTAGTATTATGTGGCTGTGAATTTGGTATATATGTTTGGACAATAGGGAGCTACAGAGCAGTTTGCTGCCTTCAGAAACAGTGTTTTCAATCTGTGCTGTTAGTTTGAATGGCATAGATGTGTTTCGATCGTGATTACTCCAGTGTTTTCTAAGTGACTGAATTTTGAAGTTTCATAGCAGAACCACGTTTCAGGTATCAAGTAATATGATTCATTTATGTAATTGCATTTCAATATTCTGTCCATTACCAATTGAATTAGTAAGAGATAGTCCCTTCAAAGAAGTATTTTTTGAAGTCTAAAAGTATGATATGACAATCTCCATAACATTTGCTTCATATCTTTTTGCAGGAGATTTTTCATTACCTGGATAGTTCTTTCCACTTGGATATCAGGGTCTATATTAAATTAGCAAATGCTTAGAAAAGTGAACGCTAATTCATCGACCCCTTTTAAGCGAAAGCTTACAATCTCAAACACCCAGAACAGTGATTTTTTTCACAGGGAAAAAAACGTTGGCCGGTTTCGGGAGTTTGCCATTTCCTCCACTGTGGTGCGATCTCGGAGTTAATATATTTAAGTAGGGATATGTGGGGGGCACAGCCCCCCACATCAGGGGGTGTGGGGGGTGAAGCCCCCCCATATTATATAATGTTTAAGTTTTTTTTTTTTTTTTGTTGACCAGTGATATTTTTCCCTGGGAAAAAAATCGCTGTTCCTGGTATTCGAGATTTTAAGCTTTCACTTAAAAGGGGTCGATGAATTAGCGTTAGCCTTTCTAAGCGTTTGCTAATTTAATATAGACACAGATATTAGACTATAGATGTTATAGACTGGACATTAGATGCCTAAGTTTCCACTCAAGCACAAATTCTCTGAATTCTTGACTTTTGCATTGTAAATATGATAATATCAAGGATCCCCCTGTCTCAAGAATATAGACTTCACTGTGCCAATCACACATGCACATGTTGTTTTCGTTTGATTATTCACAAATATGATATACTTAGCTTCTTTAAAATGGAAAAATCTGTGCCCACTTGACTCTGTGTATGATCTGGCACTGAGTATGCTGACATCACTTCCTCTGGATTGCTGTTGTGGTATGCATTGTTGATGGTAGAGCTCTATACTGCTTATTGTTTGAGCTAACATTCATGACTTTATATATACTGTTCTATTTTCAGATGTGATTCATCTGTTCTTTTGAGTATCTATCTTCTCAGAACTATTATTATGTCATAGCTGAACAGTAAACCTGGGACACGACCTATTTCTTTCCCGAAAAAAATAAGACTAGTGCCAGGATTCAGGAATAGGCTTTTCTGCTAGCCATAAGGCTGAAGCAAAATGAACGTTCTAGCAATATTGTAAAAAAACAGTGATTCAAAGACACATTAGCCATGATGAGAAAAAAACTCATTATCAGCTAATTTTTATGGCTCAGAGTTGTTTGCTGTGGGAATCCCTGCTGGGGGCCCATGCATTCTGATGGTACAGGCACCCCCTTACCTACTCCTCACACACATATGCACATTCAAAAGCGCACACACATACACATACACACACACACACACACACACACACACACACACACACACACACACACACACACACACACACAAACACACGTATGTGGACACATTTCCATACCTTTCAAGTGCCTCCAATTTCACAGAGTAACTATGATTTCTTTTGTTATAATTTCCATGTCCCTAACACATGTAATCATGCAATAATGCCAGATATTAGAATTTCATACTTCTGATTTTTCAGTTGCATCTTCTTGCTGCATGCACACATATGTACACATACACACACACACACACACACACACACACACACACACACACACACACACACACACCATACCTGCCCTACATCTCTCCTAACAAACTTTCCTAATGTGACTGGAGATGCAGGCACTCATATTCACACACAGACACTCAGACACACACAGACACACAGACACACACACATGCACGCAGACACGCACACACATGCGCACACACACACACACACACACACACACACATGCACGCATACACACACACACACACACACACACACACACACACACACACACACACACACACACACACACACACACACACACACACACACACACACACACACACACACACACACACACACACACACACACAGACACATGCACACACACAGTCATTATAATGTGATTTCCCCCCAGGAATGCCTTATTACCATTTGCAGTAAGATAGATGGACAGTCCACTTTGGTGTGCGCCTCTTCATGTACATGCACCACAACAGGGCTGTTTCTGAATTGGAAAGGGCTGCCAGCAGTGGTAATTGCGGCTTACCACCGGCAGTAGCATTTCTGAATCCCAGGGTAGATTTCTTTCCTTACCATTTACTTTTGCTCAGACCATTTATATTAGCCTTTCATTGTCTTGCAGAGACATCATTTCTAAGTCAAAGTCATTACTTCTGTGAAATTATTTTACATTTTCTTCCTTGGTTGGTTACCACTACATTATCCAGAAAATCTTTTGCTTCACACAATTCTTCATGCATCTGTCACAAATATGTTCTACTCAGCATATATATATTATGTATAGATCCTTATCTGGTCTGTGTATGTATTTCACAAAATACATCTGTGATTAACATATTCTACAGTCTCACAGGTGCATTATACAAAGGCTTTCCAAATGTGCTTTACAAGAGTTTGCATTTCTACTCAAGCTTCTGTACTACTTATATATTCATGGAATTTCTGAAATCCGGTTCGATTCTCGGCTGGGGTGCTTTCTGTGCAGAGTCTGCATGTCCTCCCTGTGGTCACGTGGGTTTCCTCCGGGTGCTCCGGTTTCCTCCCACATCCCAAAGACATGCAGTAGGTGGATTGGGCATTATAAATTGGCCCTGGGTGTGAGTGTGTGCATGTGTGTGCCTTCTGTGGAAGGTTGGGCGCCAGGCTGGCAACTTGACCCCAAAAAACTCCACTGCCAATCATGAGCAGACAGATGATCCACTGTGGCGACCCCTAACTGGGAAAAAGCCGAAAGAAGAAAAAGTACTGTCTTGGTAATAATTCTAATTATAGCTGAGCATATCTGTTTTGTGTGGCTTAAATGTTTCTAACCCATAAGATATTGGAGTGTTCCAATAGCAGGATTACAGCTCCTACACCATTCTGACTGGCATCTACTTGCAACTAACCTTTTCACATCACAGAATCTTAACACAGGACGATCAGTAACAGTTTTCTTCAGAATTTCAAAACCATTGTCTTGTTTGTACCTTCATTTCAGGCATGGTGTTTCTTTCCACCTTCCTGAAAAGACACATAGGTCAATTGACTGCTAGACATTATCTTTATGTATCAATTTGTTCCTACCTTTACACCCTGTGTTACATCTGAAAGAATCTGAGATAGCCCAATACAATTACTCAGCTGATAAATTAAATTAAATTAAATTAATTAATCCGTATCCAATGATCAAGTTGTGGCCATAATTTGGACCAATCCCAAAACAGCAGTACATTTCTTGGGTACAGCAGACTTTCAGACCCATAACAGGCCTTATTTACTCTGCAGTTTCAGGTAGTGGCTTGGCAATTAATTTTCATTTTATTAAATTCCAGGTCATTAAATAAGGCTGCTGGATAACTTTCTTAGGTTTGTCAAACATTTTAAATTTCTTTTGGGTGCCAGGCCTTTTAGGGAAATGATGGACCAGCCACGGTATACGTGAGTATTGCATTATGGCTTTCTTTTATGGGGGGACTTGAATTCATTTTGCACTGTAAGCTTCAGATGAATTAATTGTGTTAGTTTTAGAAAGTCTGCATCATGTAGTCTATTGTATTTATCCTTATGTAGATTTTCAGAAAGACAAAACTAACTGAAAGCAGTGTACAATGGCAGTATATTCATGACAATATGATCATTGGCAATTGTTCTAAAATGCTTTTTATATATGGAAATACATATGTGCACTGCTATAGCTCTGTATATTTGTATAGTAAAAAACCCATAATATGCATATGTCAGTCATCAAAGTACAGTAACATGTCTCGAAATTTCAAACTGCTGCTGGCCTTTCAGGCATGTTAAAAAATCTAAAGGAAGGCTGTGATTCTTTGATTTTTTTCCTGAAAACTTGAAAGAGATGTTTTACATAGTGCTAATATCCTTCATGTTTTGAAGAGGCATAGATCAAGTGCACTTAATGAGACAGTTCAAATGGCTTACGTTAATATTAAAATGATTCACTCTTTATGTAGATTAAATGCACAGAAGTGTTTTCTGTGGAATAAATATTGAATAAATCAGATATTCTTTTAAGAATATTGATGTGAAATTTGCAACAAAAAGCTGAAACAGATCCTTAAGATTTTTCTGACGTAGTATAGGGTCTGTACTGTTTCTTGGAATCAAAGAACTGGAGCTCACAACAGGACAATCAATTGGTTTAAAAGTTACCTGAGTTGCTGGATACGTGCGTACATTGGGCAGATGAGCTGCCAGCTTCCAGCGAACAACATTAGGTTTAACAGAAGGTTTAGTATCAGGATCATTACTATTTAATACATTTAATACATTCTTGGAGTCTGATATCCAGTCTTATTCTGGCTTCATTTATGTCAGGCACCTGCTGTCTTTCCATGATTAATTATCAACTGACCATTTTGTTGTCTGTTGTTTTACATAATGCCTTTGAATGTTTTTTAAGTCTAAATACTGACTGTTGGATGGCATTCTCATTTTGTATGCACTTACAGAGTAGCACTTTTTGTTTATGTAACTATATTATATACTTTTGTTCCCTTCTTGATGGACTTTTTATCAGTTTTCATTAAAAACCTTGTAGCTTTGAAGTTTTCTGTTGATTGGTGTCAATTTTTCTTTCTTTTTTTAATTCATCTCCCTTTTAACACAAAACCTGTACTAGGAAAAAATACAATAAAATACAAGTTTACCTGTGCAGTTTTACTTGTTTTTAACGAATAAAATGTTTTACCTCCTCATTAGTTTCAATCCTGTCATGTCTGTGGACCCTGAGGTAGCTCATATCACTGTTCACTAAATGAAGCTTAACTTGGAAGATCAAAAAGGAGCATTAACTGCAGATATAATGGGAGTTTATGCTTCATGCATTGAGGACATTGCACAGGTATGTCTTTCAGTAGGTGTCTAATTAGGACACTGGCTAAACAGATTTCACATTAATGTATGAGCACCTAAAATGCACAGATGTCCAGAAGTAAACCAACTAACAGATGCATTTTTACGTCAATATTTTGGAATATTAGTTACATTTCTCTTTAAAGATTGAGCAAAGTATATATCTTCATCCTGTATGGAGACTGATTATTTTCAACAGGGTGTTAATATACAGGTAATGCCTGTAAAAAAACAGGTCCACCACTTTAAAGCAGCATATTAAAGGTGCCTCAAAGATCAGGCAAAGAAAAATCAAATGGCCAACATTTTCCTGCACTCGTTAAATGCAGTTTTGGTGTTTGGTGAGTATAAAAAAGAAGCTAATATTTATGTAAATTGCAAGCTGGTTTTCTTAAGCAAAACCATTGAAGTGGTTTAAAGAAATAGGCAAGTATTTGAATGACATCAGGAAGTCATAACTTATATTTTGGATGTTAAATAGTTCCAACAACAATTATATAAGCTATTGCAATTTGAAGCATTAAGTAAGGAGCTGTTTTGCATCAAAAATATAAAAAAGTATAAAGTAATAAAACAAGAAATAAAGAAACAATTTAGCAGGTAGTTCATTCTGCAAGTGCAACAATGCCCCCCCCCCCAGGTGGGTGTTATCAGGGAATTAATGACCTTCCAGGGGTGGTAAAGCTATCTGACTTTTGCTTTGGGCCTCACAATACCCATGTCTGTAAGCTACTTCCCTAAAATGATCCATGTTGCATTACTGCTTCCATTATGAACAGCAAAGTCACATAATTAAGGTCATGCGTACTTCATGCATTTTCACTGCCTTGATTTTCCCATTCATTCCTGACCACTTACTACCTCACACTCATGCTGTGCACCAGTATATCTCTATGGGGAGAATAGAGTCCCTGAGCTATAGCACATCTTCCATAACTGCCACTACTAATGAAGGGTTAGCTAGCAGATTCTAATTTTGTAAAAGTACCACTCACTAATTATGAATGCTGGAGTACTTGCTTAACTATTTGTAAACTTTTAAAATTAAAAAGATATAACTGGTGAAACCAATAGTAAAACCATCATCAGATTTAATAGGACAAACAACAAGTACAAACACAACTGACTTAGCGCTTTCACCCAACTAGGGCAACCTCAGAGTCAGTTAGTAAAATTTCTAACAGTCCTTAATAAATGGAATTCAAATAACTTTACAACCAATGAGCATCCAAATGTAATAAAGTTGCTGTAATGATCTCTAGAATTAACTCTTAACAATACAGCACAATTTTAATAATCAGAAGAAACTTTACTGCTCACTCAATCCAAATGTTTACTAATATCATGTCACAAAACATTTGCCCTGAAAATTCCACCTATATTTTTCTTTTTTAGAAAAACCCAAATGTATCAAATACTTAAAGCTTTGTATTTTTATTGACCATTCTGTTGATGCCTCAATGAACAATGACAATTCACTTGTTATGCCCCTTAGTTTAGATACAAACATTGACAACAATGAAGGTCCAGTTATCATAGGTGATGGGTCTTTTAACATCTATAATTATTCAGATCTGAATATCTCCAACAGTCATTTAATTCTGATGAAAAAAGGATTCTCTTTTGTACCTAGTTTTAAACATGACATAAGTAAGCTTATTATTAACCTAAAATTGTATACGAGACAACTAAATTTAAAGTTATACTTTACGAACAAACCCAGTATTGAGAGGGAGAGGTGGATTAACACAGTCAAGAGGAGTAGTTTGTTTATTCCGCCACATAATCCTTTGGTACTAGCTTTTGAACGCTTATGTACCTCCCAGATAAGAAGAGTGGTTGAAACAAGATTGAGTTTCCATAAGAACTTGACACCTGCTGAAGAATTTTGTTTAAAGGAATTGTCAACAAATAGACAATACAGGGTTATGAAGCCTGATAAGGTGGGGGGGGGGGGTAGTTATAATGTCAAATACAGAGTATTCATGGAATATGCAGAACATACTGCAGGACACTGACACTTATGTTTTGGTGTCTAAATTTGATGTTCAGAAGGCATATACCAAGACTGACTGGCAAATTTATGATTTCCTGTGTGAGGGAATAATCAGTCAGGATGAATACAACTACTTGAAAGTAGAACATCCAGTTATGTCCAGTATATTTGGTATTCCTGAGATACACAAGGACATTACCAACCCTCCCTTTAGACCTATAGTGGCAGCCAGAGGATCCAAAACAGAACCTTTAGCATCATACATTGACATTTTTAGTAAAAATACTCTTGATTGTATACCACATATACTTAAGGATTCATGGCATTGTCTGGATTGCTTCAGGACACTGTTAAGCTCTAATCTGGGGGATTTTTGGTATGTTACAGTTGACATAGTTAATTTATTCTCAGTAATACCTCAAGACATAGGTTTGGAATGGTTTTCCAAAAGTTTGGAAAAGTACAGTCGTATTCATCAAGTTAAAAGAAGTTTACTGGTAGATTTAATGCAAATCATTCTGGAAAACTACTATATTCACTTTGAGGGTGAATACTATAAACAGTCTACGGGAGTTGCAATGGGAGCTAGATGTGCTCCCATATTCGCCAACTTGGTATTAGCTGAATGGGAGGACCAGTATGTTCTGTCATCTATTTATGCATCCAAAATGATTATTTATTTAAAATTTTTGGATGACATATTATTTCTTTGGAAGGGCTCTCGAGACGAGTTGGATGATTATATAGCCTATTTAAATCAAACCACAACTTTTTTGAGATTCACCAGTAAGGTGGGTAAGAGTTCGATTGATTTTCTGGATTTGCATTTATATACAAGCAACAGGAAGATATAATCAAGTTTATTCAGGAAAAAGACATACAGTAACACTTTCCTACACTATGAGAGTTGCCACCCACATTACATTAAGAAAAATGTAATAAAGGGTCAGATGATTAGGTCATCCCGTATAGTAAGTGATGACATCACATTTTTAGAAGAAGTTGATGCATTAATTGATTTATTTATGGAAAGAGGTTACCCTATGGACTTATTAACATCGACCAAGAATGACATTATCCAAAGAAGGGGAACAGACTTTAAACGTATTTTAATAGATAAACAAAGAGACATAGAAAAAGATGTTAAAAACATCATAAACATACTGACACCCAGGCAGGGATGGTGCTGCAGTACAACACTATGTCTGGTAAGGTGAAGGAAATCATTGAAATGGGATGGCACAACATATTCCCTACATATATGTTAAATGCTATAGGAGATGGTCCAGAATGTATTAATAAAAGGGGTGCAAATATTAAGGAACTCTTAGAGAGAATTCCTAAACCTGTTGGACAAAGACCTGCAAGGATGGCAAAATCTGGAAAATGTAAGGCATGTAAACATATCAATGATGGTCTGTATGTACAAGTTGGTAACTACAAAAGGTCCCTGGTGTGTCCAGGTTACTATAATTGTAACACAAATATGGTGATATATGTGGCCACTTGTTTATCATGCCCAGCGTTTTACATTGGTATGACTACAAGGAAATTAAAACAAAGAATATTGGAACACACCAGGGACATAAAAAATAAAAAGATAACTAATTCCTTGTACATGCATAGTAAGGACTGTTTAAATTTAAAAAAAATTCATATTTTTTGTCATTGACAGAATTTATACAAAAGATTTTGGGGGAGATTATAAAAATATACTTGGAAGTTAGAGAATGCGTATGGCAAATTAGATTAGATGCCAGTACAAGACCTGGCATCAATGACACTTTTTCTTTGGCATGTATATTAAAATACAAAGCTTTAAGTATTTGCCACATTTGGGTTTTTCTAAAAAAGAAAAATATAGGTGGAATTTTTAGGGCAAATGTTTTGTGACATGTTATTAGTAAACATTTGCATTGAATGAGCAGTAAAGTTTCTTCTGATTATTAAAATTGTGCTGTATTATTAAGAGTTAATTCTAGAGATCATTACAGCAACTTTATTACATTTGGATGCTCATTGGTTGTAAAGTTGTTTGAATTCCATTTATTAAGGACTGTTAGAAATTTTACTAACTGACTCTGAGGATGCCCTAGTTGGGTGAAAGCACTGTCAGTTGTGTTTGTACTTGCTGTTTGTCCTATTAAAGCTGATGGTGGTTTTACTATTGGTTTCACCAGTTATATCTTTTTACAAGTACATTGTTTAATTCTGAACTTTTAAAATTAGTTTGCAGGTTGGATTTTTTAAGAAGTAATAGCTTAACCATGAGACATATAGGGTAGTTTATTACAGTGCACCAGCCATGTGGGCTACTGTACATTCATTCTGAATCTTCCAGTCATATTTTTATGTCCTTCTCCTTTCAGATTAATTTCCTTCTTTCTCTCTGGTGACAGTCCCGAGGATAAAAATCCCTACTATATACACGTCTTTCTCATCTCTGCTTCCATCTTAACTAGCAATAGCAATCTTTTGACTGGGGAGTCATTGTTTTGGATTTTTATTTTTTTTTTTGCATCCTTCTCGAGGACATTGACTGATTCTTTCCCTACCGTCATTCAGTTAGCCCACTCTTTCTGACAAGAGGAGAGCCAGATGTTCACAAGGTAGAAGAGAGCCCTGGGGCTCAGTCATTCCTACCTGTAAACAGTAACCTTCTGTTCCCTGGCAAGAGTCATGTGGTAGGTAATGAGCCTGTTTGATGGTCCTGGAGGGGTGGCCTACTCTCTTCCTGTGAGCATACCCTCTTTCCTCCCTTCTCTGCTGCTCCAGGCCCACAACTGCTGCCTCCTGAGAGGAAGTGAACCTCCATGTACCTCCCCATGCCAGTTTCTCCTTGGCTACATAGTGAAAATGCACTAATTGCAATGTGGGTTCAGTTGGCTTGATGATTCACTAGGTGAACAGCTAGTGCTCCTGCTCAATGTCTCCCATGTGGCGAGCCAGAGACATCACCCTTCCCCCAGAATGGGTGTGTAGGCAGCTGCTACTGACTCCCATACACTCCAGCCAGCTTCTACAAGCACATAAGCTGCTCATCAAATTTAGATTGACTGTGACATAGGCATGGCTTTATCCATCTATGCCCTGGAGCTGGCTAATGTTGTGGAATAATAAACAAAAGATGGCACGGATCACCCAATGAGACAAGACACACTTTAATCTCTCCAAAACATTAGACAGTGAGCGCTTTCATCACAAATAGTGACTTCCTCAGACTGAATAATGACAAACAACTACTTATTTTTTTAAAAACATAAAACAACCAATCACAAACACAATGAACAATCATGGTGATAGCTTGCCTAGGTGTTCTGAACGTTTGGCAGCCAAAAATGGAGTCAGTGGGGAGAGAAAAGACAATAGAAATGAACAGAATTTTGTTAGCCACCAAGACACTAATGGATAGAACAATACTTCAAATTTTCAGAATGCTCAATTACAACAACTGATAACGGTTTATCAAACAAGAGCACAGGGTATAAGAACTTGGGCAGAGGTAACAGCAGCAAATTGTCAATCAGGGAATTACAACAACTACCAATTTATTGCAAAAATAATGGAAGAACCAGAGATACCAGCAACGGAAGTTCTAGGTACTAAAATGTTAACTTTAAAATTGTTAATTTATCTTCAATTATTTTAAATGGAGACTTGTCGTTTACTTTCCAAAGGATGGAATTTTGTAACTAGCACTAGAACTGATAAATGTGATATTATTAATTCTCTCAGAGATTATGTTAGAAAATTAAATTTTAAAATGATCTTTGATAATGAAGTTTGCACCTCTAATGAATTTAAAAAACCTAGCATGTTTAACCCTCCACTGAAAAAAAAGAGTTAGAAGTTTTTCTGATGACTACAGAATTGCAAATAATAGAATTGTTGAGTTTGTCAGCCAGTTTTAAATATTATAATTTAAGTGAACATGAAAACTATATTTTGAAAAGTCTCTTAAATAATCCTGATATTTTGGTTACCAAAGCTGATAAAGGTGGAGCTTTAGTAGTGCTTGATAGGTCTGATTATGATTCTAAGATGTATGAAATGCTGTCTGATGAAATATTTTATAAAAAGGTTTCATTTAAAGATGTTAGAAAATCTTTTACTCTTATTGATTCTATAGTGGAAGAATGGTTTTATACTAATCGAATAACTGAAACCATTAGAAAATATCTAAGGACAGACACTCCTAAATTAAGTCGTATTTTTGGTTTACCCAAAATACATAGAAGCTTAAATAATCCATCTCTCAGACCTATTGTGTCTAGTGTGAATAGCAAGACGGAAGCCTTGGCAATTTACACAGATAGGCATTTGCAGAAGGTTGTGGAAATGGGGCCAACTTTTATTAAAGACACTTTTGATTTCAAAAAGAAAGTGGAAAGCGTAAATAACCACACAAAATGACATATTAGTAACTCTAGATATTCAGTCTCTGTATACAATGATACCCAACAGCGAAGGACTGGATATAGTAAGAGTAGAGTTGCTGAATTCAAGGGCTTATTCTAAAAGCACAGTAGGATTGTTGATGGAAATGTTAGATTTAATTTTAACTTATAATTATTTTGAATTTCATAATGGTATTCACCATCAAATTAACTGCATAGCGATGGGTGCCGCTATGGCCCCTAGCTACATCAATCTTTTTATGCAAGGCTGGGAAAGGGTTAACATTTTGGAAAGTATTTCTCTGATCAGATTAGATTTTTTTGTCAGATTTATTGATGATGTCTTTTTTCTGTGGAAGGGGGATAAGAACAGCTTAAACAATTTTATTGTTTATTTAAATAGTATTAATACATATTTGCAGTTTACGGTGGAATTCAGTGCTTTTAGTATAAATTTTTTGGATGTTAAGGTGTTTAAAGGAGAGAATAAGGTTTATACTAAGATTTTTAAGAAGGATGTTCAAAACAACAGTTACTTACACTACAGCAGCATGTATCCAAAAAGGATGAAAGACAATATAGTTAAAAGTCAATTAACACATATAAATAGGCTCACTGAACATGATATGGATTTTAAAGAAGAAAGTAAAGTTGTTTGTGAAAAGTTTAAGTATAGGGGGTATCCAACAAATGTGATGATTAATGCTATGAAGGAAGTTGAGTCAGCAAAAAGCAATAGGGTTATATTTAATAAAAGAGCAGAAAGTAATAATGATTATGGAGTTTGTATGCAGATTAGTAATACTGTTGATAGTCATAAAATTAAGAACGTGACAGTTAATTATTGGAAAATAAAACAAAGCTCTACTGAACTAAAGGATAGGTTGGGAGATGAGCCCCGATTTATGTATAAGAGAGGCAAAAGTTTTAAGAATCCTTTTCAAAGTAAATTAGATAAACCTGTTCAGAATATTCATAAAAAGGTGGGCATGTATAAATGTTTCAATTGTAAATTATGTGACTATATGTTAACTGATGTTTGTGAAGTCAATATAAATGGCTTTAAATACAGTTGTAAAAATTATTTTAGCTGTAAAAGCAAGTATGTAGCGTATTTAATTTTGTGTCAGTCTTGCCCTTCTTTTTATGTTGGATGTGAGAGAACTGTACAAACATGTGTATGAGCACAAATATGGTGTGGAATCTAAGGATTTAAAGAATGCTTTGGCCAAACACTATTCTAAGAAAAGATGCAGCATCAAATTTAAATTTATAGTGCTTGAAGAAATATCTAATTGTGATAAAAGATTTGATGCTGAAAGTGAGTTAGGCTGGAAAGAGTATATGTGGCAGGTGAGATTAAATGCCTGCTTTCCACCTGGCCTTAATAATATACATAATTTCACAGCTTTTCTTAGAAGGAAGGGCTTGAAACATCACAGTAAGTAAAGCAAATGATTGTTCATTGTGTTTGTCATTGGTTGTTTTATGTTTTTAAAAAACAAGTAGTTGTTTGTCATTATTCAGTCTGAGGAAGTCACTGTTTGGGATGAAAGCGCTCACTGTCTAATGTTTTGGAGAGATTAAAGTGTGTCTTGTTTCACTGGGTGATCTGTGCCGTCTTTTGTTTATTATTTTGTTGAAGTTAAGTTCGGCTACTGCTTTTATAGTTCAGTGTTGTGGAATGCTTGTCTTGTCCGGCAGTTTATTAAAGAATAAAAAACATATGCAATAGCTTTTTTATAACAGGTCTGCAGTGACTTTTTAATGTGTGCTGCTGTACAGACATACTGAACTGTAATTATATTTTTATTTTTATCTCATGGTTAATTTCTTTACATCCATTTTTCCAACTTACAAACTTGGTTATAATCAGAAACCTGATCATACGTCCTCTATGTTACTGAATTTTTGCAAATGTTCTGCACCATATTGAAAAGCTGTTCTACTCATGTTTTAATAAACACCAATATGGCTCATATCAAGAACAGCTGACTTAAGAAAATGTTTTGTCTTTGTTCACATGTAGCACCGTGGAGAAAATCAGTGTGGTTGGACATGTTGCCCTAACTTCATTAACATTAGTGGAAGTATGAGGAGAGGTCTGGTACTTTTAAGGTAATGAAGGAAGAGTGTTTACACGAATGGAACCGTTTATAGCAACATGGACAGGAACCAACTTAGGACACACCCTATTTAAATATAAAGACAAAATTGTCCAGATACTAGAAGAATGGAGGGATTGCACGGAGAATCTTTGACAAACAGTACGTTTATTTTTAGTATGTACATGCTTGTGCCATTAACTCTGGCAGATAAGTAAAGGTTCCTTATTGTCTTTGAATACCACTGAGTTACTAATAACTTCCTGCTGGTCTTCACCCTGTATGTACTGAGGATGGAATCACCAGTCCTGATTTTTTCATTATGGGAAGTAAATACATTTAATTTATCTTGTACTTTTTGAAAGTAGTAAGTGTTTGGTCCAGAGAAATAGTGTCATCATGGGTGGGGCTTATGTATTTGATTTTTTTGTGTTTGACATTATATTGTCAGTCAGATAAGATTTTAATTTCCAGATTTGGGGAATGAAAATTATTGTACTGATCTGTGAGGAGTAAAACAGGTACTTTTTTATGTATTTAAAATTAGGTGTAACTCTTTTAACAATTATTCTAATTTTGAAAACCCAACCTGGAGTAGTTATTCAGCTACATTGTGGTTTCTGGCTGAACTGAAGAGAACTGTGTTATCAACATATTGTACTAATCGCTTACCATAGTGCTTTGTCATTAAATTAACATATAGATTGCAATGTATGTGGCCTAAAATAGATCCTCAAGGGGCACCCTTGTTGAATGTGACTTCATCTTCGTAAATTGTATCACCATCTACATTTGAATTTTCAGTTGGGTAAATAGTTTTGGAACCCTTTTATTGTTGGGGGTTGAAAGCATGGGCCTTTGTACCTAATTATTAGCCCCATATTACTTAGATATTAAAGAGATCTAGTAAAAGTCCTGTTACAACTTTATCTGATTTTATCCTTGATGTAGTCTGTCACAGTCAGCAGTGTTATGTTAACAGTGTACCTTTTGTAAATGCATACTAAGAGAATGGAAGGGGGTTGAATTCTGCTACATGAGAGGTAGGCTTTTGAAGTAAAGCACATTCTATCATTTTGATAACATGTTCAGTATGTCTGTTATATGGGATTTTGTTCAGCTAAAGTGGCAGTTTTGTGGAGTGGTACAGTGTATCCCTCATTACAGTTGGTGAGCTTACTGCATATAGCTGTTTATCAATCACATTGTGCAGACAACTTGGGAAATGGGACCCATGGCGGCAAATTTGGGGAATAGCTTATTGGGACCTGCAGAAGCATTCCATTGTTTTTTGCTAAGTTTCCTAATGGTGAATAAACTTATATAATATTATCCCCAGTCCACCACTGAAAACGGGTCTGTCATGACTCAGTCAGACTGTCCAAGTAAATGCATGCTAATGAATAAATAAATAAATAAATAACTACATACACACATATGAATAAATAAATAAATAATATAGTCTACTTTAGAAACAATTATCCAGGTTAATATATTAGCTGTTTTCCTAGTTGTGTCTGTCCATGTTAGAATAGTAATTTTTGGGGATATGTTTCCTGCACAGATTTTTTTTTTTAGAATTGGTGGTTTTAGGTAGCCAGTTTATTTTGTAATCAAGCATGTTTTGAGAATTTGGGGTTGAAGGAAACCTGTGAGAAATGTTAGTTTTTTTTTTTTTTTGTCATGTGGACACTGCTTCTCAGAGTACAGTTTAGATATATATATATATATATATATTTTTTTTTTGTTCAGGAGGCAGTACCTCCCACATCTTTATGTGATATAGTTGGAAGACAGAGTACTCTATATGGTAAAACTCATGGGTATTTATGTGGCCCTTTAACTGTATTTCTGCCATTACTAGAATGCCAGGGATGTAACAGTTTAGAAAAGTCTTAATCTTTTCACTTTTATCACATATTCCATTTGTTTAGGTTTATGATTTTTGTATTATCAGCATTCATGAGGAATTGTTCACTGAGGAGATACATTTATGGTTGCATTTGTTAGTAAATTCATTAGTATTTTTAACAGTTCTGCAGCTATTAGTGGAAGTTTTGTGACTGGCTGATAAATACAGTGCTTTTGTGTGATTGGCTAGTAATGAGCTGTAACTCCCATGTATTTACATCTGAAATGGTATTCTTTGTGTAGGTAGTAGTAACAGAGTCATAACTCTCGACCTATTAGCACAAGAACTGGGGGAAAAGACAAAAACAATGGAAGGACAAGGGACATATTTTAAATATTGCTGTTATAAACTTAGATAGTTGATAGAATAGCAAGGTTTGCATTATCATGCATTTTCTAAAGGATATGAAGTCTGAAACTCAAATGCCTGTCATTATTTAGTGACCTTTGTCCATAATGATTTGCCAGAAAACCAATTTTATGAAGAATGGATTTAAAGTAGTAGCCAAAAATCCGGACATTCTGCAAAATTCTTTTTAGTTAAGAAGCTTGAGCAGAATCAGATTTCATATTAGTTACGATGAGATATCAGGTTTAATTGTTTTTTTTTCAAAAACATTTTTATTTTGTTTTCGTTATAAACATACACAGATATACATATAACAATAACAAAACGATTTACAGTATTCACATTCATGCATGATTAACAATTATTTTATCCACGAGAAGTTATAAGTATTTCTTCAAAAGGTTTTCCAATTTCTGCCATGCTATTTTTACGAGTAATGTTATGAGTTCTATAACAAATGGTTTGCAGTTCTTTTTTTACAAACAACTTTTGCTAAATTAATAAAAATCTTTAAACATAAAATCTTGTTTACTTTTCCAGTTCAAAGTAATAACTTTTCTGGTAATTGCAAGAATTGACCAGAGTAACTGAATCTGATATTTAGGTATTGCATTGGGTATAGGAACATTGAATATGTTTAGTGAGTTAGAAATATGATAGTTATCAGACCATAAAGCATTTACAAACTATCTGAAGTGTTTCCAGTGTTGAACAACATTTCTACATTCAATGAACATGTAAACCCAGTTGGCCTCTAGTAATTCGTCACATTTCCAACATTTACTTTCACTATTTTTAGGTATACGGTTTATTTTATGTGGAGTACAGAAACTCCTGTTCATAAATTTCCATGTATACAATCTCCAATATAATGAAGAAGAGGTGCCATACGTAGAATTCAATAACATTTTTTTTGATTCATCAGATATTTCTTCTCCATTAATCTTTACATAGTAATTCCAAAAATCCGAGTCAGACTTTAGAGTATCTTCTCTTAGTATCTTACAGATAGGTGAAATACTTAATTTTTGATTATCCATCTTTTCAAGACACCTAATAAAAAGTTGAATCAAGCTAGGTATAGATTCAGTCTCTAGGTTGATTGATACTCTCATTTTGTTTTCTATAAACTGCCGTAATGAGTGTATAAACAACTTAAACACTTACCCTGTAATCTTTAGCCTGGGGGAGTTCTAGCCTGCTCCTTGTCCCCTATTCCCACCCACCCTCGGTACCTCTGCATTTATTCTTAGCCTTAACCCCACCCCTAATTGCTAGCAATTAGGCAACACCACTACTCACCCCTCCCCCTGCATCCAACACAATCATCTAATATAATAACAATCCTAACCTGCGTAGTTCTAGCTCACATTACATCATACCAAGGCTCCACAGTCACATGCCCTAACAACTTCCACTGTACTCTCTCAACACCCTCCCTCAAACATTTACACTATAACTACACATCCCCTGCCACCAAAACCATCCTCCCAATACACACACTCCATTATCAAAAACCTAACACACTCAAAAATAAAATAGTCCTAAGATACTATAAGCAATTTACTATGTATATAAAACATATCCTAAACACCCTCTAGAAACTAGCCCTCACTGGAGACATCCATCCAACCCCTGGTCCTCGCAAATCCAACCCAACCACAAACCCTAGTCCAAGCACCCCCCCCCACAACTCAACTCCTAGCCAACAAGAAAACAACAGACCTACTTATAATGTCCCTAAACATCAGAAGCATATGCAGTAAAATCCAAGATCTACACGCCAGCATAAGCATATATTCTCCAGATATTCTCATCCTAACTGAAACCTGGCTAAAACCTCACATCAAAAGTGAGGAGATACTTCCACCTGAATACAACATCCTTCGCATAGACAGATTGTCCAAAAAACGAGGTGGTGTAGCATTGATATTTAAACACCACCTCAGTATTCAACTACTGAACTCATCTGCCCCTCACCACAACAATGAAGAAATCCTTTATGCCAATCTCAAACTAAACCCAAACAAGACAATCAATATCATAGGTGGCTATTTCCCACCAGGGCAAAATATTACACCCCTAGAAAATCTCCTGAGCTGGGCTACTCTATCTCTGCCCCAGGAAACCATCATTCTCTGTGACTTTAACATCAACTGGCTATCCTGTAATAACAGTCTTCCAACCATTCACCTTAATCTATATGGGTTCACTCAACTCATTCAATCCATAACCCCAGTCAACAAAAACCCTAACAATCATACCTTACTTGACTGGATCCTAGTCAATAAAGCCCCTCACTCTTACCTAGCAGGCTGCTTACCTGACAGTCTTAGTGACCACTCCCCCATTTTCCTAATTTGGCACCACACAAACAGTCTGAAGCCCATTATCCACAGGCAAACATGGAGCAAGTCCAACTTCAGCCCCAACAACTTCATCTCCTCCCTGCAAAAAATTAACTGGTCACCACTAAAATACCTCATCCTAGATGAGGCTGTCCACTTCTTCAACAGTACCTTCCTCTCCATCCTAAACACCCATGCTCCTGTAAGAAATGCCAAAGTCAGATCAAGGCATGCTCCATGGTTACAAAAGATCATCAGAACCCTAATGAAATCCAGAGATAAGGCCTGGTATCACTGGTGACTAATAAAAATAACTCAGATAGGCAATCATTCCTTGAACTGCAGAATAAAGCCAAAAAGCATATAAAATTAGACAAATCCCTCTCCTATAGATCCACCCTAAACTCTACTAACCCCAACCCTAAGCAATTCTGGTCCACTATTAACACTATCCTTCACCCAGGGAAGGTTGATACCCCCCAGCCATACATTCCCCCCTCCTCCAGCAGTATTGCTGAATCCTTCAACAAGCACTTCACTGAAACTATAACATCTCTAAACAAACAACACTTCCCTACAACATCCCCCCAACCCCCAACCCTAAACCCCCCACTCCTCTTTTCTTCTTCACCTCAGTACCTACCTCCAACATAAAAAGACTATTGTCAAAACTTAAACCCACCAAACTCGCAGCTGACAACCTCCCCTCTGAATTCTTGTAAATTGCAGCTGATACACTAGCCTACCCAATTTCAATTCTAATCAACCATTCCATAAGAGAAGGCTATGTTCCCTCGATATGGAAAATATCCCACATCATTCCCCATCCACAAAGGCACCCCCTCCACCGACCTCTCCAATTACCGCCCCATTGCTTTCCTCTCCCATCTCTCCAAGATACTTGAAAAATGTATCAACACCCAGGTCTCCAACTACCTCCTAGCTAATAATCTCCTCTCCAAACCCCAACATGGTTTCAGGCCATATCACAGCACTACCTCCACTCTGCTCTCCTTCACCAATACTATACTTAATCACAAAAACAATGGCCTCTTCTCTATTGCCGTATTTCTAGATCTCTCAAAGGCCTTTGACATGGTATCTCAAGAGCTACTACTCTCTACTCTCCCCAGCCTCTCCTTCTCACAATCAGCCTGAAACTGGTTCCACAGCTATCTACACGCATGCCAGCAGTCAGTAATCTGGAACAATAACATATCACCTCGCCTCCCAGTTACTCTCAGAGTTCCCCAAGGGTCTATCCTTGGCCCTCTGCTATTCTCACTTTTCACTAACAACCTACATACTGCCACCACACAAGCATCTCTTATACAGTATGCAGACGACTCTACTCTCATCTGCTCTGCCCCCACTCTACCAGAACTACAACAAATCGCACAGGAATTATTCTCTTCTGTAGAAAGCTGGCTATCCAATGCTCAGATCCTACTCAACCCAAGTAAGACAAAACTTCTCCTGTTCCAACCTTCCAAAGCCACCAAAAAAAAACCCCACTTCAACATTCTTGCCAAAGACAATATCATCATCTCTACATCAGAACACACAAAATTACTCAGTGCGGAAATAGACAACAAACTTAGATTGACACCCACATATCTCTCACAATAAAAAAAAGTTCACAAGAAACTTGGTGCATCATATCGAAGCCGCCAATTCCTAACCAAGTGGCTAGAATCTCCATAGTATTCCCAGCTAATCTCCACCCTACTCTATGCATTCCCCATACTTACCGACCTTAAACAGATAGACTGACAGAAGCTGGATGCTTGTTACAACAAAATTGCTAAATTTGCTACTGGAACCTCCTACCCCAGCAATCATTGTATCTCCTTCAAAGAACTAAACTGGCTAGAAATCCCAAAACTCCTTCACTTTAATCAACTCATCCTCACTCATAAACTTATTAACCACCCCCTTAACATCCCTTCCCTTCAAACCCTTCTCCAACCCTATCACCCCACTAGGCCCCTAAGATCAAGCAACAAAAATCAACTCACTGTTATCAAACCCAAAAACTCAGCAGGAGAAGCCATATTTTCATGTACCATATCTAAACTTTGGAACAATCTTCCACCCTCTATAACTACTCTACCTTCCAGCAGCCTTTTCAGGACTGCACTCAAATTCCACTTAAATTTGCACTGGCTTTGTCCTTGTTCTAATCCAGACTAACTCCCCCACCCTTACCCGGCCACCTAGACTCTTAACCCAACTATACTACCGCCACTACTAACCACAGTCAGAAATAGATAGTTGTCTTTACATACTTTAACATCTTGTCTGACAACTTTGTTATTATTATAAATGACAAGAAACTATCTTAACTTGCAACATTTACTGCATATACTATTGATAATCAATATCTTATCATTGTATTAAAGCCAACAACCTGTAATGTTTACTATTGCTGCAGCTTTGTATCTCTATTTATCATGTACATGATGTGGAGCTTTTCTCCCCGGGCATCCGCTGAAAAAGGACCTGCGTCCAGTCAGAATTTCCCGGTAAACAAATGTAAATAAATAAACAAACTGTCTTGACTATTATCTAAACTATGTAAAAGAGGGTTTAGTGGTTTAATACTCTTATTTTCAATAAACTGATGCCAGAATATCAAGTTATTTTCCTTTAATTTTTGCATCACATTGATGTTGAAAGAATCTAGGCAATCAGAGGAGTATACTATAGGGAATGTAAGAAATAAAAAATGTTTAATGTTGTAATTACAATCAATTATAGTTTTAAAGTTATTAAATATGTGATTAATCCCATAAGAAAAATGATCAAACTTCTTATTAAATAAACAAAATTCACATAAAAGCCAGCAAACTCTACTTATTCCTTATTGTTCCTTAAATTGATTTTTTCTATAGTTCTGACATCAGTTATATGAATGTCATGTATTGTTTTCCAGTCAGATATATAGGAAGGTGTGATTCAATGTAATATTACATTAATTATAACTGATTTGGAATAAAGATCTAAGCTAAGGAATGCTATCCCATTACTGTTCTAAGCTCTAATGTGCCATTTATATGCAATCCTATGTTTTAAGGGGAAACCACAAAAATGTAAGCATGGAATATCATTTTTTAAATATGTTTTTGGGAGGGGGCAATATCAATGCCTGTATATAAAACAATATTTTAGGTAAGATTATCATTTAAATTAAAGAGAGCCTATCCTCCGTTGTAAAGAACATTTTATTCCGTCTTTAGATTAATTTACTACTGGTGGTTATTAAATTATTGTAGTTTAGTTTAACAGACTCTTTCCATGTTCTCTTTATACTGACACATAAATATTATGATACATCATTCTCCCAATTAAACAGGCTATTCTCTCTTAGGTTTTTGTTGATCTTTTTGTTAATTAGTAATGTCTTGGATTTATTATGATTACATTTAAGCCCTGAAATTCTTTCAAACTTGCTTAAGGTATTTATAACATCATGCAAAGAGCCATCAATATCACCCAACTTTAATAACATATCATCAGCAAATAATTGTATCGTAGGACAATAGTCATTAATTTGAAAGCCTTTTATATTTTGCTTGTTTCTGATATATGTAGCAAAAGGTTCCATTGAAAGAGCAAACAGTAATGGTGACAAAGGACAACCTTGTCTAGTTCCCTTGAGGATTTCTAGTGGTGAGGATAGACATAATCCGATTTTCACATAAGGTTGTGCCTCACTATAAATTTTAATTAATAAGGTGACAAAATCTGAGGAGAATTCAAAGCCAATCAGAATTATTTGTAGATAAGACCAACTAACAGAATCAAAAGTCTTTTCTATGTCTAGGCTGATAATAGTTAGTTGTTTTTTTATTTGCATGCTATGTCTATTAATGATAGAAATTTAATAATGTTATCTTGCACTTTTCTGTGAAGGATGAACCCTCTCTGATCATTATGTATTAGATTAGGTAATATTTTCTTTATCCTGTTAGCTAATATTTTCATGAAAATTTTATAATCAGTGTTTAGTAACAAAATTGGCCTATATGAATCAGAAGATTTGGGGAGGTTTAATTGTTTAGGCAATAATGATTTTGATGGTCAGAGAATAATATTGTTACAACAGTAAGTACTGCATCTAACTGATTGCTAATGTTTATTTTTTTGTTATTAAATTAGTATATTAGATTAGGACTAGATACTGCTTCCATACTTTTGATTGGATTAGGTTTGTTTTCATGTATAATTCTTCCTAGAGTTTAATTGGAGTGGTTATTTGTCTAAAATATGACTGGGTTGTTTAAGTATGTGCTACTTGTTTGGCTCTGTAAGTGTGGTTAAGGGTTTGCTAGTTGTTTGGTTCTGTAGGTGTGGTTAAGGGTTTATAAACTTAATGATTTCAGGAGGGTTGGAATGTGGGCTGTGTACAGCTCAGAATGAAGCTAAGTACAGGGAGGCAGAGCACAATAGACTGGACCTCTAGCTAACATCCAAAACAGTAGTCAGGAATGGAGGTGTCCCTGCAGGATACTGATAAGCCTTTTTTACAAGTTGAGCCTAGTCTAAGCTACATGCAGTACTTTAAAATAAAGACATTTGCCCAGATATGGGCTTATTAGCAAGGGATTACAGTAACTGTAGACAGTTGTGGAGATTTTAGAAGTCATCAAACAATTAAGCAGGCTTAATCTATATTTATGCCAATAACCAGGACAACACTGCAAAGGAAAGGATTCAATCAGAGAAGCAAGTCAGTTATTCTGCTGCTATTTATGCAAATACCACTACTGTGAATAAATAGCACTAAAAACCACGTTCAGTGACCACCGAGGTTGCCCTTTTCAAATTTTTTTGTGGCCAGGGTGTTAAGGTGAGGTGTGTGGAAGCTCTCGCTGCCTGTTTAAATTCAGTAGTTCCCAAAAAAATGGAATGTGAATGCCACTTTGGTGGCATAGAGTAAACCTCTGGCTATGACTTTGATGTCCACGATTTGATTAGTGACCCAGATGCTGGAGGATACAATGGAGGAAGAAACTAGAGTGATAAGGTGGATGCTTGCTTGTCTTCCTCAGGGGAAGGGGGTTAGGAAAATGCATCCAGAATTCAGACTGTTTTGAATCTGTAGGGGTGAGCAGAGAACAACAGTGATGCTTACTTCTTGGGGGTTGGGGGGGGCATAGAGATCTGAGTTAATATTTATCACAGAAACAGACACCCACTGCATGCTAACTCCTTCAGCATTAGCAGCTATTCAGGAGAAATAGTAACGCTGTAGAGGAAAACCCCTGATCCATCTTGGTGGTTGCCATCTTTCTTGGTGCTTACTCCTGTCTCCTTGGGGAATATAAGGCATTTACCCCTGGTGAAAGGAATGTGGTAGTAGGGCATAAGGGAAGGAAGCTTGGCGGCAATGGGGATCACTGTAAAACAAAAAGGATATGATCCATGAAGAGTGGTGTGGTGTGAACTGACATCGGTGCTTAAAAAAACACAAAGAATTCGGCAGGGTTACAACCTAGTCAGCTTAAAACTAAAACATAATACACTGTGCTAAGCATTCACAAAGAACACTTGGAGATATTTGAACATATGGCTTCAATATGACATCTGTTATATCTGTAGTATGATAGCTCATTCTGTCTTTCATTCCTGATTATCTACTATTACTGTTTATGTGACGTTTTCATGTTTTCTCCATGAATGTGTTTGAATTTCTCCAGGTGCACTGGTTTCTACCCATTCCAAACATGATGGTCCACTGGCTATTCTAAACAGTTTATATGTGCTGTATTTTGTCTTGACTTTGTGGCCCATTTTATGGCTGAAAAGGGTTTGCAGGAACTGCTTTACTTGTTAACAAGTATGACAGATAAATAAACACAAGCAGGTCTAAATTATGCCTACAATGTCTTGCCAGATATGCCTAATCAGTGTTTTCAGCATTGTTGCAAAGGTGGTGGAACTGCATATCTTTCCTGAATATCACTGCAGCCAAGGTGCTTAGTATGAAATTGTTCAACAAGCTGGAATAAAGTTATGGGCATGGATAACTTCGATAGGTGTGTAGCAAAACAATTAATTATTGCTTTTTTAAAAGAGAGAATCTCAAGGAAAAAGGATAGACTATAGTGTTTAGCTTTGCTTCTGTGCAATTGAAATCCAGGATTTAGGAATGGAATGACATCACTGAAGATGTACCTGGGTCTGGAAAAATGTGTTTCCTCCCTGAATATAGTTTTGTAATGATACTTAGTGTAGCTAATCCCTTTTAACAGAATGTGAAGGCCCTGAAGTGGTAAATTCCCCTTTGTGCTACAATGAAACAATGTTATTAATAGGCTATCTCCTAATACATTAAATCTTTCCATGCCTTTTGGTTATCTACTCAATGTCTGCTGTCAGGGAAACTGTCATTTAATTGAAATAAGGTTCCATAGGAAGTGATTTATATTATATTTTATTTAATAAGTTTGCATATTGAGACATAGAGGAAGGGATAAGGCTACCACCAGATGCGTGTTAAAAAATTAATATACATGGGCTCTTGGGAACTTCACTGAAATACAAGGAACTTACTCAGATAACTATGCCTTGACATGTCCAGTTCATTTCCATCACTGCTTATGTCAGTGGTACGTGCCAGATCTGGGGCTGTCACACTATGGGACAGGAAGGCATATTTTCTCTAATTAAATCTGTTTTAGAGCATCTCATCTACAATTATATTAATGCAATAGTTAGCATACTCAGGTGCTTTTATCTGTCCAATCACACACACACACACACACACACACACACACACACACACACACACACACACACACACATGCGTGCACACAAGCACACACACACACACACACACACACACACACACACACACACACACACACACACACACACACACACACACACACACACACACACGCACACAAGCACACACAAACAGACACATGCACAAACACGCACACACACACACACACACACACACACACACACACACACACACACACACACACACACACACACACACATGCACACAAGCACACACACACAGACACATGCACACACACAGACACACACACACATGCAGACATACACTCACACATACACATTTTGCATGACTCCAACATTGTCCATAGTATTCACATTGAGCTTTCAGACAGCTCATAACCCCCATCCTTTCCCCACAGATAAATGGTGAGACCATTCTTGTAACTGCGTATTGCTCCCTATTGAAATGTCTGTACTCGAAAATGCAGAGTGCAAAACACAGAAATAAAAGACTGAAATGATAGGAGAAGAGTGAATCTCAAACATTCTTCCTCTCCTTTAAATGTATTTTTTGCAGGGGGTCAAGCACTCCTCCTCGAACTTAGATATACCAGTTCTTAGATCACCATACCTTGAAGAAAAGGAATATTTTGGGAATTGACCAACTTGAACTTAGTATATGCAAGTCCATTTTTTCAGCAATTTAGTCTCCATATTTTGGGACTCACAGGTTTTTAATTACAAATAGGTTGCTGGCTTTGCATATATGAATGTTGTGTCCACGCCAACAAGTCAGCTGAACCACATATAGTCTGTGGTACATGGTACAGTCATTATGATACTGAAGGTCATATCATTAGATCTAAAGGTTGACTTAGTTAAGCACTGGAAGGTTAACCTAGGTAACAGTCCTGTGTGCCTAGTGCCTGAGAAGAAGCCATTATGACTGGCTGCTATCACAGTGTGATGGTGGTCTTTCACTCATCTGTGGTGGATGCATTTCTGCCCTTCTGATGAGAAAGAGCAAGGGATTATATTGACAGATAGTATACATGCTGAATGGAGGGGGTTCCTCCCTGTGAAATACCTGCAGAAGTTCTGTATAATAATTCAAAAAGCAAAGAATGTATTTAAACCCCTATACTAGCTGTGCTTTCTAAGTACAGCCTTGTTTTTTTTACTGCATCACTCAAAATGTTTCTTTGTGTGTGTGTGTGTGTGTGTGTGTGTGTGTGTGTGTGTGTGTGTGTGTGTGTGTGTGTGTGTGTGTGTTCTGTCAAACTGATTTCCCTTCAGTTTTCTTGCTTGGAAATAACTGGAAAGAAAATTTCTTAAGTTTTAGAAATCATTTCGAAAAGACTGAACAAACAAAAGATTGTACAGGTGTTTCATGTTTATGGTGACAGTGTAATACCAAGCTTGCTTGTAGTTCCAGAGTTGTAGAGTAACACAGAAAAGGGTTAGTGGTGGCTTCCTACTTGTTCTGATGATATTTCCTGATCTGTTTTCTTATTCAGGCAAGGGCAGCTCAAGCATCTCATCTGACGTGAGTTCAAGTACAGATCATACCCCGACAAAAGCCAGAAAGAATGCAGCTGCAAGTGAAGGTAGGTCATATGTTATTCATTACTGTCTACCCTCTACTAGCTGATGCACTGCTGACCGTCTTTGAGGGAAAATTCATTTAGGAAGCCTTCCAAATCCAAAAAAAAACACCCATTCCTTCTTGTAAGTAGTTATTGAGTAACCATAACATGCTCAGTAACCATGTACTGCTTTGTGATGACAAACAAAAAAGAAAATGATGTGCAAAAAAATAAACAAAGGAAATAAATGGGAGTAAAACAGTAAGAAATTAAGAAAAATCACTATACTATAATATTTTCATTCTTGTTTTTACATTGTATTTTGTATTGAGTGTAAATTACTTCATCTTTTTACTGTAAATTGCAGTTTCTTGCTTCCCCTGTTATTCTGCAGTATTCCTTCTTTCTTCTGAAATCAAGGAAAATAAATCATTATTGCATGAACCTAATAGCATTTATTAATGGAAGTGGCATATAATTTCAAACAGCACTACATTTGTAAAAGGCACTTGAGATTTCGTGGTTGATGCTTACAAAGTATATTTCCAGGGTTGTGCTTGCCTGCACATAAATTAAGCATTTGAATGTAATGGTGGTGAAAGTGGTAATGCACTGTTAGGCTAATATGTATGCTTCTCAGGTGAATTTCCACATTAATCAAATGACCACTGCATACTCAGCTGGTCTCCATTAGTAGGGAGACCGCAGGTCCAGAAATATAAATTGTTATGCCATATGGCCTCATATTTTTGTGGCATTAATACTGAAGCCTTAGTGTTACATAAAATTGTACAGTGCTGGGAGTGCAAACGCAAGGATGGCCATTCAGTAATACACACACACATATACACACACCCACACACACACACACACACACACACACACACACACACACACACACACACACACACATATATATATATATATATATATATATATATAAAAATATATGTGTGTGTGTGTGTATGTGTATGTATGTGTATGTATAGGTTTACTACCATATATCTGACAGTCAAAATAAATTCCTACCTTAAATATCGACTAAGAAGGTTGACTCGGAATGTTGAGAAGGTGAGAATGTTGCAAACACACTTTCTATTGCGAATTCAACTTTTCTCAACATCCGTAGACTGCAGTCTGACACTGCAGATCACGTGACATGACAATTTTTGCAGGGGAACAAATCTCCTGTACCCTCCCATGGGGCACACCCCCTGCAAGCTATATATATTCCAACTCTGAGATTACACTACAGTGGGGAAAAGAGTAAATTTCCCAATCTTCACTGTACCGCAGCCTCTAGTTATAATATCAAGCTCATATGTGCGAATGCACTGTGGATTCACTAAACCAGGACTCACACGACTGAAGGTTTGACAGCACAGGATTCAGCCAACTGTAATTCGACATCCCGTGGTTGCAAAACCTTCACTCAAAATTGTGCTTGTAAACCATATATATATATATATATATATATATATATATATATATATATATATATATATATGGATCTACAAAAATCCAAAACGCTGAAAAAGCAAAACAAGAATACTTACCAGATTCAGCATTTTACCTTTCATGGTTTTTCAATATTACAGAGTAGATCCATATAAATAAATATATACACACACACACACACACACACACACATATATATATATATATATATATGTACAAATATATGTATATATGTACTAAGCCATCTCTTGAACATCTGATTTCCCCATTACAAAAAAAATAATCCTGTTTGTAGCAATACACTTGGACTGACAAAATTATTAATATGTAATAAAGGTGAGTGGATGACTTCACAGACTAGAAGATGGTGGTTCATAAAAGTTTAACAGATTAAAACACATTGCATACCTGTGTTTCACCTAGAAAACCTTATTTTGTATTGGATGTTGAACAACCAATAATATCCCTGTAGAAATATTTAAAGAACTATGATTTTATTACATTTTCTTATCTTTTTGCATTGATATATTATATATGGTTAAATGTGTCATGGGTTTTAAATCATATATAACTGTTTTTCACTTTAAACACTGCAAGCTTAAGTTCTGCTTGTATAAGTTTCACACATGAATTTAAGTCCCAAATTTAGGGGAGAGTTCTAAAACTGAATGAAAGTGGCTTAGTTAAATAAAAGTAGAAGCTGATTTATTTATAGTTAAAAAATTTCATTCTTGCTTTCTATGGGGTTTGGTTTAATAAAGGTTAAAAACCTATTTTTATCTACATTTTTAAACTTTCATTGTTACTCACTGAAAGGCTGGTGCCAATTGATTTGTAGCAATTTGTTTTTGTTTTAATTGCTTGCATTTATAGTCATTATTATTTTATAATTTATGGGTAGATTTAAGACATTTAAGAATATATTAGACATATTAACTTCTATAATTATAATAGCATTTGTCTATTTATTTTTAATGTATAGGTCTCTATTATATAAAATAATAACACATAAGGAACTTTTATTTGCATAATGACATTCTCTGCAAATGTTGCATTGTCTTTGTTTGTGGATGGATAGTATGGCCCTTTTGCTTACTATGGTAGGCAGATGTGGAACATTAATATCCGTGGTTAGTAGAGATGTAAATATAAGTATTTTGGTTTATGCTACCCTTGTTTCTTTTATAACAGTTTTAATTTTAGAAAGGAAGGAATATTAAATGTAATTATACTTAATTACAGTAAGAATAATTGTTACCTAATGATAATTTCCAGTAGTTACAATGTAAAAAAATGTGTGTAATGAAATTAATCTCCATTAATATTAA
The DNA here is from genome assembly GCF_019279795.1 of Protopterus annectens. Taxonomy (NCBI): domain Eukaryota; kingdom Metazoa; phylum Chordata; order Ceratodontiformes; family Protopteridae; genus Protopterus; species Protopterus annectens. The sequence continues at coordinate 886,960,450 of NC_056731.1, forward strand.
TATTAATGGATGAAATAGTGGCAGTAAGATGAATGCCTTATCGAAATACTTGACAAAATAAAAGAGATAGTATCTTTCTGCAAGATACACATTTAATTGAAGAAAATATTAATCTGTTAAAGAAATTTAGATACAAAGTCATTGCTTCCTCATGTTTTGTTTAAAACTGCAGAGGTACAGCCATACTCTGGAAAAAAATCACAATGCATGCTAAAGTCACACATACTATCTCTGATACTATGGGTATGTATATTTTAGCAAAAATTGTCTTTAATAATAAATTATATACATTAGCTAACTTCTGTTAGTTAATAGATTTAGGAGCTAGTATTGCAAGGAATCATTTTGAAGTTTTGGAAGCGAGTCTTATTTTAGTTGGAGATTTTAATTGTGTTATGGAGTAAAAGGTTACAAGTGCTAGAAATGTGAAATTTAGAACAAGGGAAGTAGCAAAAGTATTAAGCAAATTGATTTCTAATAATAATGTTAAATATATAGTAACAATTGCCAATAGTGATCCATTTTACCTTACCCATGATTCATATGTTTATGGCATGCAAAGACATTTTGATAAAGTATCTGTTTCTACAAATATATTAAATAAAATTGATGGTTTTAAAATTATGTTGTGTCCTTTATCCAGTCATAATGCTCTGTTTGTGAATCTCATAATGAATAATAGAAAATACCAATCAATTGATAGACTTTCAAGTTATATGAAAAAACTTAAATACTTTAAAGAATATATTTTAAACAAATTGAAGAATTTCTTGAATTTAATATGAATGATATTGATAAAATTATTCTTTGTAATTCTCTTAAAGTGCATATTAGTAATGGAGTGAGGAAATTGTCCTATAAAAAAGGAATCGAATAAAGAGCTGCTTAATATTCAAGGGAACTTACATAAACTGAGATTAGAACAACAGGAGAGAAATGTTAACAACATTAAACTTAGAAAAGATTTAACTATACTTATCAAAATATCTTGGAATGTAAAACCACAATGGCATTAAATTAATATCCAGAGTTATGCAATGACACCAAAAATATGCATAGACTAGCTAACAGAAATAAAGAACTGAGTAAAAAAAAAAAAAAAACAAACATTATGAATCCATTAACAAAGGTTAAGACCTCAGATATTGAGGAAATACTTTCTGTATTTAAGAATTACCACAAGGAGCTGAAAAAAAAAACAATACAATATTAATTAATGGAAACAAATTAAATGAATTTTTAAAGAAACATGTCCTTTTCTAAACTTAAAATGAACAGATACTTACATTTCTAAACCTATAACTATAAATTTAATTAATAATATCTTCAAAAACAGCAAAAAAAAAAAAAAAAAAAAAAAAAAAAAGAATTCACCAGGATTATATGGTTTATGTTCAGAAATTTAGAAATTATCACAACATTTGTTAATTTATTAAGTGAATTATTTTCAATTGTTTATATTTGAAATATAGTACCCACTTCATGAAAATATTCTTTAGTGTTTCCCATCCTAAAACAAGGGGAGAATAGTAACTTAATATCATCTCATAAACCAGTTTCGTTATTAAATATGGATTCTAAGTTATTTATGGCAATTTTACTTTAAGATTTAGAGAAGTTATTAATAAAGATCAAATGGTATTAATTATTAATAGACTTGTATTTTATAATATTAGAAGAAAATTAACAGTATTACATTTAGCCAAAAATCAAGATAAAAAGTTAGCTTTGATTAGTTTAGATACTGAGAATGATTTTGGCTCTATGAATTAGGATTATTTATTCAAAACACTTCTTGCATTTGGTTTTCCAGAAAAAAAATGTATTGATCTCATAACTATATATATATTATGCTACTAAAGCATTCACTAAAATAGGAATATTTGTCTCACAATCATTTGATATTAATAGAGATATTATTTTAGTTTAGTTTGCTGTATTAATATTTGATTACTTGGAAAGTCTGAATTTGAAGCCATTACTTTTTCAGCAGAAGCCTCGGGAGAAAACCTCCAAAGTATTACAAAAAAATTCAGAGCAATTATTTTACAGTCTTCAAAAATAATGCAAAAACATTTACAGTTTAAACAATTATACTAAAATAGGCATAATATGGAAACATTGCTTAAGAATAGATGCAACTTATATGACAATTATTTAATATTTAGAGAAATTGCAATCAGATTATAGAGAAATGAAAGGTAAGTTACTATAATACAAACAGGAATTGCAATATGAAGTGAGAGAAGAAACAGGTTTGTGGCATTTATAGAAGTAAGGAAATGGGTGAAGAAGGAAGAGTAAGGAAGTGTAAGGTATAAATAAATACTTTCTCATATTTAGGGATATAATTTATCTTGGGGTTGAGCAGAGACAGATTTTGGCTAGGAAGTCTTTCAGAAAGGTTTTAATGGGCTGTAGGGAGGACATTGACCTGATCACTGCAGTAAAGGAGTTCCAGGCCTTAGAAACATGGTTTAAGTACAGACAGTCCTATTTGCTTGTTTAGGATGAGGAGGGAGTGTTTCCAGTTTTGATTGCTTTCCTTCCTGCTCTTAGACAGCAATTTCTTTCTCCTATTGTATAGCCTATTAATGGCAGTTGTCCACCAGACAGGTATGTTTTTCCTTGAAGATCTTACTTTTGTTCTATCATGTATGACAGGGTCAATACAATTGTACAGGTGATTGGAGAAAAGGTGATGTGTTAGTTTACTGACTGATGCCTATTAGGTAGGTACCTTTTCTAAAACATCTTTTTTGAATTATCACTTGTGACATTGTCAAACCTTCATTTATATTAAAGCAATCAAATCATATTAACAAGTTCACATTTACATTTCACATCTAATGTAATATATAAGCTAAGCAACATTGCATAAATTATTCATTTCCTGCCTTCTATTAAACCTAATTCCTCCTCCAAAACATTTCCATGTATTCTTACCACAATTTCCATATTTTCTGTGTAATTTGCTCCTACCCTTTTCTAAAGATCCTACTTCCTGTTATTTTATCTCTGTTATAATATTCACTAATTCAGTTATATTTGGTTTTAGATTTTGATTTCCATTTTCTATTAATTGCTTTTTTTGGCAGCCTCCAGAATTAAACTTAACAAGGTCTTACTATGTCTAGGCATTTTAGATCCTGTATCCAAGCTCAAAAAATCATTTCCTTAGTTAGACTGACTTACTCACCCAGAATTCCTGAGAAAGTACTCTGTAGGGAATCTTTAAAGGCTGCCAACTCATTACAGTCCCAAAATGTATGTTCCTAGCTACCTCTTTCCACCCTATCACATCTCCAGCATTTGACATGTACCTGAGGAAAAATTCTTTGTAGTCTGCTTGGGGTTTGAAAGCATCAATGCAGACACTTCAAGGTAAAAATATCAAACCTTCTATATTTTGTTGCATATTTGGGAGCCATGCATAGGTTCTCTCATTGATTCTTTATGAATTGTATAGCTAAATGATCTTCCCAATCTATTCTGACTTCCTTTGATTGATTCCTATAGTTATCATGCAATATTTTATATGCCCTACTGTTAATTCATTTTTTAACAGCAACTTCTGTTCTAGACTCAATAAAAATGAACCAGTGCAGATCTTTCATTTAAGATTCCCCTAACCCTTTCTCTTTATCTATACTCTGATATCAGTTATTGATAAGGAAGGCAGTCAACAGCCTGCAATTCAAATATCTTCTTGGTCTCTTCACATTCTATTATCTTTCCTTCTCTAGTTATTTGTTCTCAATACCTTGGTTCCTTTGCCATCTTCCACCAGTAAATTCCAGCCCCTCTTATCTAATCACTGTACCCCTAATTGCAGGCATCCTTATTGTCAGAATCTTCTGTCTCCATTTCTTTATTCAGTTAGTTCTTTACATACTTTCTGCTACTTTCTGAATATAATATTCTGTATCATTGTTATTATTCTCCTTAAGGATCTATGTCCAAAATCCCATTCCTTCCTTATTTCTTGAATTACCCCCCCCCCCATTTCATTATCATCCTTTTCCACTTTGAATTATAGTTTTCTGCTTGTGTTAGATATAAGAACCTGTGTAGCTCTAAAATATTCCTTCAAATCAGTTAATCCTAAACCTCCTTGTTCTATGGGGAGGATCAACTTATCCCACTTAACTCTTGCCCTCTTTTTCTCCCAGATAAAAATCATTCAATTCTTTATTAATTTCTATCCAAACATTTTCCTCTGGTTGATAAAAATATGCTTGACCTGTGTATATAATGAAACAGACTACTTGCTTGTATCTTATACATATCTATAGGCAAGAGTTTCCAGTTTCGCAGTTTTAGTATTACTTTTTGTTTAGTCTCTTCACACGTATCCTTAGCTGCCATGACTGAATCCTTTTAAATACATGCTCCTAAATACTTCATTTTGTCATGCTCCCCATAAATATGGGTATTGCTGAACCAAGTCATATGCAGGTACATAGTTTATAGCTATAGCCTTTGTTTTTATCTTCTTTAATTTTATATTCCCCAAAAAACTGGAACTGTATCAGAATATTGCACAACACTGAGATGTCCTTTTCTTGTTCAGTCAGGTGCAAAATGTCATCTACAAACAAAGCCAACTTTTCTTGAACACCATACCAGTCATATCCTTGGGTTTCTGAATCCCTTATTTTCTTTGCCAATGGTATTAAATATATAACGCAAATAACAAAGGAGGAAAGAGGCACCCCTGCCTGGTTCTTCAATCCAGACACAACTTGTCAAACAGGAATACGCCCACTTTCATTTTTGGCTCTGATACTTCATATATATTCTTCTAATTAACCTTATTATTCTATCAAAAAATGCAAATGCTTCCATTGCCCCACTCATAAAATCCCAGCTTACTCAGTCAGATGTTTTCTCCTCAGCAGGACCCACCAATAAGAGTGGTATTTTCTTGCATTCTGCTTTCCTCTGGATCATCATTGTTCTAGTAATGTTGTGAAATCTTTGCAGTCCCTCCACAAAACCACACTGGTCCATATCTATCAATTTTGGCATCATTATTGCCAATCTTTTAGCCATTATAGACATAAACACTTCATAATCATGGTTTAAAATTGAAACTGGCCTATATGAAGCTTGATCAGATGCTTCTTTAGGTATTACAGCCACCACAGAATTTTTTCCTCAATGTTGGTGTCTCCCCTCCTTTTAAAATACTGCTAAATAAAACCTTCCAAATCTTTATCACTTTTTTCCCTCATAGCTTTCAAAATTCTACCAGATTACCATTTATTCCTGGAGACTTTTTGCAGATTATTTATACATTGCATTTTTTAGCTTATCTCTTCCTATCTTATTACTAAGTTACTTGTTGAGCCTCATCTGCCTCTAACCTTGGCATATTTAAGGCTTCCCTAAATATTTCTGTTTGTGCTTTTTCTTGATTTCACCAGTTCTCAGCTTTATACACATTTTCATAAAATTTCCAAAATATCTGTCATACTGCTGCAAGCTCTCTAGTTATTTTTCTTGTTATAGGCCACCTAAGCTTGGCAAGAACCCTTTCTACTTTCAGTTGCCTAAGTCATTGTACCAACAGGTTTTGTGCTCTGGAGCTATTATCAAAACACAGTTGCTCATCAACAATCTTTATAAACTTATGCATATTATGCAGGTAATTCCTCATTACTTAGGCAGCTTTTAAACCATAGAAGGGTGGACTGATAGACCAAGTCAGGACATTTGAAGTAGACGTTTGCTATGACAAACTGTGTTGAAGGTTTCAGGCAAGTCTAGAAATAAGGAGGAGACTAGTTGTAATTTATCTCTAGCTTTATTGACAGTATCTATAAAGGCTAGAAGTGCAGTATTAGTATGATAAGAGGGACAGAAGCCATGCTGTGTGGAGGGTAGGAGTTAGGTATAAAGTTTATGTCTCTTGAATTTCTGCCTTTGTATAGAGGGATAATGTGTGATTTGTTTTCCAAGAGAGGGACCATGGGATTTGTGGACTGATCAATTTATAAGGATTGAGACAGGACAAGCATTGGTATCGACTGCTATTTTAAGGAACTCACTTGGAAGGTCATCAGCTGAAGCAGGGCATGGTTTGTGTTTGTTTAAGAGTAAATTTATACAGGATGTGGGCACACGTTTGAAAGTGAAAGCAGATGTGGTAATATGTGGCTGTTGGGCAGGGTTTGGACTGGATGTTTGGGAATCCTTAGTTAGGGATGCTATACTGTGAATGATGAGTTATCAGGAAAGGGATTAGGGTTGAATTTTTGGCCAGGATGTAAGATTTCTTTAATGACTGACCAGGATTTTTTAGAGTTATGTTTATTATTGTTCTAAAAGTTGTTATAGTATCATTTCTATCTTCATTTGTTTGCTTTTCAGTATGGTTGTGGAGCATTTGGAAGTTTACGGGATATTGTGCTGTTTTATATTTTTGCCATTCTCTATACTTTTTCTGTGTCCGACATTAGCATTCTGCTCTTTTTGGATAGCTAACTTGCATTATTTGTTTTAGTCTCCCCATCTAGGAGGTGCAAGGCTATTTATGATATTTAGGAAAGCTGTATTGAATTAATTTACAGCAGCATCTAACTGGATAATTTTTAGGATGTTCCAGTTAATAGATTATAGGGTAGTGATGAATATTTCTAGGTTAAACTTGGACTGGTTGCATGTTGTTTTATAAGTTTACTATTTAAGTGGATGTGGAAGCTGTCTGGTTCCATAGACTGGGAGATGGTCACTGTGAGAGTCTGACATTGTGCATGTGGTGGTGAATTTACTAAGGTCTGATACTAGGATCTAGTCTGATAAGGAATTATATGTCTTCCTGTGATGTGTGTACCTATAAATTAGTTGTGTGAAACTCTATAAGTTCACACGAGCTGTATGGGAGTTAGAGGTTATGTCTAACCAGTTGATATTGACATCACATAGTGGTATTTTTTTCTTGTGGAATTGTTATGGATATCTAACATAGGATGTCTTTCTGTGTAGCTGTATTGTCACCAGGACAGATGTAAAGGACAGTAATACTAATTTGTTTACATGCGTTTATTTTTCAGGAAAGTAATAAGAAGCTCTGCTGAATTGAATTGTATTGTTTTTGTAGGGGAAATGTGGTAGTTATTTGGTAGCATTAAAGCAATGCCAACACCTTTTCTCTTTATCCACTCTTTACAGATGATGTTATAGCAGGGGGTATGACTTTGAAGATCTGGGAAAGAAGTATATTGGCCTATAATACAATCTTAAAAAATTGAGAAAAAGGTCAAATTTTAGGATATTGAAGAAAAAAGAAGAAAATGATTGGAACTTTCTTTTCTAGGGATCCAATTATTTCTTTAGAGGGTGATGTAGTGGTATTCAGATTTGGATGATGGAATAATAAATTTTCCCTTTCTAACATTAAGGATTTGAAGGGCATGTAGGTTTTTATAGGAGGCATTAACTAAAGGTGGGGGCACATATTATAGTTGCAGTTGCAGCATTTGCTTACTAATTACTGCTCCACTCTTGAACATCTGGGGCATCCCAAAAGAGTGCAGTTAATTATGTGCTTCAGACAATTAATGTGAAAGACTGAGAAAATGCTTAAAATGTGTTCAAAAGAAGTAACAAGTTCATTGTTGTTGTTTTAATAAGACAGCAGTTGTTTGGAGGGTGGTAAAGATTTAAGCCAGGATGAAGTCTTTTTCCAGTTTAAAAGAAGGTGCTCACCATTTAACAATGAGAGAACCTTTTGAAGAGCTCATTTAAGATCTTGTTTGATAATGAGCTGAGAAACAAAAGATATAAAAAGAACAAGATCCTCTGCATAAAGGATAATGCTAGATAAGTGAAGTTCAGAGCACATAAAACAATGATCACAGTTAGACTGTCAGAAAATGACATAACTGGTAAAGTGCTCACAATTCCCAATGTTTGGACTTTAAAACATAATAAAAAAATACAACTAACACATTTTAACATAATCCTCACTATACTGCCCTCAAACCCTTTAAACAATGTAAAAGCACTAAAGACATATTTAAAAACACTTATCTAGGGTAGAAAACAAACCATGAGACATTCCAGTTGTAAAAATATTCCTGTGTAAGCTACCTAAAGCCTATTCAAAAGAAACATTGTTAATTAATGTAGCCCACTGAAAGTGAACACACTTTTTCTTCAATCAAAACAAATTTACAACAACAGATACATGGATTACAGTGAGTATGGTTTAAATGATGCATCAAATACTTTGTGATGTAAGGTTACTGAACTGAAATCAGTTTGTGGCTTGTGAATTTCCCACTCTCCATGAATTTTGTTCCTTAAATCTACAGTACAGGTTACTTTATGTATCATATACTGGGCCACTCAGAGCTTTCTATAGTTATCTGGGCTCTGTGAGGGGCGTCATCAGCAATTTATCTGTATTCTGTGCCGATCAAAAAGGTCTATCCAGGCTCTGTGAGCATCATCATCTAACCAGCCCCACAAGCAATACAGAGAAATGAGCAGTGTAGTAGTCACAAGCAGTAGCAGTAAAGCAACTTTAATCCATGTAACTTTTCAGCAACAGGTTGTGACACTACCAGCCCAGCTAGATAGAATTTTGTAAATAATTCTATGTCATTTGTGAATAGTAATATGATTCGTATGCTTGCCTTAAAACTGCAAGACAACTATATGTTCTGTACTAAGATTCAAGACTGTAACCACAGTACACCCTGCTGGAAAAGAGCAGAAATGTGTTTAGGTTCATAGATTCATAGGTAGGTACTAGGTTATTGGCCCTAGGGCCTATATAAGCCTAGCCAAACGGTACCCTGGGTTTTGCCACCCAAGAAAATTATTTTCCTGTGCCTCTGTCAAGCAGAGCCACAAAAGTGATCCCTGGGGTGAATTTCCTATCTCCCATCCAATCATCAAGATTTTTCTTGAAGAGTGCTAATGAGGAGGTTTGTTTGATATCGATAGGTAGTTTGTTCCAGAGTATGGGAAATTTCTGAGACAGGAATCTATCCCTCCAGCATGTTCTGTTTATTGTGGTGACAAGGTTTAGGTCCCTAGAGCGTGTAGCTCAGAGGGATGGGATTTCTTTACTTGGAGCATGTCCAACAGCACTGGGTTTGTCATAGCTTTGTATGTTCGGCAGAGATCACCTCTGAGTAGGCGATATGCGACAGAGTAAAGCTGGAGTTTTTTGAGACGGTCTGCATAGGACATTTGTTTGAGGCTGGTAATCCTCTTTGTGAGGTATTTCTGTGGCCTTTCCAGTTGTTGTAGATGTCTTGTGAGGTACATACCAAAAGGGGTGTTGTACTCTATAATGGGTCTAATGAGTGACGAGTAGAGGGGAACAATGACCTCTTTTTTCCTGGATGAGAAACCTTTTGTGATGAGGTGTGCCATGTAGAAGGATTTCCTGACTACTGTGGTGATGTGATTATCAAAGGAGAGACTACTGTCCACCTGTGTCCCAAGGTTTCTTATCACACTTTCAGTGTTAAGTAGACTACCGCCTATGTGGTAGTTCATGGGTACAGAGTTTTTACCAAAAGGGATGACAATGCACTTTTTGGCATTGAGCTTGAGGCCATGGCTTTGACACCAGGCATCTGTCTCAGTGAGGCCCTTTTGTAGGATATCCACATCATTAGGAGATTTGATTATGGCTCCTAGTTTGCAGTCATCTGCAAACTTTGCTAGCCAAAGACCTTCTGTGTTAGCCTGTACTTCAGAGAAGTAGATAGTAGAAATTGGGATATACAGAGTTAACTTGCAAAACTCTAAGAAAATAAGTTGATAAATAAAGAATTTTACGAGTGTGTTTACCAGAACTAGAAGACAGAATGTCTGCAGCTGGAAATTCATTTGATTGTTTGAAACAGAGGCAGTTACAGGTTTCCAATGTAATTGTTTTACGACTTCCAGTTTCTGGCAAGCTTCTAAGTGAGAATTGTCACCTTCTAAGAGATAAGTATTTTTCAAAGAGACTTTAAATTTTTTTGGCATCTGTTTAGCCTAGGAACTAGATGCAAGAGTCATATAGTGATGTCATCTAGCTAACCCAACAGTAATGTGTATTATTAACTTAAGAACCATCTGAGAGAGAAACAGTACATTTTGTATTTTGTTCTGGACCTGTTAACAGCTCACTAGCACTTTATCTTGCTCTGTAAGTTAGTTATTTAGAACATAGTTTCTCTTAGACTGTGTTGAGTTAATAAATATGGTCTTGTGCTTTTATTATTTATTATTAAATATTTTTAAAACTTTTAATTGTGGCTGGCTTACTTACAAATATTTAAGCTCTGAGAGTACTTGCAAGTATTTGGTGATACTGTATAGGCCACTCTAGAATACCTTAAAAGTTTGGTCACACTTACCATTTGTATAAGAGCAATGTTACACAGTGTAATTGGTCACCCTTTGGGAAGGGCCTTATAGCAGCTGATAAGTAGGGTTTCTGGTGGCAGTGCTGTCTACTTTATGGTCTGGGCAGAAGAGGGCATAGCTAGTATACCTGTGCCAGCCTCCTCCAGGTGTGTGTTTGTGTATAAATCAAATCACAAAGTGTGTGTGTGTGTGTGTGTGTGTGTGTGTGTGTGTGTGTGTGTGTGTGTGTGTGTGTGTGTGTGTGTGTGTGTGTGTGTGTGTGTGTGTGTGTGTGTGTGTGAGCTACTTGGGCAGGGGCATGAAGCACTGGTTGGACAGATAGAGTGCCAAGAGGGTTTGTCTTGGAACCCTGGCTAATGACTCCACTCTATAGCTGTGTCAGTGGGGAGTCTTACTGGGGATCTGGACAGAAAGGGAGAAACCAGCCCCAGACTGACTGTGATCTCTGTGTGCTCTTAAGGGAAATTGTACTTTACTGTGTATGTACTTTTCATCCTCCCAATGTGCACGTCCCTCACTGATGTTAGTGGTGAGGATTGAGGCTCCTTGATTACTGGACCAGTGCACGGGTGTCACATATTAATTGGTGTTTCTCTCCCCAACGAGAACTCAAGCTAGTTTTTCAAGTGACCCTTGACAAATGTTGCTTGAGAGGGTTGAGCCTATATGTGAGTACCTTACCCCATTCCCTGTCTTGAGAGCCCATCTGCGTTGGCATTCCTAATCCCACTGTGGTGCTGCACTGACATATCATATGCTTGCAACCCTAGGCTCCACTTTAGCAACTTGGCATTTTGCTAGCTGGCTCAATGTTACCATGTGAGGGGATTGTGATCTGTAACTACAGTGAATTTTCTTCCATACAGATAAGTTTTTGCAGTGCCCACACTATGGCTAGACATTCCTTTTCTACAGCTGTATAACATTCCTCCCTGGGTTGGTGTCTACAACTGAGATAAACCACTGGGTGCTCTTCTCCTTCTGAATAAATCTGGCTAAGTACAGCCCCCACCCCATGGTTCAAAGCATCCACCTGCATAACAAATTCTTTGCTGTAATCTGGACTGGCTAACACAGGGGGTCCTTCTAAAGCTTCTTTAAGATTGTGGAATGCCTGTACACATGCTGGGATCCACACAACCTTCTCTGGCTTGTTTTTCTTTGTCAGGTGTGTGAGGGGAACAGCTATGGTACTATAACTAGGGATGAACTTTCTGTAGTACTCTGCTGTTGCTAAGAATGCCCTCACCTGCTTTTTGTTAACAGTTGCAGGCCATGACTGAATGGCTTCCAGTTGGGCAGGTTCTGGCCTGATCTTACCACTCCCTACTCTATGTCCCAGGTAGGAGACCTCTGCCATACCCACCTCACATTTGCTGGGGTTAATGGTCCACCCTGCCCTCTGTAGTCTGCCCAGCACCTCCCTGACATGCTGAAGGTGCTTTTGCCAGGAATGGCTGTAGATGGCAATATCATCTAGGTAAGCAAGGGCAAAATCTCCTGCTCCTAATAGGATATGATCTACCAACCTCTGGAAAGATGCTGGGGCATGTTTCATCCCAAAGGGCATCTTTATGAACTCTTACAAGCCAAGAGGAGTCACAAAGGCTGACCTCTCTCTCTAGCACTGAGAGTCAATGGCATCTGCCAGTAACCCTTGGTAAGATCAATAGTGGTAAGATATTTAGCCCCACCCAGCTGCTCTAGGGCTTCATGTGTCCTAGGCATGGGGTAAGCATCTGACTCTGTATGACTATTTAATTTCCTGTCGTCCACACAGAACCTGATGCTGCCATCCTTATTTGGCACCAGCACCACTGGGGAGGCCCAGGGACTGCTGGACTCCTGAATTATCCTTAGCTCCAACATTTCCTCTAGCTCCTCCCTCAGAGTCTATTTGACTCTCTCTGGCACCCTATAAAGGGCCAGTCTAATAGGCCTTTGGGGTCCTGTATCCACATGGTGCTGCAGCAGGTGGGTGCACCCTAGTTTCCCCAGTGAACATGTCCCCAAATGTCTGTAACACTGCTTGGATTTCTCAAACCTGGGTAGGAGGTAGCTGCTGGGACATTACTACCTCTTCCACTGAGGTGTCAGTCTGAGTCTCACTAAAGAGATCAGTAACCATATCTCCCTCAGACTCCTCTTGCAATCCACTACAAATACTCAGCACAAAGACCTGTCTTTCATGGTAAGGTTTCATTTAGTTAACATGGTACAATTTGCACCCCTGCCTCCTGCCTATCAATTCTACCATGTAGCTAACATCATTGACCTTCCTTACCACTTTGTAGGGTCCCTCCCAAGCTGCCTGCAGCTTGCTGTGTCTGACAGGAACAAGAACCCTTACCTGCTGCCCTACAGCATACTCTCTAGCCTGACCATTCCTGTCATACCAGACCTTTTTCTGCTGATGGACTTCTGCCAGGTTCTCCTGGACCAAGCCCAAGAGTTCCCTGAGCCTTGTCCTGAGGTTTAGAACATATGCTACAAATGACTCCTTGTGGGATTCACACTCCCCCTCCAACTCATCTCGAATTAAATCTAGAGGCCCGCTCACCTTATGAACATACAGCAACTCAAAAGGTGAAAAACCAATGGATTCCTGGGGAACCTTTCTGTAAGCAAACAACAGATGGGCAAAATATTTGTCCCACTCCCTTTTAAATTGGTCTGCAAGTGCCTGCAGCATGGACATGAGTGTAGAGTTTAACCTCTCAACAAGACTATTAGTCTGTAGGTGGTAGGGGGTGGTCTTTAAGTGCTTCACCCCACAGTGCTTTCACAGACAAGCCTGCAGGTCTGACATGGAATTGGCACCTCTGTCAGTCAGTAGTTCTTTTGGGAACCCTACCCTGCTGAAGATCTCTAACAATGTATTTGCCACCTTTTCCGCCTCAATGGAGGACAAAGTCACTGCCTCAGGGTATTGTGTAGCATAATCTACTACCACTAGGATATACTTTTTCCCTGTGGAACTTGGGGTACTCAGAGGTGCCACAATATCCATAGCTACCTTCTGAAATGGCTCCTCAATCACAGGCAAAGGCATCAAAGGAGCTCTCACCTTGTCTCCTGCCTTGCCTACCTTTTGTCACTGCTCACAGGTCCTGCAGTACCCTGTTACATCTCTGGAAATTCCAGGCCAATAGAAGTTCTACATAATTCTTCTCTTTGCATGTTTTATGCCCATATGACCTGCAAAAGGAATATCATGGGCTATGGCTAGAAGTGCCAGATGTTAGTCTCTAGACACTACCAACTGCTGTATTCTCTCACCTTCTAGCCCTCCGTCAGGGGTCCACTCTCTATACAGTAACCCTTTGTTCCAGTATACAGATTCCTCTGTCCATTGAGGATCAGGTGCCTCACAAACTACCTTTCTCAGGCCTTGTAATGTAGTATCTGAGAGCTAAGCCTGTCTCAACTCTGTCTTTATAACCCTTCCTAGCTCTCCTTCCATAGAAAGTCTGGCATCCTCTGACAGTGGTGCCTCACTCTCAGCCTGGGTACTACCACTCACCTCTGCTCTTGCAGTCACTGTCCAAGGGAGCATCAGTATCAACAAGCAGCTGTGGCTCACAGTCAGTCTCACTGATACTGGATAGCTCCCTCCCTGAAGTAACCACCTCACCAGTCCTGGCTGCAGGTGTGCGACCTGTCTGGGTCTCCCCCGGCTACCAGACCTACATGCTTGTCTCCAAGCCTGACTGCATGTAACTGCATGAACACACAGTCCTGCATTATCAAAGTCATTCCCTATCAGGAGATCTGCAGGGTTATCCTCAAATACACTTACTTGCTAGCTTCCTTTTCTACCCTACCAGTCATGGTGAACCCTAGCCAAAGGTATTTGGAATGGGGTCCCTCCAAAAGCTCTGACTGGAGTAGACTGCCCAGGCAAGTAATGCTCTTCTGTAGCCATTGCATGCTTCATAATGGTTATGTCAGATACTGTGTCTCTCTTAGAAATCATCTCTTGGCCATTCACTAATTCACTTAACTCTTGTGGTAGTTTGATACACTTGTTGTCCCGAGACAACCTACTGTTGGCATTTTGCCTTTCAAACTTACTGGCTCCCTCACCTTTTGTTCCCTACCTTACCTATATGGACATCTATATGCTACATGGCCCCACTGGTTGTATTCAAAACATTTAACCATAGGTCCTGGATGTGTACCTGGACTAGTGGCTTCCTCTGCTACTGTCAGATTTTGTTGAGGCAGTCTGTGCTGCCCACCATGGGTTCACTTAGACCCACGAGCAGCACTGAGTATCCCTTTCCTGTGCAGTGTTGCCCTGATTGCTAGGTTTAGGTCTCCCTTCTTCCCCATCTAATCTACAGTAAGACATTTTCTATCAGCTAACCAGATCCTCATGTCCTCAGGCAAAGTGCTAAGGGCTTGCTCCCTCACCAAAAGGTCTGTCAGCCCTTCAAAAGTGGATACCTGACATCTACTCACCCACCTATGAAAATAAGTGATTAGTTCAGCAACATAGTCACACACATTTTCATCTGCCTTGCATCTATGCTCATGAAACATTTTCCTATAAACTTTAGGTGTTAGCTTAAAAAATTCTAGCAAACAGTGCTTTACAACATTATAATTAAAAAATTCATTATCAGACAGATTGGATAGAACATGGAGTAAGGGGGTCAGGAACCATAGCCAGAGCCCTTGGTTAACATTATCCTGCTTACTATCAAACTATACTATCAAACATATGAATAAAACTATCAAAAGTATCCCCCTCTATAAACTGTGGAAGAAATTTACTGACCATTGTTGCTTCTGGGGTTCGGTTATTCCCTTCCCCTTTACCTTCATGACCCTGGCAAAGAGTCAGCATCTCCTTTTCATGCTGCCTCTGCTTCTCCTTCTCCTCAGCTTCCAGGCATAGCAGTCTTTCATTCTCCTCAGTCTCTAGACACATCAGTCTCTCTGCTGCTTCTATTTCCAAATGCTTGGCCTCCAACTCAAGTCGCTTTAGCGCTAGATGGATTTTTAAGTCCTCTGTAGAAAAGTTGAGCTGTCCATTTTCTGAGAATTATACATCCCCACGGCCAGTCTGATCATCCTCCTGGTTGCTACTCAATGATGCAGCTGTGACTAAAGCTGCAATCATGTCTGTTTTAGTCAGGTTGGCATGCACCAGTCCTTTAACCTGGCACAACTCAGCTAAATGGCTCCTTGTCAGGTTGCCATACTCCTCTGCTGACATGCTTGCCTGCTCTCCCTGACTAACTAAGCTAACAAATGAAATATATGAATGTTAAATGTTCACTGTGTGGCTGATTTAGAGTACAAAAACACAGTCAGTGATCACTGTACACAAGGTACAGGAATTCAATGTCCACACTACTACAAGTCAATTAATATGTGATGTGGCTAACTCACCACTATCAACCAATTAACATATGATGTGGATATCCCACCACTGCCAAACAATTAATATGTGATGCCTGTGCACTGGCCCAGTGATCAAGGAGCCTCAATCCTCACCACTAACACCAGTGAGGGACATGCACATTGGGAGGATGAACAGTACACACACAGTAAAGTATAATTTCCCTTAAGAGCACACAGAGATAGCAGCCAGTCTGGGGCTGGTTTCTCCCTTTCTCTCCAGATTTCCAATGCGACTCCCCACTGGCACAGCATAGAGTGGAGTCCTTAGCCAGGGTTCCAAGCCAAGTCCTCCCAGCACTCTCTCTGTCCAACCAGTGCTTTGTGTCCCTGCCCAAGTAGCTGACACACACACACACACACACACACACACACACACACACACACACACACACACACACACACACACACACACACACTTTGAGATTTGATTTATACACAAACACACATCTAGGGAAGCCTGGCACAGATTTACTAGCTATGCCCCTTTCTGCCCAGACCATAAGGTAGTTAGCACGGACACCAGAACCCTTACTTATCAGCTGCTATAAGGCTCTTGCCAAAGGGTGACCAATTCCACTGTGTAATGGTGCTCTTATCCAAATTGTGTGACCAAACTTTTAAGACTATTCTAGAGTGGCCTATACAGTATCACCAAATACATGCAAGTACTCTAAGAGTGTAAATATTTGTAAGCAAGACAGCCACAATTAAAAGTTTTAAAAATATTTAATAATAAATAATAAAAGCATAAGACAATACTTATTAACTCAACACAGTGACAGCAGAGTTCACAGTCACAGGAAATATTTTGAAATAATGTAGTAGGACAGTCTCACATAAATATAGAAAACATCTACACTAATGTTGCTGTATTCCTATCTATCTCTAGGAGAAAATATGTTCTAAATAACTTACAGAGCAAGGCAAAGTGCTGGTGAGTTGTTAACAGGTCGAGAACAAAATGCAAAATGCACTGTTTCTCTTTAAGATAGTTCTTAAGTTAATAATACACATTACTGCTAGGTTAGCTAGATGACTTCACTATTTGACACTTGTATCTAGTTCCCAGGCTAAACAGATACCAACAGATTTTAACATGTCTCTATGAAAAATACTTATCTCTTAGCAGATGACAGTTCTCTGTTGGAAGCTTGCCAGAAACTGGAAGTCGTAAAATAATTATCTTGGAAACCTGTAATTACCTCTGTTTCAAACAAAATAAAGAATTTCCAGCTGCAGACATTCTGTCTTCTAGTTCTTTTAAACACACTCATAAAATTCTTCATTTATCAATGTATTTTCTTAGAGTTTTGCAAGTTAACTCTGTATATCCCAATTTCTACTATGAAGCATACATTTACATAGGCATAGAGTTTATACACATTTCTGCTCTTTTCCAGCAGGGTGCACTGTGGTTACAATCTTGAATCTCAGTACAGAACATATAGTTTTCTTACATTTTTAAGGCAAGCATACAAATCATATTATTATTCACAAATGACATAGAATTATTTACAAAATTCTGTCTAGCTGGGCTGGAAGTGTCACACTTGTTATAAGCACATTCCTTGTTAAAGTGTACACATTTCATAATTGAAAAACTAGTGATTCACACCAGGAACATGTTGCCAAATCGTTTGACCCAAAAGACTAAACCTTTCCTCCAACCTAAACTGTAAACCCACTGCCACCAGTTGAAAACATAATGAAAATAAATATAACTTCTTATGAAAGCCTCCTACTTACTAAATGAAACATAG
The DNA here is from genome assembly GCF_019279795.1 of Protopterus annectens. NCBI lineage: Eukaryota > Metazoa > Chordata > Ceratodontiformes > Protopteridae > Protopterus > Protopterus annectens. Next base: position 886,978,002 of record NC_056731.1, read on the forward strand.
ACTCATACACACACACACACACACACACACACACACACACACACACACACACACACACACACACACACACACACACACACACACACACACACACACACACACACACACACACACACACACACACACACACACACACACACACACACACACACACACACACACACACACACACACACACACACACACACGCACAAACACACACACACACACACACATACACACTCAGTTAAGAATTAAATCATATTAAGGTAGTTAACCTGGATTAAATGAAAGCATGTTGTTTTACTAAACATGAAAACTGATTACGTATGACTGTTAGCAATGAAACGTGCAAATAACTTTTATATCATATCCTGAACACAAGATTTTAATGCATTGCAAACCTCTTTTATGGTAACTGGTGGCACAGAAACTGAAGCTTGAGACTTTAAAAGATCTTTTACTGCATCACTCAGAATGTTTATTAACAAGTTCAAATGTGTGTGATAAGTCACCTGCAATATTTAGTAATTTAAAATTGTAGTACTTAGTTTGCCATGAAACATATTTATTTCATGAAATAAGTGGCACTTTAGTTTTTCTATCTCTTGTCATTTATTTTCTGAAACCAGGAATCCCTTTGTCTGGTACGTACAATGTGCCATTTGCAAGATAGTTATACTATCAGTATTATTGTATTGTTTTTTTCCCCAAACATCTTTATTAAATTTTCACATATGACAAATGCAATCTTACATTTATATAAATGAAAAACATACAAAATGATACTAATTTAGTTGCAGTTTACTTCACAGACACAATTGAAACAACTATAATTGCAAACATTATACATCAGTTATAAACCATCCAGTCATTGTCAGTTAAGCATTATATGGCTCATTCAAATCCTGCCTCTTAAACATCATTCCTGCTCTGCATATATCATTTCCACAAATCCCATTTTTCCTGTGTAGTTTGCTCCTTCCCTTTTCTAAAGATACCAATTCCAGTTGTTTTTTCTCTGTTACTATATTCACTACTTCTAGTAAAGTTGGTCTAGACTTTGATTTCCATTTTCTAGTAAGTGCTTTTTTGGCAGCCACCATAAGTAGATCAGTAAGGTTTTACTATGTCTAGGCAATTCCAGTTCTGTAGCATAACTCAAAAAAAAATGTCCCCAGTCAGTCCAATCTGCTTACCCAGCACCTCTGACAGAGCAGTCTCCTGGGAGTCCCTAAAGTCTGCCAGCTCATTACACTCCCCAAAAAATGTTCCCAGCTACCTATTTCTTGCCTGTCACACCTCCCAACATTTGCTATCCACCTGAGGAAAAAATCTACTTGGGGTATAAAAATACCTATGTAAACACTTCCAGGCAAAAATCCTAAATCCTCTAGATGTTGTTGCATATTTGGTAGGTATACATATATACCATCATTGTCTCTTTCTGAATTGCTTGTCCAATCTCTCTTTCCAATCCTTTTTAAGCTCCTCCGAGTGATTCTTATAATTAGCATTCAATTATTTTATTTGTTGTACTAATTATTCCTTTTTTAATGGTAGCTTCTGTTCTAGATTCTATTAAAAACTCTACCAGTGCTGGTCTTTCATTTAGGAGCACCCTATTTATTTCTCCTTGCCTATACTCTGATATCAATCCTTGATAGGGAAGACAATCTCTAACCTGCAGTCAAAATAACTTCTTGGCCTCTTCCCATTCTATTGCCTTTCCCTTTCTAGTTATTTGCTTCCAATACCTTGGTTCCTTTGCCAGTTTTCTCTAATGAATTCCAGCCCCCCCCCCCAATTGTTTTCTCTACTCTGCATGCTTGGATAATATGACACGTGTTTTATTGCTCACTGTTTCATACCTGTTATATCATAATTACATTATTAAAGCTTAGGAAGTGCACATTTGCAATTTATGGCATTAGCAACAAAGGTCATAAAATGGATGTTTGTATAATTTAAAGGCTGGTATTGACATAAAGTACTATGACTTTCCTGACAGGCCCACACTGGATAGAAAGTTTTATCTCATGAGGCAGGTGAAATAACTAAAAGATACTTTACATTGTTTGAGTCAGTCTGCCAGAATTTTACATAAGAAAAGTCCTGCAGTGTTTCGTCTGCATTAGACAGATGACAGAAAAAAGTAGCTCTTCACTAAGTGAGTTTAGCAGTTTGCTCTTTTTTTCTGTATGCGCTGGCTATAAAGCTGCTGGTTAGTGGTGTTAGGATTCCTTTTGTTTTCTTTACCTGACCTGTATCTGGGCCTTGACCTAGTCATAGCCCTAGCTGTCAAATGCCTACAATTTGGTTGAATTCTAGCTTCATCTGCAATTGTGTATTACTTTTGCATGGGTAAAGAGGCTAGACATATTTCAACCGAAGCTGTGACACCTCTTTGTGTGTCAGAATGAAACAAATTCCGTTTCTCCCATTAGGGATAGATCAGATTAATTATTTTATTATTAATAGTTGTAAGGAATTAAGACAAACATAAAAGTCTAATTGTTGTAATTTTACTGCTTAGTTTTAAAGCTGAGTTGTACTATAATGACAAAGACTTCCTCTTGTGTCTTTTTTTTTTGCTTTGCTTTTATTAATCAAAGTGTTGACATACATAATCATGAGTACTAGACCCTATATTCCTTGCAATTTAGATAACTGACAAGAGTGATATAGTCCGGTAGTCTATGCACATATGCACAGGTAACCAAATCCCAGAGTGATTAGTCAACATAGTTTTATATATATATATATATATATATATATATATATATATATATATATATATATATATATATACTGTTTTAATTAACTTGATTAAATAGCATTTATGTCAATGTGTATAATTTTGACAGAAACCGGCACACATTATGCAGATTGACGAGTCTATATTAGTTCGCTAGAAGTTATTTTCAGCAAACCCCTATTCATTGACCCAGATTCAGTGAAAATCGCTTCCATAATTTACTGAGTTTAAGGACAATGAAGTAGTTTCCCAACTACACAACTTTGCCCTTTTCCCCACTGTAGTGTGATATTTGAGTTGGGATATATAGTTAGGGGGGATGTGGTGGGTGAAGCACCCCACTTGGGTGGGATTGATTTAGTTAGTTATGGGTTCCGTTATGCTGTGGGGCAATTGTTTAATTTCCCTTGGAAAATTCAGCGAATCGAAGAAGTGATTTTTGTTGAATATGTGTCGATGAATAGGTGTTTGCTGAAAATAAATTTTGTCGAACTAATATCGACCTCACATCGACATGTTACTATGCACGTGCCGAGCATTAATCACAGATTATGCAAAAATTTAAAGAAAAGTCACAAAGAAAGCATCATTTTTGTAGGTGAGCGAACCCCTCTACACTCCCCATGTTGGAGGTTGCACCCCCACACCCTCTGCTGATGATATATTCTAACTCCAAGATCGCACACTTGCAGGGAAAGGAAATATTCACCTACTTGAGGAATGTCAGTCTGGCACATCTGTCAAACATCTGTTTAGTTGATTAAATTGTGTTGACCAAACAGATGTCATCCAAAGTACCATCCATTCAACAAAGGTAGTGGTACCCATATATCCTTAGCTTTGAAGGTTATTTTTACCTCAAAATCTGCTTTCAGAAACTTGACTAGTTCCCTGATACACCTGTTTAGACTAATGAGGACTTATTGCTGTGCTGTGCACATTCTCTCTTACTTCTTGACAGGATTTTCTTTTTTTGTTGTGCAACCTATTAATACCAGGGTCCACCAGGGTGGCTTGTTTTTGTGGTTTGACCTGGGTTTACTTTGATCTGGTATTGTCGTTTTTATGCATTTGTTTATATGCTCATACGGGTCTTTTATGTATACATTTTCATAGTTTCTGTGATCTGGATTGGTGGGAGCTTGGTAACTAGCTATGCCATCCCATAATAGGGGGTAATTTGCCATAGAGAAGTTCTTAAAGTTTTTAGAGCTAGGTGGGGGGACTAGTTTTACCTTTATTTCAAGGGAGACAGCTTTGTAATCTGATCTTAGACGTGAGGACATTATACTGGGGGAGGGGGTATAGCACTCTCCCATATTTGTGAGTACCTGATCGAGGATATTTGTTCCCCTAGTGGGAGTGCAGACTAGCTGCTCCAGGGCATTTGAATTTACAAAGTCAAGAAATCTTTAAGCCTGCATGTTTGGTTATGTATACCTCTCAACTGATGGAGGGGTACTTAAAAATCACCCATGAGTATGGTATCATGATGGATGCTGAGTGATTCTAGTAACTTCAAGTATAATGTAAGGTTTTTCTGGTTCATAATGGGAGACCTGTAGATAGCAAGAATATGGTAATGAATTTTTTCCCATGGTTAGTTAGACATGGAATAGCTCAAGCATGTCATATTTTTTGTAAAGACAAAACAAACTTGGAAGCCACTCGAACAAACAGCTGAGACCTGTATTCAAGTCTGTATTAAAAACTGTTTTTTTATTTAAATTTACTTGTACCATTTTGTGCTTTCAGTGGGTGGTACATTGCAGGTCTCAGCTGTTTGTTTGAGTGGCTTCCATGTCATATTGTTTGACTAGCCTTGAGGTGGGCTTATCCTTCATGTAGATAGATGCACGTCCATATTTTTCCTCTTTCATGGTCAGTGGTTAGCCAGAATGCATGAAAGACATTATAACTATGCACTGCCAGAGTGCTTTCTGTGGCTTTGAACCATAGTTCAGTAATTGCACAGATGTCAGCATTCTCCAGGGTGAGAAAAGCTTCTAAGGAGTGCAGTCTCTTGTTGAGGCTTCTAGCAGTTACCAGTAATACCTTTAGCTTGTCCTGAGTAGCTTTTGCGATGTTGGAAGGTTTGTCTGGCAATGCTTAAAAAGGGCAATGTGGGGTAGATAACAGAAAAAGAGACAATTTATAGACATTAAACCTTTGTGGTACAAGTGCTAACATGCCATGCTGTTTCAGAATTTTCTTTTAATATGTGGGCAGTCCCTGTATTTTCAGTTTTGGGGAAGATGTCTTGTGTGCTTCTGTTGATTACATGTTAAACGTAACATTGGGGACTCTCTTACTGTATAGTGGTCTTGTAGGTGGGTTTATCCTTTCCATGAATCAACATTTGTCAACTTTTCTGACATTTGGAGGTAGGCATGCATGTGTGACAGGTAAGTGCATGAAGTAGTGATGCCATATAATCATATAATGTCTGAATTTACTTGCTGATTACATCACCCCCAAGTTATTTTTTTTGTGCAATTAACACACTTGAGACTATGATCCTTGTTACTCCATGTAGAGGAGTTCCTAGGTTTGTATGTTCTTTGTGTTTTTTCCACCTTTGGCGGAAATTTCAATTTTAAGGAGAATAGCAGAAAAAAGATCCTTTCACTGCTGGTAGGATGGGAAGGATCCTCTCAAACCCTAGTGACTGGGATAGAGTTTTATGACAGTGGAAAGAGATTCCCTCTGTCTCTTCTCTGTGACCCTGGTTTGCTAACTCTTGTTAACCTCTAACCAGGAATGGGAATAAATTTACCTTTACCCAATCATTAGATATCTACAAGCATGTGGAAATTACGGGAGCCACTTCCTGGGATTCTTCCTCAGGCCATGGGTTGGAGGCAAGTCCTGCCCCTTGTCCCACTGAGTGTGATGGAAACTCTAAAGTGATTGGCTGGCAGCTTAGTTTATTGTCTGCTAAACCTGTTCCTTGTGGAGATTTTCCTGTCTGAGGTAATAACTCTGAATAAACTTTATTTCACACTATGTGATAAGCAAATTATACTGAATGCTGCAAAAACTACAGCGATGTTCTTTGGCAAAACTCAAGTATTGAAGATGTATCCTTGATCATATATGTTGTTCTGAATCTGGACCCCTCATAAACTATACAAAGGCTAAAAGTCCTGCACTACATTACCACTGAAAGAAGAGCAGAAGTAAACAAAAATATGCTGCAATTTACAACTAAAATATGGACCATCACTCCTTGTCTTAAAAACACCTTTGTGAATTATAGACATTATTTAAAATAATCAGCCACACTTTTTCCTTTACCCTCCTAAGTATATACATGTACACTATAGCCAAGGCAAATAATCACCACATTTTTTGAGAGATCAGAGGAAATAGGGGTACTCAGAGAAAATCACGCAAATGTAAGGAAAACATGCAGACTTCACAGGAACATTGACTAGCAGTCAGTACCAAACCCCTATCACTGGATTTATGAGGAAGAAATCTTAAGTGGTGAACCATGGTGCTAATCCCAAGGAATGACTTTGATCCTGAAGTGGGATTTTAGCTGAGGTCCTCCATTACTTTTACCTGTTTGGCACAATACGTCTATGATCTCTGATTAACTGATTTGATGTTTAGCTAAAAAATAATTACATGAAATTTATACTGATGAGAGAAATTGCTTTGTCTTGGAGAATAATAAACCAATACTAATCTGTAGCTTACCTTGAACTAGCCTGAACTGTTTTTTAACTGATTGCTGCATTATTTTAAAATCTGCACTTAAAGTTACATTTTAGTCGAATTTGATCGAAAGTTTGCTTGTTTGTTTGTTTAATTTAACTGTGGAGGCTGCCCACTAAAGTGTGCTAGCCTGTGTAACTAATTCATCACTGTTTCTGCATTTTCTGTGTCTTTCTACCAAAAAAACAAAAAAATAATCCTTGTTTTCCCACCTTCCTCGACTAGTTTAGACCAGTTTACAGGCATTGCTGTATTCTGGGATGTGGTGTAGTTCCTGTGTTGTCCATTACCTTACTTGGATAGAAGGAAGTTTCTTTGCTCACCAGTGGGAGTGGGGAGCCTTGAGCAGCCTACCTGTCCTTGGGGGAAGTGACCTCAGTACAAGAAGCTGTAGTAATTGGTTGTTTGGGACCATTTCCAGCTCTTTTGTAGTTCACTGTTTAAAATCCGCCTCTGGGTGTTTTTTTCTGGCTATGCTGCTCAGACAAGCTCCACGTGGGTTTACAGAGTGGTCCTAGCAGCAGGGAACTCAGAAAAGCGACTACCTTCTAGATTTAAGTATATTTGCTTTTTTTCACTTGAAATAGCTTCTGTAGCTTACCTTGAACTAGCCTGAACTGTTTTTTAACTGATTGCTGCATTATTTTAAAATCTGCACTTAAAGTTACATTTTAGTCGAATTTGATTGAAAGTTTGCTTGTTTGTTTGTTTAATTTAACTGTGGAGGCTGCCCACTAAAGTGTGCTAGCCTGTGTAACTAATTTATCACTGTTTCTGCATTTTCTGTGTGTTTCTACCAAAAAAACAAAAAAACAAAAAAATAATCCTTGTTTTCCCGCCTTCCTCGCTACTTTAGACCAGTTTACAGGCATTGCTGTATTCTGGTCTGTGGTGTAGTTCCTGTGTTGTCCATTACCTTACTTGGATAGAAGGAAGTTTCTTTGCTCACCAGTGGGAGTGGGGAGCCTTGAGCAGCCTGCCTGTCCTTGGGGGAAGTGACCTCAGCACAAGAAGCTGTAGTAATTGGTTGATTGGGACCATTTCCAGCTCTTTTGTAGTTCACTGTTTAAAATCCGCGTTTGCACGGCTTTGCGCAGTCGTACGCATAGCGTTAAACAAGGTTAAACTTTTTCTGGCTCCGCCAAGTCTGTTCTTCAAATTTTCCCTTAAGGAAGCTCTACTCTTAGTATAACCAGACTACTCACTGTATTATAAGCCTAGCACTTGTTCTCAATACTTCTCTACTAAGTAAGCACTCTTGTACTAAGTAAAGCACTACATCTACTTACCACCCCTGTGAATACCCGCTTGCCTTAAAGGTATACCACTCCTTTATACTATTCTAGCATGTCGAGTGGTAGATTACTGGCGTTGTCTCCAGTTCAGCTGGTCAATCTGGGCATCTTGAGACAATGCTACAATTGTCTCATGTACACAGACAACCCTCTCCTCCTCCCAACAAACACAAATACATGTGAGAGATGCAACTATATAGCCAAACTGGAGGCTGAACTCTCTCAACTCAGGGCTGGCATGACCAGACAGGAGGAGATGGCAACCACACACACAACAATCCCAGTCCCACATAGACCTACCACAACTGCAAACCAAACACATAAAAACACAAAGACGTACTCGGAGGCTCTAATAAAAAACTTACCAAAACACCAGAGGCTCTCAAAGCAGACATCCAAAAATCCACCACCTCAAAACAAAACACATGCAACACATACTTCAATAAATCAGCGTGTCGACCAATCGCAGCCCTTAAGGCCAAACACCTTGCCTGATACACTAGTAATAGGTGACTCCATAGTCAGACACACTGATGCCCCACTGACCAGGCTGAACAAGGAGAAGGTGACTGTGAGCTGTCTATCAGGAGCTAGGATCCGCCATATAACAAATGCACTCAGTTCACTCCAAAGCAAGTACAAATATGACTCCGTCATTGTCCATGCTGGTGTGAATGACCTGAGACGTACCTCCCTGGACTACATGAAAAGAGACATAGAGGAGCTCTCCGATTATGTAGCCCAGGCTGGTATGACCCTGACCCTGAGCAGCATCTTGCCCTCACCAAGAATGATACCACAATACAAAGACAAGATGATCAGCTTTAACAATTGGCTCAAGTACTGGTGTCATTCTAAGGGGATCCAATGTCTGTCTGCCTGGGATGATATGTTGGACAAGCCACGCTGCTTCGCAAGGGATGGCTTACACCTGTCACCACTGGGCTTCTGGATATTGGCTAAGGCTCTTGCCACCCCCATAGTGCCTTTTTTAGGCAAGGCTCAAAAGACAAACCCACCTCCTTAGAAAATAAAAATGGAAAAAAACTAAGGGTAATGCTGCTCAACGCCAGAAGTCTAAATCTCAAGATGCAGGCACTTGATGCACTCCTCAGCATGGAGAACATCGACGACTGTGCAGTAACTGAAACCTGGTTCAAGGCTCCTGAGAGCACCCCAGCGCTACCAGGCTATACCTCGTATCATGCTTTTCGGCCCCAAAACCCGGGCGAACCACAAAGGAGGGGAGTGTCCATATTCATAAAGGACACCCACACCTCCAGGTTAGTAGCAACACATGAAGCATCAGAGACCATACAGGTGCAACTAACCATAGGCAAAACTGCTATACAACTGGTAGCATGTTACAGACCACCCTCCCAATCTCAAGAACCCCACTCAGCCTTCCTGAAGACATTGGAGGATATGAATATATCACAAAATACCATCATACTGGGAGACTTCAACTACCCAAACATAGATTGGATACATTATTCTAGCCCTAATACCCTAGCCCAAAGGTTCCTGGAATTCATAAATTCAAATGCACTGGAACAACTAGTCACCTCTCCCACTAGGGAAGATAATATACTAGAGCTGATCATGACAAACATGGGGACAAAATGCTCCACACGGAAGTATACCACTCACTAGTGAGATCTGACCACAAACTAATCACACTGGATATACATATCCCACCTCCACCCCAGCACAAAAGACCACAGTGAAAAACTTCTCAAAAGCAGACTTCACTCTTCTTAAGACTGAGATGGTATCCTTTAAGCCCACTGTGCCAGTGGATACCACATCCCACAATGCCGAATCCTTCACAAATGCTTTCTATGGACATCTCCAAGAATGCATGGATCATGCAATCCCAAACAAATCCAAGTCCCTCTCCACCAAATGTAAGCATCCTGTCTGGTGGACCTCAGCCATAAACAAATTGTATAACAAAAGAAGGAAGCTACTGCATGTCAGAGCGAAATCCCATGAAGGGAAGACATCTCTGATCAACATTAGCAGAAAACTACGTTCTCTCATAAAAACAACCAAGGCAAACTTTGAGAGAAAAATTGCTAAGGACACTAAAGACAACCACAAAGCCTTCTTCAGCTATGTTAGAAACCTGGGCGGAAACCCTCAGATATGCTCAGAGTTAGTTCACAACAACAAAAAATACACTGAACCCACAGATATTGCTAACATTCTGGCTGACAGGTTCAGTGCAAATTTCTCGCCTCCTTCACCCCCAAAAGAAGAAATACTTATCCCAGCTGAATGTAATCTCCCTGTCATCTCAGATGTCCAAGTGAGAACCGCCCTAAACAAAGCAAAAAACACAGCATCAATAGGACCTGACGGTATCCCGGGGTGCGTGTTACGTGAACTCCAAGAGGAGCTAAACCCACACATAAAAATGCTATTTAACCTTAGCCTTACTTCGGGATGTGTACCTGAACACTGGCGTGCAGCAACAGTGGTCCCACTCCATAAGGGGGGTGCCTCTACAGACCCTGGAAACTACCGCCCCATAAGCTTGACTAGCCTGGTCTGCAAAGCTATGGAAAGAATCATTATGGGACTCATAAACGGAGACATAGGGGACCTACAGACGCTTGACCCCACCCAGTTCGGCTTTGTAAAGGGCAGATCCTGCCTTTTAAACCTGGTTGACTTTTTGAAACAGTCACTAGAGCCATTGATGAGGGCAAAGCAGTCCATACAGCATACCTGGACTTGGCTAAGGCCTTCGACACAATACCCCACTCAGGCATCATAGATAAGCTAAACAGCTTAAAAGTAAACCCTTATGTCACTAGATGGGTTGCAAACTGGCTAAAGGACAGAACCCATAAAGTTAAAATCGCTGGAGCAATGTCAGACTCAAAGCCAGTCACAAGTGGTGTCCCACAAGGATCTGTCCTGGGACCCCTCTTGTTCGGCATTTATTTCTCAGATGTTAAAGCAAACATGGGAGGGCTGTGGCTGACAAAGTTCGCAGATGACTGCAAACTAGGCACCATAGTCGATACACCAGCAGATACACACATCCTACAAAAAGGCCTCACTGAAACGGAGAACTGTTGCCGTAGTCATGGCCTTAAACTAAATGCCAAAAAATGTATAGTCATCCCTTTTGGAAAAAACAAAGTACCCACAAATTATCACATAGACAGCAACCCACTGAGTGCAGAAAAAGTAATCAGAGACCTAGGGACCCAAGTAGACAGCGACCTCTCATTTGACACCCATGTTGCCAAAGTGGTTAGAAAAACATTCTACCTTGCACACCTCATCATGAAGGGTTTCACATCCAGATCCAAGGATGTCATTGTACCCCTATATTCCTCCCTCATCAGACCCATGATTGAGTACAATGCCCCATTTGGTATGTACCTCACCCGGCACTTGCAACACCTGGAGAGACCACAAAAGTACCTCACCAAAAGGATCAAGGGTCTCCAACATATGTCTTATTCTGCCAGACTAAAGAAACTTCAGCTCTATTCAGTAGCATACCGCCTGCTCAGAGGTGATCTCTGCCTGACGTACAAGGCCATGTCCAATCAGGATCTGATGGACATGCTCCACCTCAAAAAATCCAAATCCATCAGGACCACGAGAGCTAAAGACTTAAACCTCGGCACAAGTATGAATAGGACATGCTGGAGGGATAGATTCATAACCCAGGGGCTTCCCATGCTTTGGAACAGGATCCCAGTTCGTATTAGGCAGAGCCCTTCACTGACTCTCTTCAAGAGAAGTCTTGATGAGTGGATGGGAGATTGTAAGTTTACCCCAGGGGTCACATCTGTGTCACTGCTAGACAGGGGCACAGTAAACTAATTCTATTATATAAGGGGACCTTCACTGTGTCACTACTAGACAGAGGCACAGTATTCTAGATTTATTCTGTACATTTTTGTACCATTTCATGGGGTGGCAAAAGCCACATCACTATGGCTAGGCTTACAAATGCCCCAGGGCAGATAGCCTAGTACTATACTATGAAACTATGAAACTATGAAACTATGAATGTTATCATTCTTAATCACCCTTAAGATAGCAAAGTTTCTTTTGCAGAGAATGCTGAATGACACCAAATCAGTCTACTAAGGATTTTTGACTGCATACAGAGTGAAGTTCAGCATGTTGAAAGATCTGGGAAACATATTCCAAAAAACAGTGTGAAAGACTGGTTTGTTTATCAGGTATCATCAATGGTACAGTGTCCAAGCCATGGTGTGGAACAGCTGACCATAAGCAGTAATTGTACTGCTACCCTTTGTATAACCAGTAATGGCAATGCTACCCTTTGTATAAGCAGTAATGGTAATGCTACTCTTTGTATAAGCGGTAATGGTACTGCTACCCTTTGTATAAGCAGTGATGGTAATGCTACCCTTTGTATAAGCGGTAATGGTACTGCTACCCTCTGTGTAAGTGGTAATGTTAATGCTACCCTTTGTATAAGTGGTAATGGTACTGCTACCCTTTGTATAAGTAGTAATGGTAATGCTACCCTTTGTATAAGCGGTAATTGTACTGCTACCCTTTGTATAAGCAGTAATGGTAATGCTACCCTTTGTATAAGCGGTAATGGTACTGCTACCCTTTGTATAAGTAGTAATGGTAATGTTACCCTTTGTATAAGCGGTAATGGTACTGCTACCCTTTGTATAAGTAGTAATGTTAATGCTACCCTTTGTATAAGTGGTAATGGTACAGCTACCCTTTGTATAAGTAGTAATGGTAATGCTACCCTTTGTATAAGCGGTAATGGTACTGCTACCCTTTGTATAAGTAGTAATGGTAATGCTACCTTTTGCTATTACTTGCTAAAGCTTCAGTTCAGAGTGAGTTCAATGAGATCTTTAATGTGATTAGTAGGTCATGTCTAACATGCAGAAGCTTGGTTCTTGGTCTCACATGCTGTAATGTGGTTGTATATTGATTGATCTAAACCACTCTTTATCTACAAACCACTGATTAAAAAAAAACATCTGATGTAAAGTACAGGTCATCTAAACTTTCCCTAAAATGAGTACATGTACCTAACAAAAAATGAGACAGAGTGCAAAAGATTATGTTAACCAAACCCCACCATACATTTGCCCATTGCACTACCTTACTGATGCATGCTAATCATAATCCCGGCCCTTACACTTTACCCTATATCTTACTTTAAAAAAACTCTTTCCATAATATGGCCATTACACATCTCAAGCACATACCACATACAGTAGTAGACATGCTTAATACTAATCCTCCATTACTGTACCCTAACCCAAAAATACTCAAAATAACATCAGTTATCATAAAATAACAAGCTTCCCTAGTCATAAATGTCCACTAGGATAAGATGAGATATATATTAAATAATTTTTATGATTAGTCAAATTAAGATAAAGTGAGCTTTAGAAGAAATAAACGGTACTCCGTAATGTACAGTAGATGGTCATTAATGATTTTGTTTGGAGGCCTTTATGTATTTAAAATCTTTCTTTTATCTGCTAAGTTTGTGGTAGGGGGTATTTTACTCAGAAAATCCCTAGGTCATCTAGCGAAATGCATGCTCATCTATAATCCTTCCATTTTTGGATTGGGTTGTTGAACAATAGTCTTTCTATAGTCTGAACAATTTATGGTCAAGTACTCAAATTAAAATTTGGCAAGTACTCTTTCAAAAAGCACAGTTCATAAAATTGGATTTTTATTATGCAAAACGCACAAGTATTGAATTTTGTGAATAACACAGAACTATTTATACAGCAACAGAACCCATTTATTGCCTTTTCTAATATAATCAACTCAGCCTCACTACATCATGGGGAAAATAGCTTGACACTGTGAACTCAAAGATATACATGATTACCAAGATGCATTTAGCATTTAGCAGGTATAACCCCCACTGCTGAGAAAACACATTCCAGCTAAATGGTTTCCTGGATTTGTATCTCCTACATTTCAGGAAACATCATAGTTCTGAAATTGTTCTCGTACATGTCTTGAATATATACCTCTCAATGTCTTAGTTCAAGAAATCTGGACAAAACCAAAATAGTGGGTGATCAAAGGCCCAAAAATAGGGACCAAGTTTAAATACTGGTCTTATCAAATTTGAAAGTTGTTACAACAAAAGGTTTTGTATTACCATGCATTTTCTGAAGGAAATGAATTCTAAAACTCGAATGCCTATCATTATTTAATGAATTCAATCCTCAATAATTTGCCAGAAAATCACTAACATTATGAGGAACAGACCAAAAACATGATGTTAAAATCTGGACTTTTTGTGAAAATCTAGATTGTTGAGAGGTGTGGTCGAGTAATTTTTTGTTGATGATAAGTCAAAGGAAATACCATACCTTATACATCCTTATGCTTGGAGTGTTTTTAACAGATTGCAGCATATTGATGTATGTCTTTGAAATGTTTGAGTACACACTCAATTTTTGTAGTCTTTTTATCTTACTGTATGGATGGTTTTTAGACGTGTGTTTGTGGAAGTAATCTGCTTTGCCTGTTATCCCTCCTATCAGAGATTGCAGGTGGCATTGACTGTTGTCTGTTATTCACCTTGTGCGCATGCTTTAGCAGTCATTGGTAGACATTTTGGTGAGATTCATCACAGTTGGAGTGATGATGCTTAGACTTATCTGCCTTCCTTATCTGAACTTAAAGCTAGTTTGATACTTTTTTTACCTGCATCTCTGGCTTCTGTTATTGGAAATTTCCAAAGGGCTGATGTTGAACCTAAATGACTCTTTGGAATTGTTTGGATTGTTACATACACGTTCATAGGTGTGTATCAGGCTAATGACCCTGAGGGCCTTTTTAAGCCTAGCTATGCATCCCAAATCTCTGGCAAGTACTGCTGCCCTTGATAAGTGTAAGCAGATGCTTTGGAGATAAAACATTTACAAGTAGGGCCATGGGAGATGAGCCATTTACAGGTTGTCTGTGTCCGTTAGAGACATAGATGCCAAACCAGGGATAACTTTCTTCTTCTCCATCCAATTTCCCACATTACACTTGAATTTAATTAGGGAGGAACTCTGCATCACATGGATGTGGAGTCTGTTTCAAAGAAGGGGTGCTCTCTGAGATATATGCCTGCCTCACAATCAGTCATGGTTTAAGTCATTAGAGTGGTTAATTCTGGTGCTGTTTGTTTTGCAGATATGCAGGAGGTCCATCAAGGTGGGGTGTGAAAATGCCTTGCATACCAGGCAAAGATCTCCCCACAACAGACTGTAGCAGACTGAATACAGGGATAGGGCTTTGAGGCAGTCTGCAGAGGGCATGTTACGTATTCCCTGTATTCTTTTAGTGAGGAACCTCTCTGGACATTTCAGTTGTTGGATGTGCCTGGTTAGGCACATACCAAAGAAGACAATGTACTCAGTGTTAGGTCTGTTAAATGCTGAATATAGTGGAATAATAACCACTGTGGACCTAGATGCCATACCTTTGTTTATACATTTCACATCATACAATGATTTCCTCACTACTGTAGACACATGATGGTCAAAGGCTAGATTACTATCTATGTGTATCCCCAAGTGTCTTAATACTGGGTCAACTCTAAGGGGTGTGTTATCAATGTGATAGTTACCTGGTGTGAATAACTTCCTGAAGGGTACTGTTATGCATTTCTTGGCATTTAAGTTAAGTCCATGGCTCTGACACAAGTTATTTGTCTGTGTCAACCCTTCTTGGGGAACATTAGTGTCATTGGGGGATTCTATGACTGCTCCTAATTTGCAGTCATCTTCAAATATGGTCAGCCAGATGCCCTTGACATTGACCTTGACTTGAGAGAAGTAAATGCCAAAAAGAAATGGTCTCAGGACCAATCCTTGAGGTACACTGCTTGTGACTGGCCTCTTTGTATAGGTGGACTCACTAAGTCTAACTTCCTGTGTTCTGTCTGTGAGCCAGTTGGCTATCCACTGGATGACATGAGTTTATACCTAACCTATTGAATTTATCAACAGTGCCTGAGAGGAGTATTGTGCTAAATGCCTTGACCAGATCATGGTAGGCAGTGTGAACCATTTTCCATTCATCACTGCTTTGGTGACCTTCTCAAAGAAGTCCACCAAGTTGAGTAGGCATGACCTACCCTTGACAAAACCAGATTGGGCTTGGTCTAATGGCTGGAGGTTTTATACATCATTATTGATCATTTCCATGATAATTCTTTCCATGGTCTTGCATATGAGATTAGTGGGACTTATGGATCTGTAGTTTCCAGGGTCTGTGGATGGCCCACCTTTGTGCAGAGGGATGATTGCTGTTCTTCTCCATTCATGAGGTATGAAGCCTATTTACAGGCTATGGTTAAATAGTGATTCAAGAGGATCTGATAGATCATGTTCCATGCTATTTAGAAGGCATCCTGAGGTATTGTCTAGGCCCATTAATGTATTCCTGGTCTTAGAGACAGCATTGAAGACCTGCTGCATAGTAGGGAGAGATGTATTTGATGGTATTTCCTGAGGAGAGGTTGAAGTGGAGAGACTAGTAAAGTAAGAGCTAATTTTGTCTGTCAGTAGGCTTGATATAATGTCTAGTTCAGTATAGGTGGCTCCGTTAACGGTGAGCTCTATACACAATTATGTATTGCTTTTGAGTTTATGAACATTGCTAAAGAGTGCCTTATATTTGTCCTTGGCCAGAAGGGCAAAATTTAACTCAAATTAGGCTTTGGTAGACTTTATTTGTCCTCTGAATTTTTTGTTTAGTTTGAGGAGAGTGATTGTATCCTGCTGGGTGCTACACCTCCATATTTTTGCCATGATTTTCTTCCGTCTGTTATACAGCCTATTGATGTTGTAATTCTAGCAGGGTGGTTTGTTTTTTTCAGTTAGTTCTGTACATACTCCCGATGAGTTCAGCTGGCTCTATGAAGTTTTTAACATGCTTGTATAGGGATTCTGTGAAGAGTCCCACATACCCAGCAGTGTTCTAAGAGTTTATGGGGCCTTGAAATGTTGCCAGGTTATCACTCAATAGTGGGAAGTTAGCCTATGAGTAGCTCCTGAATATGTCAGGGTTCACTGGGGTTCTGGAATTTATTTTTACTTCAAAGAGGACCATTTTGTGGTCTGATCTTACCAGAGAGCAGATTACACTAGGGGTGTGAAACACTCTCCTATAGTCGTGAAGACCTGATCCAGTATGTTTATGCCCCTGGTCAGTATATTGAAAATATGGTCAAGGGAATTTGTATTTACTAAAGCCAGAAAAATCTGTGCCTGTATGTTTAGTGTCATATATGACTGCCAGTTAATAGTGGTTTATTAAAGTCCCCATGAATATGGTATTGGGTTGGATTGTGAATATCTCCAGAAGGCTTAAACATGTTATATGTTTCCTGGGGCATAGAGTGGGCTCTATAACTACCAAGGAAGTGGTGTGGGATTTCGCCTATGATGATTTGAACATGGAGAAGCTCAGGTGCATATTCTTCTTTGAACACCCTTGATGTGTATTTATTTTTGATGCAAATCAAAACGTCTTCACCTTTATTCTTCTGTTTGTCTGTGTGTGCATTAGAGTGGAGTGTTTGCATGTGTTTCTAAATGACAATGGAACAGCATGGGATGAAGGGGTAACTACTACATTATCCCCTTTCTTACTAAACTTTTCTCAGATAAAGTATATTGTATAGTGATAACTTCCAGCTTATCTATGTGCCTTAGTGAGTTGTAAGTATAATTACTGTAATTCATTCTGGTTTGAGTGGTTTGAGGTACCATTTGTGGATCAGTGTCATACCTCTCAACCTCTTAGTGCAAGGAATCTGGACAAAGCTTGATAAAACATGGGGAGAAAAGTTCAAAAATAGAGACAAATTTTAAATAGTGCTCTTATAAACTTAGAAAGTTGCTAGAGTAACAGATTTTGTGTTAACGTGCATTTTATGAAGGATTTGAAATCTGAAACTCAAATGTATGTCATTATTTACTGACTTCAGTCTTCAGATCATCCCACTGATTTTTCAGAAAACCACAAATTTTTTGAGAAATAGACCAAAAATATGAGATAAAAAATCTGCAAAATCTGGACAGTTGAGAGGTATGATCAGTGTCATCTCTATCATCTACAAATCATAACACTGAAGGATTTATCTAAGATTTTGACATCTTTCCTAATTAATACTGCTGTGTAGGATATGGACTGGCTTTCTTTTGACTAGTATGACAGTGATCTGTAAGGTGATATTTTCACTTAGCAAGCCCTGCAATATCAGAGACTTGTATAGCTGAAAGACCTAATTCAACTATACTTCCTGGCTTATAACTCAGTTGTGGTGACGAGTACTCTGGAAATTGTCAATTGAGACTGTAAATGTACATGAATTACTTTTTACTGCAGCTGCCTTCTGGAAATCTGCAGCCCACATGTTAAGTGGGTGCTACACTGCTGTGGACTTGAAATTCTACTTGAAGATGTACCTTTTCTATGGAACATTAGGTGCTTTGTATTTGTATAATGACGTGAAATATGATGTTTTCAGTTATTTGTTTGCATATTTCTATATTTGTGTACTTGCTGACTCCATAAAAATGATCTGCAGTAAGTGCTAAGAAATATGTTGCTACATTTTTAATGACTTTTGTGGAGGGCGGGCAAAATCCTAACATGAGGGGCTGCATCCTCATACTCTGCTACTTATGCTAGTTCATTGAAGCACAGAACATGGAATGGTCTGAGATAATGCATGCTCAGAATTTTTATATTTTCCCACTCTCACTTAAATTCTAATATATAATGCATAGAGTCTCCGTGGTTTGTGGTTTTAAATGGTTCCCATCCCAATAAACGTGCTAACTAACTAAATAAACATGTATATACATAATTCGTATTTTTTTTATCATTTCTTTTTTTTTCAGAATTTTACACAAACAGTGGAAAATAGTTAATGCTTCATTTGGCCTGAGGAATATCTTTCTATCTTTGCACAGCCACACAACCAGAGACATATAACCTTTGACAAGCAAATAAGGGAGTCATATACTTCTCCAAGGAAAAGCCAGGACTAGATGGTTGTAATAAGTTTAATTTGTTGTGCAATTAGCCACCTTGTTTAAGAAATGCTGGTCAGATAGTCCTGAAGGAATGATGAGTGATACTTCTGAAACATTGGAAATACAATGGAATACTAATGGATAGCAATTGCAAACTCAGACTGCCAATACTGTAAGATGTTTAAAACCACAGTGGTAAAATGTAGGATGTGGCTGCATCAATCCCTACAAGTTACTTAATATTATAAATGTTTCACTGTTCATTAAGCGTTGTTAGCAATGATCAATCACGTGTCTCTGGCTCAACAAAAGCCAAGTACAGTACCCAATGCAGCTGGTTCATATTAAGTTCTAATGAGTCTGCTCACACGAAGGCCAGTGGCTAGAGCAGTGCCAGCTGTATGTTTGGCATTGTTTGTACCTTCAGCTGAGTATTTTAGCATGTTGCTAATGATAGATTTTATTGCACTTAACTACATTCTAAATGCCAAGACACTGCAGAGTGCATTTGCAGTGTTCATTTAGTCTGTTAAACAGCATGTGTTTACCATTATTCTTAATGGGAGATGCCCTGCTTTTCTTTCCTTTTTATAGGTTTCTGGATTGCATAGAAGGATACTGTTTTGGTAATCCTGTACACAGAAACATAATAATGCACAGAAGCACAGACCTTGGAGACAGACTATATAAAGCTTTCACTGTATCCGTTTCTCCTCCTTGGCATGCTCTGTTGTCATAGAGGACACTCAGAGTAGAATTCGTCTCCCTTCCCTTCCATTTTCAATGTTATTTTTTAGAGCATTTCCTTATTTTTCTAATAACTATTTCAGCTGCCAGTCTCCTGATATTCTAACAGCCCTTTGCATTTCTTTTTCCTTTTTAGCCCTTGTAAATACTACCTTCTTTTACATTTTAGAGAATGTCTTCATGATGTTTAGGTCCATTTTGGCATAGTCATGAGTACGACTAATTAAAAATTCTGAGGAATTAGCATAGAGGCTTGAAACAATAAGCAGTAGATGGCTGTTCCTGAAAAAAAGAGAATAGGCAGGAGATCAGCAATTAGTCAACAGAGAACAAGTTATTTGATGTGTAAATTACTTCAGATAATCACCTTTGTATTTTGTCAAAATCATAACATTAATGTCAAAAAGATGTGACCTGATTTTGAGTCTGTACTGAATGTGGGAAAACCTTCCTCATTTATGCTTTGGGGTTTTGATTGCAGACCCCACAGTGTTTTAGCTGCCTGTGTCTGGGATTCCTTCACTTTGCCATTTTACTGCCACAAAAATACTCAGAATACAGAGGCCATGACATCAGTTCATGTTAGTGTTTGTGTCCTGCTGTGGCTGATGTCACATATACTCCAGGCCATTTTATACACGCAAGAAAACTAGATGGAAATTGTTCACTTCACTTAAACATGTAATGTTCTTTTATCCTTTGAGATGTTTTCTTAAATGGCGTGGTACATACAGTTGCAAAAATGGATTGTTTCTCTGAGGAAATATTTTGTGTTCAGTAAAACACACTGACACATACACTGGGACTAATGCATATGTCTAAGAGAAACTGCACATTCACTGATTAAATATTATGAATGTCATAGTGCATAACAGTAAGCATCCAAACATTATATTGATATAAATCCCAGTCATCAGGGTTAAACTCATGAAGGGAAGGTGTAAGATGCTATTGTTCAGAACATGCTTCCTAACAGATAGTGGGTATGATAACCTTAGACCCATGAGTAACTGGACCTTGATTAAAACTTGAAGCCAGCATTCATGGCAGTGGTTACCCTAATGTGCTGAAAAAACGCATAGGACGCATTGTAGATAAGTAGATAGGAGAGAAATACAGCCATTCAGCTGACTGGATGCAGGTGTTTTACATTGCTTTATTGCACTGAACCAAAGAGTTTTTCATTCCCCTGTAGTATTACAAAGTGGATAAAATGCACAGAAGCATACTTCTCAACTGTCTAGAAATTTGCAGAATGTCTATATTTTTGCCTCATATTTCTCATTTGTCCCTCAAAAAAAAGTGAGGTTTTCTTACAAATGATTGATGACTGAAGTTAGAAAATGACATTCATTTGAGTTTTAGACTTCATATATTTAAAATGCTTACTAATGAAAAATGTATTATTCTAGCAACTTTCTAGGTTTATGAGATATATTTAAGATCTGTCCCTAATTTTTCTCAGTGAAGGAGCAGCCAGGTCAAAAGTCATTAGTAATAAGAGTTGCTGGCTGGTGATTGGAAGTTATCCTAATTATCAATGGCAGACTCATCAGAACTTCACCTCATTGAGTTTGCTCCTTAACAAAGTGGTAATCCTGAAGGTTTGTATGGTACCTGACAACCAATTTTTCCCAGCCACAACCTGGCTAATAAAAAAATAAACAAATAAAAATAAAAGTTCTGTGACTACTTTTGAGGTCAGCAAACTCCACAAGTCAGAATTTTGTGAGTTTTCCCTTAATAATTTGGTCCATTCCTTGATTATGGGGCTGCTAACAGCTGGTACTTCATCACTGAAGGTCTGCTTAGTAAGGGCTTTGGGAGAGAGAGAGAATCATGAAAAGATGACAGCAGAGAATACAAAGTGCTCGCTGTGGAATCCGAATGTATTCTTTTATTTTGGACTATTATGAGTATCTATAGAACTGATTTTTTTATTTTCAAGGAAATTAATGAAAATGTGTGTATGTGATGATGCGAGGTATTGCCAGCTATGTCAGGAGAAGTAGGGCAGTGGATGTGTAACATATTCCAGCACAGATAGCTGGAATTTTGTTAAGAATTATATGCCATTCATATGTCAAACTGATTTGTACAGATGTTTGTGTTGTAAAATGTATTTGTAAAGCTGCCTGTGTTAAAAATGTACCAACAGTGTGCCCTGCTGGACAGAAAAAAATATACATGTATTATTGTAACTGTTTAGATGTATATGTTTTAATAGAGGATACTGGAAGAGAAGAGGTTAAGCTCTGCTCCAGCTAACTTTGAGAAAAAATAAGAAATTAAATTACTGGTCCTAGGCCATAAAAAATGTATCTTACAGTTTTGAATGAAGCCAGAGGTGCAATGTCTGTAATAAGTATGGTTCATTAGCTCCTGTAGGAAGAGTGGAAGTGTTTTATGGTTTTATGACTTCCAGGAGCTGCAGCAAATCTTAGCAAGGTTCTCTGTATGTGTATTATTAACACCTGTGTGGTAAATTTTAACAGTTTCTTGCTTAGGGGGATTGCCTGGGAACCAGAAATCAGATGACCAGATTTATGGGATGTCATTCTGTAACCTAGGAAAAAAATTATATTTTAATACTAGGTGAGACTGAAGTCTAATGGCATTCTGTTTTTGTAACCTGACAAAGAAGGATTTCTCACCTACTTCATCTTGCCTTACGTAACCAGGGGATAATACTTCTTTAGATTAGTCAGGAAAATATAGTGAGATTAGTTAAATATTGTTTTTCTGTAACTGTGAACCTGTCCACCTGTGTCATTTTTAATATTTGCTGTGATTGAAACCCTGGTGGTTATTGTAAATAGCTATTTAGTAGGTTCATGTTATTTTCTTATTTATTATTAAACATATTTAAACTTTTCGTTGTGACTGGTCTTTTAGAAAATATTTTAATTTCTAGTTCTGGCTGGTCCTTAAAGCCTTGCACTTAGTCAAATTACCATCTGTATTAATATTAATTTCACTCAGTATAATTGGGTACCCTTGCAACAGCCTTAGAGTAGGTGGCTTTGCATTGTCTCGTGGCAGTGTAACTACCTTATAGTCTGGGCAGAAGGGGGCAAAACTAGTAAATCTGTGCCAGTCTTTTCCAGTTGTGTGTGTGTGTGTGTGTGTGTGTGTGTGTGTGTGTGTGTGTGTGTGTGTGTGTGTGTGTGTGTGTCTGTGTGTGTGTCTGTGTGTCTGTGTAAAAATCAAATCTCAAAGTGTGTGCGTGTCAGCTTCTTGGAGCAGGGACATGAAGCACTGGTTTCACAGATAGGGTGCTGGAGGTCTTGGCTTGGACACTCAGCTGAGCACTTAACTCTATGGCAGTGTCATTAGGGAAACTAGGGAGAGACAGTAAGAGAGAAAAACAGAGACCCTGGGCTGTGTATGTTCCCTGCCTGCTCTTAACGGAAATTGTGCTTGATGCAGAGAGCTGCATGTGGAAATACTGGGTGCATCCAATTTTGTTCCAAGTGAATGTCCCTTTCCATTGTCAGTGGTGAGGATTGAGGCTCCTTGATTACTGGACCAGTGTGGGGACGTCACAATATGTATGTATGTATGTATGTATGTATGTATATATCTATGTCTATATATATATATATATATATATATATATATATATATATATGTGTGTGTATATGTATATATATATATATATATATATATATATATATATATATATATATATGTATATATGCCTCCTAGCATTTCATTGTGGGATTTATAGTTGTAGTAGTTCAGGGTATGCTGAAATTGGTAATATTCACCATCCACACCAGCACCAAATGGAATATACCAAGTTCCCTCCTGTAAATAAGGAGGGCCATGCAAAGCCATCCACACTTGCACCAAATGGAATATACCAGACTCCCACCCTGTAAAAAAAGGAAGGCTATATAAAGGGAAGAAGACATGTTTGTCTCTCGAATAGGAGAGAATTTTGGGCCTGGAGTAAGGAGCCTCATGATCGGACTGGGTGTGATTGTTTGCCTTTTGTGAAAGGAGACTGGTAATGGGAGTGAGGACTCAGAGAACATTTGTTGTAGAATGAATCCATTGAGCCTCCGAGGAGGATTCTGCAAAGACTTGCTGAATGGAGTGGAACTGAAACATGTGAATGTATAGAAGCAGTTGTGGCATTTGGGTTTGCATCTGACTGGATTTTGAACTTAAAAGAACAATGTGTTATTTGTTAAACCGCATTTGAGTTGTGAGTTACTTAATGAGCTATAAAATTCAAAAAGTTTGTTGTCACTGTAAATAAAGAGATGGTACATATTTGTTTTTGTAAATAAACTGCTCTTATGCTGAGTCAGATACCCTCCAATGTGCTGTAGTACTACACTGATATTTATGACAAGCCAAGTTTAGTTATAAAAATAGCAAACTACAGTATTTTTTGCCATACATTGCTGCCTATAAGTGCAAATGCCATGTGAGTTAACTGTACCACCTGTATAAAGAAAGTCTTCTGCCTTTGAGATAGCAAACTTGCTAGCTGACAGATTTGGCAAAAATTTCACTCCCTTATCCCCTCCAAACTTATCACAAAACTTGACCCCAACTTCCCTCCAGCATACATATCTGAAGAATGGCTCATTAAAGCCTTGTCTAAGGCAAAAAATACAGCCTCTACAGGACCAAACAGCATCTCAGTCTGTCGTCTAAACAAACTTAAAAATGAACAAGCATCACCATTAAGTGCCTTATTCATTCATGGCCTAACCACAGGCTTTGTTCCTGTGTAATGGAGAACAACAACTTTTATTCCCCTCCCCAAAGGTGGCTTAGCAACAGTCTCAGGAATTATTGACCTATATGTCTGACCTGTCGCATCTGTAAATTCATGGAACGTATCATCATTGACCTCATAAATAAAGACATAGGTGACCTCCAAACATTGGATCTGACCTAATTCAGCTTCATCAAGGGCAAATCCTGCCTGTTAAATCTGGTGGATTTCTTTGAAAATGTGACCAGGGCCATTGAGAAGGGCAAATCAGGGCACATAGCATACCTTGACTTGACAAAACCCTTTGACACAATCCCACACTTAGGCATTACCATTACACTTAGCAAACTGAATGTAAACCCCTTTGTTGTAAGATGGGTTGCCAATTGGCTCACAAACCGATCACACTCTATCAAAGTGGGTGACTCCACATCATCCAGCAGACCTGTCACCAGTGGGATGCCACAAGGTTAAGTGCTGGGCCCCCTACTATTTGGTATATATTTGTCATAAGTTTAAGCTAGATATAAGGGGCTGTGGATGACTGCAAACTGGGTGCAATTATTGAATCCCCAAATGATGTCAGTTTACTTCAAGAGGGTCTTACACAGACCAATGACTGGAGTCTTATTCAAGGTCTCAAACTGAATGCAGAGCAATGCATCATCATTCCCTTCAGTAAAAACAATGTCTCATCACACTGTCAAATTAAGAGCAATACTCTAGGTACCTATGAAGTGGTAAGAGATCTGGGATCACAAGTAGAGTGTGAATTTGACCACCATGTGTCTACTGTAGTAAGTAAGGCTTTCTGTGTAGCACACTTGATTAGCTAAGGCATCGCATCTAGAGCAATGGAGGTTATAACCCCTCTATACTTGTCACTAATCAGGCCCATAATTAGGTATAAAACCCCTTTCAGCTGGTACCATACAAAGCACCTGCAGCAATTGGAGAGACCTCAGATGTTTTTTAACTAAGAAGATCAATGGACTCCAGCACATGCCTTACACAGACTGACTAAGGTCCCTATCACTGTACTCAATATTGTGTAGGCTTCTTATGGGAGACTTATGCCTGGCTTACAGAACAATCTCTGACCCAAACTTAATGAATTTGCTGCACATCTGTACTAGAGCTACCTATTATTCCTGGGACCTAAATATGGCCTGCAACTTGAATAGGACATGCTGGTGGGACCAATTTGTCTCCCAGTGACTTCTCTGTCTTTGGAATAAGCTGCCAATTCATGTGTAGCAGAGCACCTTTATGACACTGCTCAGAAGGAACCTGGATGATTGGATGGGGCACCAAGGATAACACTCACAACCCTCCTGGACTTAACAATCATTACTAAATACAATCCTGGGTATTGACTAGAGTATCTATGGTATCACATTGGGATAAAAAGCCTGGGTTTGAAATGACCTCTGGGTTGCTAGCCCAGTAGCTTGTTATGACCCTATGATCCCATGATCTCTGTATGTTATTACACAAACATGCAAGAGAAGAGAGACTTGCGTGTATACTTTCTGAAGAATTGTTAAACCTTTTGGTAAAATTTGATTCCTACTATGGGTAGCTACAATGTAAACACTTGGAAATACTGTGACCCCAACAAAGGGTTTGCTGTGTATTATAATGGGAATGAGGGACTAACCCTCCCTAGGCAGCATTGTTGACTGAGTTCCAAATTCAGTGTTAGTCACCAGCTTCTGTTTGCCACACCTAGAAGCAAATAGTCAGAAACAGATGCTGGCTTCTGACAGAGAATAAGTGAAACAATTCTTAAACCAAGTTTTAAAAGAATTGCATATAAAAAATAATGATAGAAAACAAGTACTGAATGAGTTAACCAAATGATATGGAATTTGTAAAATGTTACCAAAAAGAAGTGTATAGTGAAATGCTGATAGATTGCTTACCAAAGGTAAGCAAACTTATATGGAATTAGTAAAGGCTTGCATGCCAAAAGAAGTACATAGTAAGATGCTGAAAGTGCTTACCAGAGATGAACATAGTGAGCATGCTAATCTGTTAAAAGAATTGTATTAGGAAAATGTTCTTGTAACAGGAAACATGTATTTAAGAATGCTGGTGAAAGAAAGACTGTACTGAGGCTGATAAAGTCATATGCTGAATTTTCAAATTGCAGAATAGTAGCTTACTACATTTTAAATGTAGAAGTAAAATCAATGAACTGTAAGCCATTGAGGTTTCAAAGTACCTATGATTTGGGGAAATCTGTTGGAAATTCCCTGAATGTGATAAGGTCTTGCATATGTGGAATGTTGTGTACATAAAGAAAGCGAACCAGTAGCTAATATACAAAGTATTTTAAAAACTTTGTGTTAGTATAAATTAAGGGCTCAAAAACAATATTATACTGAGGAAAATAGCTGACTGAAAATATATCAGTTAGTTTTAAAGTGTGTGTATTGAAAAATGATGACTTTGCTGTGGGTTTTAATCTATAGCTTAAACAATATGAAATATACTGATGAAGCTAGAGGTTCAGTGATATGGTGCTTCTAAAACAGTTCAAAAGTAGTGGTGCACAGGTGTACACCCAGTACCATTTCTGCACTGTGCAGCTGCTCTGTAACTAACAATGAAAGTCTACTATGGAAAGTGTGTTGTCTATAAATGAACTGTGTGTTGGAAGAAGGAAACAAATTCAGTGAGACCTTTTTCAGTAAAAGAAAGAAATTGATAAATTTATATTTGTGCAGAGGGGACTCTTGACAAGCTGTTGAAAGCAGTTCAGAGTGTAGTGTGTCGTATCATTATATGAAAGTGACATGTCTTGCATTTTTGAGATGTTCTGTTTTTAAAATAAGGGAAAATCACTTTTTAATATGGATTTATGAACAGAACATGAAGTCTACTGTTCTGGCAGAAAGTGTATTCAACTGAAGCCTATGTATGTGTATATAGGTTCTACTTATTGAGAAATAAAAGGCAAAGAAAAATATGCCATATGTAGAGAACACTCAGAAATAGTGGAACTTTATGCATCTGATGCTTACATGTTCAATATCTTAAAAGCAGTTTGAGATATCTGCATTCCTGTTGAGATTTAAGTAGACTTAACACAATGTGAGTAGCATTCATATTGTGTCTTTGACTTTGCTGGATGAGTGTGAAACCATATAGCTTTAATCCATCCTTAAACTAAGGGAAGCAATTAACTGCCAGTGGATTCTATTCATTTAGTTAAACTGATGCAGCTTATATATTTAAGGACCTTCCTTAGAGCGCAGTGGACTTTTCCACCCCTTAAAATTCTAAACCATCATGATATTCATAAATTATATTAGCCTGTGTTCTGTGACAAATGTCATTTCAACATTCCAGTACCTGTGATCTGAACATTAGTGGAATACAGAGCTGAATTGGATTTTAATGGTGTAATTAAAAAGAAGATTAAAACAGGTCTTACTTCGCAACAGGTAAGAAGTCTTCGCAACATAGCAGGATTTATTTTCCCTCCACCATCCCCACTCAGAAAAATTAATTCACCTCACATTTAGTTATGTTCCATTTCATAAAAATGTACAGTTAGGATTCATGCATGCAGCACCTGAATACCCAAGTATGTTTTCAAGTTGGCATGACTGAATTCCCACTTATTCTCTCATTTATTAAAAGCACACACACTTAGCATTCATTTATGCAGTGCTTGAATATGTGCATTTATTCACTCAAACGTCATTCTGGTACTCTCATGTGGATGATAAACTCATATGACCAGCTGGCTCTAACCATTGGACCTCCATGGCAGAACCTGCCCATGGTGTTAGCCATTAGGGTGTGAGATGTTTGGTGGGTTTCCTTTGGCATTCTCAGACAAGGCATCTATACCCCACTGTATCCGCCATCATAGAGAATCTTTTCCTTATGTGTCAATCGTTGTACCCTGTTTGTAGTCCAGTCCTCCTAATCATCACTTGCCTCCCTCCAACTGTATATCCCTGTTGATGCCCCCCACACACTTTGTGTCCATAGCACACTGTCTTTGTTTTTTTTGTTTTTTTTTGTTTTTTGTTTTTTTATTTGCTTGCCTCCACTACCTTCCATTCTCCTTCTTTCCTTCTTATACAAAATCCATGTTACCATCTCTACTCCCCTTTTCCTTTATTAAAAAATGGAAAATGGGCGCCTATTGCACACACAAAAAAATAAATAAATAAAGAAGAAAGAATGAAAGAAAATATATCTTTCCTACCCAAGTATTTTTTCAGGTTACTCTTGTGTGTTTCTGTTCTTGCTCTTGCTCCATTTTGTCATTTTTATCTTCTCTTTTTCATCCCCATTTATATGGTGAACAGTGTTGCCACTTTATGTACTAGCTCTCTGTGACCTGTTTCAAGTGTACATGTTGCAGCTACAAGGCACTGCCTTTCAAAAAGCCTCAAGCACACTGTCTTACTGTTCTTATTTTGGTCGCATGACCATCTCTAGCATGGCTTTTTCATTACAGTTTAGTAGTACAAGTGCTGCCAGTATCGTGGCTGTTTAAATTAACTTTGTGACCATTTCCTGGGATACCTAAGGTATGCTGGCCCCAGTACATACCTAAGCAGCACTGAGCTGCATTGTACTATGACATCTTTAATACTTAGCTGTGCACCATCATTGGCAGAAATTCTGAGTATACCAGTATTCCATTAACAGCTATATTGCAGTTAACAAAATTGCAACTTATGTTTATATAGTAAGATGTCTTCTGTTTTTGTTTTGGTGTTTTACTTTCACACATCTACCAATATTTTTCTGTATGGACAAACCACTGAATGATATGATGGACACACTCGCACACAGTAAAAGCAAAATTAAGAAAATGTTATAAAAGTTAGGTCCGTTATTTATACGATGGTTTTAGTATTGTAATATCCCACATAGTCAGTTATAAACTAAGTCATATAAATCCCCCATGCAGTTGACAAATTCTGTGGTTACAATTACCACAGAAGGATTAGCCTGTGTACTACTACAGATGTTGACGTTTCATTACAGGGCAAATGTATACTGTTTCTATTTCCATACATCACCTCTTGTGATGCCATGAGAAGGAGATTAAATCCCTGAAAAAAAACAACAGAGGCCATTTTTAATAACAAAATTTAAAAAAAAATCTGCTTTCAGCCCTATAGACAATATATGTAATGCTATTTATCTTCTGCAAGGTTGTTTTAAAACCACTTTAAAACTGCATGGTCATAAAAACTTGTAAATGTGAGATAGCAAAAAGTTGAAATGAAGATATCACTAACCAAAATGACAACATGCAATTTTATATTGTGTTGTAAACATTTTATTGGGTAAAGCTTGCTGCAGGCTAGTGAATTCAATAATTTATCAGGATACAAAAACAGGATGTTTTTCAGCACCCATAAAATAAAACAGATACCCATCATACAGTTCACTGCAGTATGATTTATTATCCATGAGAATGTGCCACATTCAGAAGTTTGCCCTACTGACCTGAGTTGCAGAACTCTCAAACATCCTGTGACTGGGAGTGATCTCCTCTGTCTGCCCAGATCATTGGTCTAATGTTTGGTGAAAAGAAAGAGCAGTTCACACCAGCTTTACTTCTCTTTTTGACAAAAGAAGCCATCAATGATCAGGGCATCTGATGAGTCCCTTCCTGAGAAACTTGAGAAAATGGTAAAGACTCAATTTGAGAAAAACATTTTTTGGGTTGGAGGCACCTATTATCTATACATCTAATAACCACTGGAAAACACTCTGGTGGTTATTAGATCTATAGGAGCATCAGGGAGCTGCATGATTAAGTATCCAAAAATAACATATATTGTCTTCCATAAGGACAGGGTATGCTCTGGAGCAAATTCCTCTTCTGTACCTAAAACTTTTACATTCCACATCCTGCATCCCCATGGATTCCCCCTTGCTCAAACACTGCCGAGTTAGACTCCTTTTGAATAAGTTTCTGCATCTCAAGCGCCACATAAATTCTATTCATCATTTTCTGAATTTCACTTCTGCACTTTTGTAGTTAAAAAGCTGACTTTAGCTTTTTAAACCTGTTGCCTCACTGACACTTATCCTGAAAAACAATTTCTGAAACCGATTACATCTGTTAGCAAGATCTCAGAGTTTCAGCTATAATGTGCAAAGAGCTGGCTTTCAATCAAACTATACAGCTGTCAACACTTTGACATACATTCTAAAACAAAGAGGAGAGGATGTTGCATTTAATGGATGTGAAATGGACACTTATATACCATTTTCTGTTTGCTTTTTGTCAGGCAGTCATGACAGGCCGGTGTCAAAGCAAGCACTTTCAAAATGACTGCCTAATTGTAGTATAACTTGTTATGAAAGTCATAGAAAAACATTTTTAGGTTAAGAAATGACACAGTTCACCAGGTCAGTAGCCAAAAAGGCAGCCCACTTTTAAAATGCCTGAGTTCAGAGTATGTAGAAAACAACCACTTGGAACACTAGCCACAACTTTTCGAAGCACTGCAGATGGTATATGTAACTGAAGAGCAGACAGGCTTCACTACTGCAGTTTCTGTGAGTATGCTTTGACTACCTACCAAAGGCAGCTAACTGGTTTAGTACTATTCCCATGGATAATAAATGGTACTGCATCACTGATTCTTTTGCTAAGCATTCAATAGTTGCGTAAGTT
Source organism: Protopterus annectens (assembly GCF_019279795.1). Classification (NCBI taxonomy): domain Eukaryota; kingdom Metazoa; phylum Chordata; order Ceratodontiformes; family Protopteridae; genus Protopterus; species Protopterus annectens. Next base: position 887,008,948 of record NC_056731.1, read on the forward strand.
TGCTCACCACTGTAATCAATATTCAAACAGAAACGTCATTGCTGCTTTGTAAGGTGCCAGCCTCTACCCCTCCTTGAAATGCACTTCTAGGTCTAGAGTTACAGATTGAAGGGGCCTCATGTAGCACTTAGCCTCTACATTCCAGGTGTAAGAATATAGGGGTCACTGTGTCTTTCTCACCTTGTAGATTCTTTGTCTGTCCACTGATTTTTCCTGGAAAGAAATACCTTTAACCATGTGTCATCTTTATCTCACTGAATATAATTCAGGACGTCAGGAGGCCTTATGGTCATCTCCCTATTTTATCTGGCAAGAATTAAAGAGGTGAGGCCCATAGTCACTCCTAGAGAATACTCAGGCAGATTGGACCACATGCGTCATGCATCATGTATGCTGTCTAGGGCACATCTGTGATACTTTTGGTGAGAAAAGAAATGAAGACTGTACAAGTTGCATTCACTTTTAGCTAAACATTAGGCCAAATATTGGACAGGCAAAAGAGTTCAGCTTCAATTTGGGTATGTCCAAAAGTTCTGAAGGTCATGCTAGTGCAGATGTTTGCCTGAGGTTAAGTTCCATGGATAAGAAATGATAATAGCATCAGTGATCCTTCTATTAAAATGATTGCTGTTATCGTGAGTGACATGCATAATTGTGCTTTACATGCCTAAGGCCCTGTGAATGGGTAGCTACGGAAATGAAATAGAGTGAAAATAAAAATGTATTGCTCAAACCACATATCTTTAACTGTGATTGTTTTAATTCATTCTGATGTCTGATGTCCACATATATGTTTATTCACTATTCTCCTTGATGTAAAGCATCAAAAATGTTTGTCTGTTGGGAGGTAGTCTTTCACAGCAAATGTAACACCCCTGAGGGGTGTTGAGCAGCAGCTTGTTCCAGATCTGAAAACTGATAGAGAGATTACAGTTGTAGATAACCCTGAAGGAACATCTCTTGGTAGTTTGCATTAAAAATGTTGAAGACTATTATAGATAAGGGCGTGCTTACACCCTACTACATACTGGGGTCTCAACTTTTAGTTTGAATAAATGTTCCTCCTAAAATCTCACCATTGGCATTTCATGATAGAATCAGTAATACATATTTTTAAACATTATCAGTCTGTCACATAAAGGCTTGCATTTTTATTTCTGTTCATCTATGTACAGGGAGAGAAGTGTTGTGGTGACTTGTCCCCCAAGCCAACAGTCCATGTTTCAAAAACAGCTGCATCCATTCATGAAGCTCACATCCTTCCTCATAGAGTTTGGTGCAGAGTAAGTGATGTGGGTGAGAGAAGCAAATGGCACTTCCCCACAGGAATAGAGCAAAAAAATGTTTTTTGGAGGGAGTGGAGAAAAGGTAGAATGCATGGCAGTGCTGAGTACCCTGTAAATGATCAGTGCACATCATGGTTAGGGGATGGGGGTGGTCAGCATTACTGGGAGGAAGATATTATTTGCACAAGTGCTTCTTGCACAAGGTTCTGAGGGGTTATCTTGATGATAAAGTAGGGCAGAAAGGAGCACAACACACTCTGCATGTGTGCAGCACACAAAGCACTTAGTATGATTGCCAGGTATGAAGCATAGCAGTGCTGTGTTACCTACAAGTGACTAATGCACAGGGTACTGGGAGGACAGGAAACCATGATGGCAGGTAGCACTTTGTAGCCAGGAGGTAAGCAGCACACAAGTTTTTTTTTGGGGGGGGTACAAGGTCAAGCAGCAGCGGATGCCCTACAGTTAGACCAGCTCCATAGTGCTCAGTGCACATCTCTTTGAGAAGCTAAATTTGTTTGTCATAACAACTCAGTGTGCAGGGTGGGAATAGACCAGCATGGCAGTGGGACATATAGCAGGAAGCATAGTGTGCACTATACTCCTATAGCACAAAGTGCCAAAGGAACAGCTTAATACTTAAAGTTGGGATGTAACACAATGGCAGTACTACAGATTATGTGGGAGACTTATTAATGCACTGCATAGCTTCAGTAGCTTCAGTGATTGTCATGCATTCTAATAGCACAATACGTACTAATATTGTGTAATATATGCGAGTATAGCAGTGTGATGCAGATTACAGGGGGTGGCAGGACATACTCTAGTATGAAACACAACTAGCCCAGCATTTAGAAAGATACAGAACAGTTCAGTATGCAGACAAAAATTGCATTACACTCATTATTCGTTCCTGAGCAATAATTATAAAGTTGCATCTCTTATGGGATTTATATTTCTTGACCACCATTGTACAGTTTGAAGTCGTCACATTTTAGGGTCCCATACTGTTCTCTACTTATGTCATTGCAGTCAAAACATGAGTATAGGTGCCTTTGTGCAACTGCACGGTTAGAACTACAGTGAAAGTATCAAACAAGTAGCTGAAACATGGTGTGTTTGTAAGTAGTGCGGATGTGTTAAAGTATAATAAATTACATATATGTATATGAATGACTTACATTTTATCAACTATTTTTTTTTGTCAAAAAGTGAAAGTGTCAGTACAGCTGATCAAAAATCAAGTGTTGGAAAATTACCAGCATTTTTTATGTGATTGCAGAACAGTGGGGATTGGGAAATTTGCACTTGCCCCAGTATGGCTCAGTCTCTTAGATGGTATATATAATTAATAGGTGAGTGTAGGGGTCCAGGAGGGTTTGCCCCCTGCTCAAAAGATGTGCTTTTTCTGATATTTAGTGTTTTAAAGTTTTAAGTTTGATTATCTATGGTTTGCTTTTATGGCATTTTGAGAAAATGTTGGAGAATATGCCATTTCCCTGGGGATTGTACAATCTTGGAGTTGGAATAAATAATTATCAGGGGCATGGAGGGTGCCTTCCATGCAAAGACAACATTTTAAAATTGACATGCTCCAAGGAATGGGTCTGTATCATATTATCGAAATTTCAAAACATCGTACACCATAAGCTCGAACTTGGAATCTCGAAATATGATTTCATCGAAAACTAGGAACAGCAAATTTTTTCCCTGGGAAACACACAACACAAGCACACCAAAAGAAACAGCAAGCCACACACATACACTTTAAATCCTACATCTAATCCTGCATAAAACTGTACATACACTACTATCTATCCACTTACCTTAACCCAAACCCTAATCATAAGGTCCGTCACTATTGCACACTCACCTGACCCGCGCCCTAACCCTAACTCACCTACCCCGCTTAACCCTAAAGTCTGCCACTATCGCACACTCACCTCACCCGCGCCCTAACCCTAACTCATCTAACCCGCGCCCTAACCCTAATGTCAGCACAATCGCACACTTACCTGAACCTGACCCGTAACTTTCCACCACAGTGCTGAAAATAGCAAAGCTACAGAAACAGCCAACCGAATTCTTTCCCTAGGAAAAAATTCGGTGTTCTGCAGCTTCGCTATTTTCAGCATTCACTGTTTTGGGTTCGATATTAGAACATCCGATGTTTTCAAACTTCGATGTTCTAATATAGACCCCCGAGGAATAACTCTGGAGCATTCGCATAGCCATGTTGACATTTGATTGTCAACATTAACATGTCAGCATTATTGATGTGAACATTTAGTCGATTCTATAAATTTAAGAACATTTATACACACATACACACACACACACACACATATAGATATATATATATATATATATATATATATATATACACACATACACAGATGTATACATATGGGTCTACTTTGAAAGTCGAGACCACAACGTCGGCAAAACTAAATACCAAGAGTACACAACAGTGAGCAACAGGACATCGAAAACCTGCATCCAAAACATTGACTGTCATATGATCGAGGGACAGAACATCGACAGCATTCATGTAGCAGGAAATGGAATACATAACCACTGTCAAGTAGAGAATTTAAACATAACTCCTGTTATCCAACACTAACTGTACAAAGCAGATAAATGGCATGTACTGTACCACAGCTGTTGCTGTTAGCAACCGTTTCTCTTCTTCTATTAGTAGCAGGAAAAATAAAATAATGCTTACGTCAGCATATGTAAAGAGAGTAGACTTGCTGAAACAGAGATGTACTGCATAGCTGAACTAGGTGCTGCCACTTTAAAACATTGTACAGACCGTGCACAGTGAATAGAAGCCAGTACAAATACTCAGTGTCCAATGGCAACACAGTATCCAATGTCTTCACTATGGCGGAAATCGCATTGGAGAGCCCTGGAGTGTTAGGACATGTCTATACCACCACCAAATCTCAAAAGGGCTGGGAAATACTCATCTTGATGACTATAGCTACAATCTGGAACGTACTATAGCTACTAAGAAGTACTGGTGCTGCAAATGTAAACACACGGAGAAATGCAAAGGTAGAGCAGTCACTATGACAATACCTAATGGGGAAGAGCTCTGTAAATCTGTAGCACACCATCAGACAAGGAGCCCGGCTAAAGCAGAAAGATATCTCATGAGTTATGAGTTAAGACAGAAGGCTGAACTGTCTAGGGATACCCCTTACAGACAATTAGCCTAAGTGACTTCCCCTTGAAAGATGGTGAGTTCATAGAAAAGCACTATGTAGACCCAGCAAGTGATGTAACAGTGTTAGTGTTTACAACTGTTTCTAATCTGTATAATTTAAGTCGTGCCAGTATATGGCTCATGGATGGGACCTTTTTCTATAAGGGAGTAATCTGCAGGCAGTTATACAGCATTCATGGAATCCTGAAGTATGGAGGTTATAACATGACAGTCCCTCTGCTGTACTGTTTAATGTCAAAGAAATCACAACAATCATACAATGTGATGTGGGAATGCATATTTCAGCTGTTACAAGAGCATGACTTTGAGTCAGCTATGAAATACGTAATGTGTGACTGTGAGATAGCTGAGATTAAGAGTGTATGTAACAATCTAGCAGAAGTGATACCTAAAGGCTGTTTTTTTCCACTTTGGCCAGAATATCTGGCATAAAGTGCAGTCATTGGGCTTAGCTACCCTTTATAACTCTAGCCAGGAATTCCAGGTGGCTGTGAAATGCATGGTGGCATTGGCGTTCTTAGAGGAGGACAAGGTGGTATCAGGTGTCAATGCCTTATGGGAAGTATTCCCTGCAGAGGGTAGAGATCTGTTGCAGTACTTTAGTGAATGGTACCTATTTGGCAAGCCTAGGAAGTTCACAACCAGGAGTATGCCTTTTGCAGAGTTCCAGCCACTGTTACCCATCACATTCTGGAACATATCAGAGCTAAACAGCCTATGTCTGCCCCGGATGCAGAATAGTATTGAAGCCTGGCACAGGAGGCTAAAGAAACTTCTTGGGACTCAGGCAACAGATTTGGCTGTGTTGCTGGCAACACTAGCATGGGAACAAGACAGGGTTGAGGAGCTTAGAATCCATTTAGTGGCAGGCTTCCCTGCATCACTTAAGAAGAGGAAGCTAGTTTTCCACCATTCACAGTTTGAGCATGTGCTTAACCACAAGGGCTCCTACTCTACGGTTGATTTCCTGCGAGCTATCACTAATCTACTGAAGCTGTAATGCTGTGTGTCCTGTAGTGGAGCGTGATACAAACACGGTGAGTAGTATAGATGTCACTATCGTATTTACAAGTACAGCTTATGTTTACAGTATGCACAAGTCGATGTGTGATTATGATATGCACTGGAAGAGTATTTATGTGTTTCGGAGCGGCACAGGGTTATTGTTTACCTGCAAGTGTATTTAAAAGGAGGTGGATGTATTGTTTCTGTAGTGTCAGACTATTAGTTGTGGAGGCCTGCTTGTTATTGGTCAGTATGTGCACATTTGGGATGCTGGAGGTATGATTTCTGCACAGTACTTTTCGATGTTATGGGTTATGATGTTGTGGTGTGTTTACTTCGATAACTGAAATAATGTAGCAAGTAAGCAATGGATGAACCAGGCAGAAGCCAAGCAGAGAAATGCAGCTGCTGTAGCAATGAGGCACAATCAGGCATAATCACTGATTCTTCCAGTAAACAAAATAAAATACTCCAAAAGGAAAATGCAGGCATCAAGGCAGGAAAAACACAGTCACAAAGTCCTCCAGTAGTAAAAAATAATCCAGGATATTTATTGTAACAAAAGGTAAGCGCTTTCGCAGTTAAGCTTCATCAGACCAAATACAAAAAGCTAAAATGCACTCCAATTATTTCAATGTCGTGTTGCTCGCTGTTGTGTACTCTCGGTATTTAGTGTTTCTAACGTTGTGGTCTCGACTTTGTAACGCTCGATATTGTGAGCATTCGAGGTTTCAAAGTAGACCCATACATGTATGTATATATATATATATATTAGTCAAGCTAGAGTTTTCTTTGTGGTATCCACTTATGCTGTGCTGATGAGATCAGTAAAAAGGTTGAAACATGCATGTACACAGCTACTGGGATTTGGCTTTATTGGTCTCAATGTAACCATGAATACTTAAAATGTAAAAAGTCATGGACATTCAGAAGTCATGTAGCTGAAACACTTGAGTTCCTTAACGGGTTACTTATATATATCCCATGGACCTCCAATACAGATGATTTAAGGTATCACACAGTAAAAACTGTAGTTTGGCTGGGTTTTTCTTGCAGTTTTTTTCAGGGCTCAGTCCAAGGTCTCTTTTCCCTAATCTTCAATATGTTTATAAACAACCTTCATACTACGGTGGAGCAAGGCTCCCTGATTCAGTATGCACATGACTCCAATCTGCTGAGCTCCAAACATATCATTATTACAAACTATAACACAATAATCCTATTCCGCCACTGAATCTTTTCTGAACAAATCCAAACTTCTGCTAAACCCAAACAAAACAAAACAAAAATTCTACTTTTCATCCCCAAGCAATATTCTGTATATCATCTACACAATACACTAGACTTGACTTTGTTACACATATTAAATTACTCGGAGTCACTGTAGATGATAATCTAAAATTTCAAATACACATCCAAGACACTATCAAAAAGAACCATGTAGGTCTCCTCTACAAAGTATCTCCCTACCTCTCCTTGCAATCTAGCAATATAACTGCCCTCTTATATCTATGGCCAGCTGTTTCCTGTACCACTCCCCTACTCACAGATGCCAACTCTTCCCTGTTAACAAAACTGCAACAATATTACTATAAAACAGGAACATTTGAAAGCCACCTTCCAAGTAAAAAACAGCATTGTGTTCTGCTCAATCAACCAAACTGCTGGGAAATTCTTGCACGTCAAAAATTCAATCAACTTAAACTGGTCCAAAATATACACCTAAACAAATGTCCACTGTGTACTGAAGACAGTAATGCTAGGGAATTTCTTAACATTATTATTGCTATTTAATAAAACTGAATGGTAACTGAGGAATCTAATGATTTTCTAGGATCTCTCTCTCTTTTTATAATTTAATTTCTGTATCTTGTATGACAGTTAATATTTGCAGTTTTGCATTGCATTGTATTGTATTGTATTGTATTGTTTAACATCTTATAAGGTTTGTTAACTGTGGAGCTTTTCTCCCCATGCCTGTGCTGAAAATAGACCTGTTATGGCCTGCGATGGCCAAGTTGTTCTTTCACACTAAACAAATGCTAATAAATAAAATACACATGTAAATAAATAAATATAAAAAGTATAGATATATATATATATAGCTATAGTTATAGATATATTATGATTCTATCACGAATGGTTGAAAGTTGAATACTCAAAATAGAGAATCTCAAATGGTAGAACACAAAAGAGAGAATCACAAAACACTGAACTACCACCAAGAGCAAATGACAAAACACTGGATACTTATGCCCCACTAGAAAGGTACTTTAGCAGTAAACCTCAGCTTCAAAACTGAGATCAGTTGTCATATTGGTAGTGGTACTGTTAGAAAAAGGGTTTTTACTCATGTAATATCTGGGATTATGTAATATCTAGGGTTATTGTTAATAACAGGGGTAGGGTTAAGGTTAGCACACATGAGTAAGATGGGCAGGGGGCTATCTCTATCTCTATTGATAATGCAGTATCATCAGACAGCTTTGTTATTGTCTCTATCAGTCTGAGAACTATGGTACTGCTTTTATGTATTTTGTCTTGCTTATTTGCTTGTGTATTACACATTGGAGGACACCACTTCTATGGAATCATCTTCCACTCCACATTAAGCAGAGTACTTGTCTTACTCTATGTAAATATAGCTTGGATGAATGGATGGGTAACCACAAACTCACACCTGGTTTAGCTCCAGTGACCCTCATGGATAGAAGAAATATGTAATTAATCAGCATGAATTTGTGAAGCCCATCTTTGGAAAGTCATATTGCATAATATAAGAGCTAATGTACCATGGGAATGCAGGGTTATGCTTCTTAAAATCCTCACAGATCAATAGTAGTAAGTGCCTATGAACTTATGAACCAACTGCTACCTTGACATACTGTAGCTTATAGATTTTGGACACTAGTGACCAGTTCCTTCAGAACTGCAGGTTATTTTCCTTGCATTTTACTGTGGTCTGGCCTTACACACTGTGGATTATGATTCTGAGTCTTGTCCAAGTATTTCTGAAGTAAGGATGCATTCTTGTTTTATGGATTTCTTTCTACTTGCATGTTCACGAGATGGTCAGATGTAATGACAGTACGGAGCATTTCACAGAAATACTTTATAAGTGAGAAAGTCATTTGGCAAAGTAACTTCAGCACCCTCGTGACTTTGAACTTGATCACGTTCCTGAGTAAACTCTGACTTGGTCATGGAATCATCATTACTTGAAAGTCTCACGGACTTGTATAGCATCTGCAGCCCTTCGGCCTTTTAATGTCATTGTTTCCCTTTGTTTGAATTTGAAAACCAAAAAAATAAACATAAATTGGAGAAGAAGGTTGTTTTGCAGCTTTAGTTGGTAAGTATGGGCAACATAGTCAGTATGGGGTAGAATATCTACAGTGCAAACATTAAGTAATGTATTAATAGATACAGCTGATGTATATCATTTATATTTGAAAGAAAAATCCACAAATTACTGTTTTCTGAGAGTCAAAACTTGTGATTCATTGTCACTAAGAAGGATCATCGGCACTTGGTGAGTTAGGTATCACCAGTGTTACTGAATATGTACTGCAGATTATATGTGGTTAAGGCTGTACAATGCATTATTAAACATATTACTAAAACCATGTTTCCAAGTGATTGTTTTCTTTATTTCAGTAACTGATGTGGTAGATTGTGCACCTCCTTTGTCAATGGAAGGACTCCTGATATCTCCATCCCTTTCCTTCTCTGAGAAGGGCAAGATGTTCTCTACATGCTTCAACACAACTGTGCCTTCAGTGTATGTTTAGGTCAGTTAAAAAACAGAAACAGCTTTTTACAGTGTCTCTTTCATGTTTTGCTTTTCTATTCTTTTTAGTTGAGTTCAACTGTCTCCCTTTGTTACCCAGTTTGTAATCCTGTGTGGCTTAGAGATGATCATTTTACTGAAAATAAACTCCACTAAAGCTAGGGTTGCCACCTTTCTTTGGGGCTGAAACTGGACCAAAGCCATATCCCACACACCTTCCATAACCCCACCCATCTCCTATCTCTCTCCACCCACTTATAGGTTCATAGGTATTTACTAGGCTATTGATCTGTAATAAGCCTTACATTCCCCATAGTAGTTTTTAACCCTTATATTTTGCATACAAATAACACAGGGATGGGCCGAACAAGGATATATTGGGACATTCACACATTTCCTCTATCCATGAATGAGAGAGGTGCTAAACCTGGGTTGAACTTGTGGTTATCCATCCATTTATTCAAATTATATTTGAATAGAGTTAGAGAAGTACAAATAAAAATAACAAATGTACCAAAATCCAACACAGCAATGGGCAGGATAGAAAAAAATAAAACTTTAATTCATAAAAGTAAGCGCTTTCATGGTATGTCAAACCGCTTCTTCACACTACCATGAAAGCACTTACTTTTATGAATTGAAATTATATTTTTTCTATCCTGCCCGCTGCTGTGTTGGATTTTGGAACATTTGTTATTTTTATTTGTATTTTCGTTCATTGTACCATTCCACTTCTGGTTCTCAGTTTGTTTCTTTTTTAGAGTAAGAGAAATACTTTGCTTTATGTGGAGTGGAAAACAGTTGCATAGAACTGGTATTGTCGGTTATACATAAATCCAACATGCTGGAGACAGAGCTATTTTGCAAAACAGACAGATCCCTTGAGAGGGTGTTTATGATACCACTGGATTTGTGAATGCTTAATAGGTCTGACAGAACATGGTTTGTTGAAGCTCAGTACACAAGGAAAAGTTTGCCTCTCAGCAGCCTGTACAATATTGAGAAGAGTGTCAAGGCTTTGAGACTGTCTGCATAGTCTTTACAATTTAGGCATTTTGGATTTCTTTTTTTAAGTTGAGAAACACTCATTCCCATCATGACAAGTGTTTGGACAGAAACATACCAAAAGGGACCAATACACTCAAAGATCAGGCTAAATAAGTGCCAAGTATCGTGGAAAGATTATATCCCTAGAACTGGAGTAGATATCTTTAGATTCAATCTAGGCAATGAAAAAGGACTGCCTTATAGCAATGGACACATGATGAACAAAGGACAGTTCATTCTTGACATATATTCCCAGATCCTTAACTCTGGGATCAATATTCTGGGCTGTGTTATAAATGTGATAGTTAAAACTGGAATCATGCTTGCCAAAGGATGTTGTTATATCCTTTCTTGGCATTTAGTTTTAAGTTTAACTACTTAGAACAGAGTTTACTTTGTTAGCAAACTCACTTTACAATTAGCTGACTACAGTTATGATTTTTTTTATCTTCTTTTATCCATTTTTCATTCTAATTTTTTCAGTTTCATTTATATAGCTTTGGTTTATGGGACAGAAGTTGTTTTTGTGAGATCTTGAGTCCTTGTAATCCACAACTTCCTTTCTAGGACTACAATCCTTTCCTTTCTCATACCCTTATGCATTTTGCAACAAATAAGGGACCCCTAGGTACTTCACCATGTATCAAAATCCTTTTAGCATTCAATAGGACTCGAACAAACTTCAAAACTTTTGTATGTCACAGTCCTAGATACCAAATTGATTTTCCACTTTATTACGTCTCAGAGAGTACCTACTCAGCTCAACCACCTTACATCTCCAATCCACCTAGCCATGCTTAACCATATTATGCTCACATATTCAACCCATCTGTTAACTAATGTTAAATTTATGGCTTGCACATCGTAGACTTGCAGTTCAATTAATGTATGTGCAGTACACAACACCAAAAGGAACAATGTAATATGATGAGCTAGGAATTTAACTTCAAGCTGTACATAGTACCAAATGCAATAATGCAAAATGATGAATAAACCTCGAATTTACCATACACATTTGACTACTGTTTTCCAGCACATTTACACCGTTGACATTCTTCTACCTGAAAATGTAATGTCTTATTTCTTCTCATCTCATTTTCCCTGTTAATGTAACCACTTTGCTTTTGCATGTACTTTATTTCAGGTCATGCCTGAAAATGGTCTGGCACTACATCAGTACACTTGCATACTTACCCAACATTTGCATAAATAAATGATGCCCCAGTGTATTTGCACTCTTGCATTTACATAAAATATGGGTTTAAGCCTTTAAGCACAACAGGTCGGATAGAGAAATTGTCTGTCTAGTCAGTACTGCAGTGGCCTGAAGTAGAAAATATCCTCAGTAACACAGCTTGATGGTTAACCTTGTCCCCAACACCCACAGCCAAAATGTTCTTCTTTCTTCTGTACACCAGAAATTCAATCATCTTGCAGAGAACAGACAAAAAACAAAAGGTTAAAACCTGATTGCATTTGTCTGTTTGAGGTCTCCAGTGTTTCAAACAGGAAAACAGTGTTCAACTTATTAATAAACAAAGAACAATAAAGGGATTAAGAAGGTAAAACTGTGTGTGGTGGTATAGCATTTATGAAGGAATGCTACACAAAGGAACTTTGCAGGTTAGACAGTTCAACATATACTACAGCTCAAGACTCACTTGAGTACCACACAGTACTCTCTCTTCACACAGCACACTTAAAATACCTTGTCTGTACCCTGTCTACTTTAAATCTGTAGTGCCCACATAACACTGTGTGCAGCTGCAACTAGTCTATGGAGTCCAGGGAATGACGGCTACTAATGAAATTCATGGAATTTTAGTCAAACAGTAATAGAAACCACACTAGAAATAGCTGCCTAGACCTAACTAGAGTAAGCTTATGAATTTTTCTGAGTGGCACAGGAAACCAGAAAGGTCTGCCAGGACACGATGTGAAAAAGACAAGCAAATTAAGTTTTGCATAGAGGTTTTTAAATTAAACATAGGAAATGTAACTCATCTCTAGACCATTTTGGCAATACTTTGTATTGCTTACTGTAAAATTAATGCCCAGAAAATGAACAAAAAAGATTATTTAACAAAGTGATATCTGATGTCATTCACTGTGGCATACCTCTTAGAACAAACAGCTTTTATAATAAACTGAATTTTTAAATGGGACTTATTTCAAGTACGATGATTTCATTCTAATGTATGTTTAATGAAGTGGTATTTTTTCCATCTAAGCTAATGCACAAAGTTATTCTCTTGACAAATCTGATATATTATATCAGCATCTGGACCTCTGGATGCTCTACTTCAAAAAACAGTTCTGTATAGATGAAATTATATTTCTGTAATTTATGTCAATCCAAAAGACAACAGAAGCATGCAAAATGAAATGGCAAGTGATGCAGAAATGCAATGAATAGGTAAGTAAACCTCAAGGCAGCACATATTATGCAGTCTCTAAGAATGGAATTTAGTAAGCAGCAAGACAAACTACTTTGGTTTACCTGCATTTTTACTTAATTTTTTTTTGTTTTATAACCATACAAATCTCTACATTAATGAGCATATTGGAAACTCAGCAACAGATCTGAAGAGACTGGTGCCAGCAAACCATAATGGCAACCATAATGACAACTCTAGTCACTGAAATGCACAAACAACTTGGAAATAATAGACTTTTATTCTATTATAACCAACGTTTTTAGTGCCTCAGTACTCAGACCTTCAAAGAAGACTGACCACAGAATACACAGCATTCATGTAACAAAGACAAACAATAACATTAAAACATTAAGTCCATTAGGTGCCAGTCTACCAAACTTAATTATATAAATTGTTTCCTTCTTCGGTAAATTAGTTTTTAAAATATATTGATGATTTAATATTCCTGCCCATTTCATGACATCATAGACATGTCAGGGAGAGGAGGAAAATCTCTTTTCCCTAGTTTACCTCACAATTGCAATGCTTTCTAAAATAAAAGCATAGGAAATTTGCCAGTTATCAAACTCTGATAGTCTGTTTGTTTTTTGAAACAAAATACCAGAGTATGTACAGTATTTTCCACACTATTGGCTAATCAGTTTACTTTCTGGGTAGTAATCTGGAAAAAAAATGGATAGGTGTCAACCCTAACTAAAACTGCTGTGGAAATAAAAGAACTGGAGGTGGGATCATTAGAAAAGGGAAGGAGCAAATGTCATTGAAATAAATGGAATTTGTGGGAACAATGTTTGCAGAGTAATGTTCAGCAGGAGGAATGATGTTTGAGGGAAGTCAGGAACTGAGCAATTTATGTAATGTCGGAGTGCAAGATAACTGTAAAAATAAAGAAAACATATGTAATGCTTAAGAATAAAAATGTTAATATGATTTTTTTTTATTCTAGTAATGTGTCATGCCTACTTCTTAAGTGAAGAAACACTTCTTTCTCTTCTCCGAGTTTTCTTGTTACAAAATACTTAAAGGCCTTGTAAGCCTTCCTTGCTAATGAACCATGCTGTACACTTTTAGGTATCTCATTTCTTTGTATGTACTGTAACAGGCTCCCTTGGCAGCTCAGATAATTTTATACTCCTATTACTTTCATAACACTTTGTACAAACAACTAGACAACAGTATTTAAACTAGCAGACAGGTCAGGGATGGGTGTTAAATGCTGGCTAGAAAGTGAAACACATGCATCCACATATAGCAGACATACCTGCATGTTACTTTCATGAATTTTCCAACTTTGTTTCTATGTGTAATCACATATGGCATACCAAAGAATGGCTCTTTCTACATCAGTACGTCTCATCAATAATTAGGTTTCATCTCACTGTTTTCCAGTTGTTGATGAGTAATGGAATATTCATGTAGGCATTGATGGGATATGGCCCTTCTAGACCAATATTTTTCTGTCTGCTATTACTGCATAGAATCATTGACTTCTGCCATATGTAAGAAGCATTTGCTTTTATTTCTTGTGGTTGTCCAGTGTTTGAACTAACCTTGCCAAAGTAACCTCAGAATGAACTGTTAAGCTGCAACTCTCATGTTTAAATAGGCCATATGGATTTAATGATGCAGTGCCTGGATTCTGTGCCAAACATTCCAGAAGTCTTTTGCTCTGTGACCACATTAATTCAACTTTTAAGGGATTTTTCCCTGTGACGAATTATTGTTCTGTGATACTACCCATCTTTGATGGTCTTTAGTATGCTAGTGTGGGGCATGTCAACCACAGGGCATGTGGAAAAGTTAAAAATCATTAAAAATCTCTGTATAATATTATCAATTGCAATGTAAAATGAAAATTAGATTTATGTTTGGAAGAAAGGGCATTCAATATAAAGCTACTGAAACATGTCACAGTACCATTTACCCCAGACAAAAATATCAATATATTGAGAGACATAGAAGTTATCTTTATTATTTATGAAAGCAGCAGTGTGCACTTATGCTGTGAAAGTATTCAAAGAAATATGTATGTGTAATGTAGCACAGAAGGTAGAGTACTATTGGAGTTTACCAGACTTGTGTCTTACATTATAACATTACTTTGAAGTTAGTATTAGAGGTTTAGGCTAGGTAACATTCTCTTCCTTTTAAAAGAACCAAGTGATTCCTTTGGCATGACCGGATTATTCTTAAGATTCATGAGCTGATATGAAACCTGCATGGAAAGAACAAATTAAACAGGGATGCAGATTTTTTTTCAAATGAATAATTTCTTATAGGTAGGGCATGAGTGCAGAGGACAACAGTATGAATACCCCACCCCCACATTACAAGCATTACATAACTCTTTTTGTTTCTGACAGTCCTCACACAGCTGTCTGTGAGGCTCTTCCCTACTCCTAGCTTCCTTTTCTGACTGATGTGGCTGTAGACTGTGCCTGTATTCATCGCATATCGGAAGTATTTTTTTATTTAATTCAGACATTATCTTTAGAAATGATCAGTGCCAGAAACCATCACCAAAGGAAAAATGGTACACCTGAGAGTTACAGTGCTGTAGCAGTTAGCATTGCTGCTTCACCTAGCTTAGTTCTTTATGAGGTGCTTTCTCTACTGAGTCTGAATGTCTTACCCATGCCTGTGTGGGCTTTTATCAGGGTTCCTGCTTTCATCTTGCAGCCTGAATGCTGATAGATAAATTGGTAATCTTCTAAATGGCTCAATGTTGTGGTGTGTGTGTGTATGTGTGTGTGTGTGTGTGTGTGTGTGTGTGTGTGTGTGTGTGTGTGTGTGTGTGTGTGTGTGTGTGTGTGTGCACTTGCAGGTGTGTGTGCATGTCTCCATGCTAGTGTATGTTCAGAGTATATATGTGACTGACTGTATCTGTTGGTGCCCTCTCCAGGATTGGCTCCTTGTGCCTTGGCCCTCCTGCTTGGGATAGGCTTTGCTTCTCCAAACCCTGAATATATTAAAGGAGGTGTGACATCCCCTCTCTGTGCCAGTAATCAAGGAGCCTGAATCCTCACTACTGACACCTTTGAGGGACTTCACTTGGAACAAAAATAGATACACACAGTATTTCCAGATGCAGCTGTCTGCATCAAGCACAATTTCCCTTAAGAGCACACAGGGAACACACCAAATCTAGGGGCTGGTTTTCCCTCTGTCTCTCTCCTGGCCCCCAGTAAGACTTCCCACTGGCACCACTGTAGAATTGAGTCTTCAGCTGAGTGTCCAAGCCAATCCTCCACCACTCTCTCTGAAACCAGTGCTCTGTGTCCCTATTCCAAGCAGCCTCTTTGAGATTTGATTTGCACACACACACACACACACACACACACACACACACACACACACACACACACACACACACACACACACACAACACACCTGAGAAAGGCTGGCACAGATTCACCCACTCTGCTACCCTTTGTTCAGGCTATAAGGTAGTTACTGCCACCAGACACTCCAAAGCCAGCAACTCTAAGGATCTTACAAGGGTACCCAATTATACTGAGTGCAATTAATACTAATACAAATGGTAATGTGACCAAACACCAAGGCTTTCAGGACTGGCCACAATGTCACCAAATAAATATAAGTATGCTCAAAGGTTAAAATATTCTCTAAAAGACCAGCCACAATAAAATTTTAAATATATTTAATAATAAGTAATAAAAGAACATGAACATACTAAATGTCTATTCACAATAAACACCAGAGTTTAAATCACACAAAATATTAACAATAACACAGATGAATAGATTCACACAGTTACAGAAAAACTGTGCTTAACTAATCGCACTATATTTCTTGACTGACCTAAAGAATTACTGTTACCTGGTTACTTACTAAAGCAAGACAAGATGAAGTGGGTGGGAAATCCTTGCATGTCAGGTTCCAAAAACAGACTGCCCTGAGACTTCAGTTTCATCAAGTACTAAAACATATATTTTTGTGCTGGATTACAGAATGACATGACAAACATCTGATCAGCTGACTTCTGGTTCCCATACTATCCCCCTTTATTAGAAACTGAACCAGAATCTCACACACGTGTTACCATCCACACAGGTAGAGCTTTGCTAAGATGTGTTGCAGCTTCTGGAAACAATTTCAAAGTTCCACCCTTCCAGAGTAGGAATTAGTTCACCCCCAGTGACAATGCAGAATGCTTTGTAATACAGATGTTTTGTCTCTGGCTGCACTGAGACCTGTAAGATACCATCTTTATGGCCTAAATTAAGTAATTTAATTTAGGATATTTTTTCTAAAAGTTAGCTGGGGCTGAGCTTAACCTCTTCTCTTCCATTAGCCTCTGTTACAATATTAATTTCCATAGTTACAGTAATACAATCTGACATACATGTATTACTGTTTTCTGTCGAGCAGGACACACTGTTGGTGCATTTATATCACAAACAGCTTAATAAATACATTTTCAACACAAGCATCTGTAAAAGTCAGTGTGATATACAAATGACATATAATTATTTACAAAACTCCAGCTAGCTATGCTGGCATACCGTATGCTACACATCCACTGCCCTACCTTCCCAGGCATAGCTGGCAATACCTCACATCATCAGAGGGGCTATAAGTCAGAAAACATGAATGAAAAAAATAATTGTTAGCCTTGTTTGACTAAGTTTATTTTTGTAATGTACACTTTTAATTAATTCAAGTGTGTGTATACATGCCTACATGCCCGCATGTGTGTGTGTGTGTGTGTGTGTGTGTGTGTGTGTGTGTGTGTGTGTGTGTGTGTGTGTGTGTGTGTGTGTGGGTGTGTGAAATATGGGAGAACTATGTTCCACTGCACCTTAATTTTCCAGTATGGGAAAACTCACTGAAAATTGTATATTGTTGAAATGGCTACCATACAGTTGAGGTATGCAGCAAAATAGATGTAGGTTCAAGTATTCCATATTTTTCTAGAATGCAGAAGCAAAGTGATTTGTTGTAGTGCTTTCTTCTGATTTTTCAGAGTAGTTGTTATTGTTTTCTGAATTGTAATCTACTGCATATTGACATTTTGCAATTGATATATATATATATATATATATATATATATATATATATATATATATATATATACACACACACACACACACATATATATATATATATATATATATAGATATATATATATATATATATATATATATATATATATATATATAAATAAATATATATATATATATATATATATATATATATATATATATATATATATATATATATATATATGGGTCTACTTTACATGGTCAACTTTTCACAAAGTTGACTTTCATATGGCCGAGACCATATGATCGATTTTCCAAAAGCTGACCATGTAAAATAAACGCAAAAACACAACAAACACTTACCTTAAAACTGTTTGCAGGGGGGCTAGTCCCTGTGCACCCCCTGTTGGGTGCACTGACCCCACACACCCCCAATAACTTAAATATACCAACTCCGACATCACACTACAGTGTGGAAGAGGGAAATTTTCCCATTCCGCACTCTACGGAGTTAGCAGTTCCCCCATGATCGGCCTTTCAAAAGTCAATCATATGGTCTTGGCCATATGAAAGTCATGAAAAGTCAGTCGTGAAGGGGACCCATATATAGTGCATTTGTATGTAATATCACTTCATCCAATATTAGAATATAATAATTCATTTTGTTTATATAATAAAAAACACCTTGCATTGCTTGAATCAGTTCAGAGGAAATTTACCAAAAAGATATCTTCAGGCCAACATCTAACATCTCAGGAGAGATTTTGAGCTTTAACTTTATATTCATTCCAATTTAGATGCACTAGAAGTAAAGCAATTACTGTCTATAGAATCTCTCATGACCAGTCGTTACACTCTGTTAATAATATTTCCTTCTGTAATAACATCAGGGAACATAGGCATGGCAACTTAAATTTATTATGCAAAAATACAGACCATCTCTGAGAAGCAAATGCATAACCCAAGTAGTTCCTTAATTATGGAATTGGATTCCTATTGATATTAAGTGTGACAATGTGACATATTGCCAGCTATGTCAGAAGTAGGACAATGAACGTGCAACATATGCCAGCACAGCTAGCTGGAATTTTGTAAATAATTATATATCATTTGTATATCAGTCTGATTTGTACAGATGCTTGTGTTGGAAAATGTATTTGTAAAGTTGCTTTTGTTGAAAATGTATCAACATTGGGTCTTGCTGAACAGAAAAGAAATATACATGCACATACTAACTGATTAAATGTATACGTTGTAACTGTTGAAATGAATACATTGTAACGGAGGATACTGGAACAGAAGAGGGTAATCTCAATCCACCTGACTTTGAAAAATATTCTGAAATTAAATTACTGGGTCTAGGCCATAAAGATGTTATCTCACAGTTTTGGATGAAGCCAGAGATGCAATGTCTGCAAGAAGCATGGCTTCTTAGTCTTTGTAGGAAGAGCAGTAGTGTTAAAATTGTTTTACAGCTTCCAGATGCTGCAGTAAACCTTAGCAAAGCTCAGCTTCTAGTGATGGGGGTAGTATAGGAAACAGCGTCAGATGAACACATGTGATGTCATTTTGTAACCAACTCTGAAATAATATTTAGATATTACAGAGATAAGTCTCTCAGTGACTGGGCAGTCTGTTTTTGGAACCTGACAAAGAAGGACCCCACACCTACTTCATCTTGTCTTGCTCTAGTAAGTGTACCAGGGAATAGTAATTATTTAAATCAGTCAGGAGAAAATAGTGAGATTAGTTAAATACTGTTTTTCTAAATTTGTGTGAATCTATTCATCTGTGTTATTTTAATACTCCCTGTGTTTGAAACTCTGGTGTTTATTGTAAATATATATTAGTATTTTCATGTTCTTTTATTATGTATTATTAAATATACATACACTTTTCATTGTGGCTGGTCCTCTTGAGAATATTTTAACCTTTGAGAGTAATATCTATTTGGTGACTCTGTGGCTACTCCTGAAAGTCTTACTGCATTGGTCAAAACACTACCATTTGTATTAATATTAATTTCATTCAGTATAATTGGGTACCCTTGTAAGAGCCATAGAGTAGCTTGCTTTGGAGTGTCTGGTGACAGTGACTACCTTATAGCCTGGGCAGAAGGGGGCATAGCTAGTAAATCTGTGCCAGCCTTTTCCAGGTGTGTGTGTGTGTGTGTGTGTGTGTGTGTGTGTGTGTGTGTGTGTGTGTGTACGAAAATCAAATCACAAGGAGTGGGTGTGTGTGTGTCTGCTGCTTGGAGCAGGGACGCAAAGTACTGATTTCACAGAGAGAGTGATGAAGGACTTGGCTTGGACACTTGGTTGAGGACTCAGCTGTATAGCTGTGTCAGTGTGGAGTCTTAATGGGGACCTGGAGAGAGAGAGAGAGAGAGAGAGAAAAAAACCCAGACCCTGAATTGAGTGTGTTCCCTGTGTGCTCTTAAGGGAAATTGTGCTTGATATTAAGAAAAAACTCAGTCTGGCACACTGGATCCAATGACTGGACTGAGTTTTTTTCTTGGTATTTGCTTTGTTTGTGCTTGACGCAGTCTTTCCATCATTTGTATTAGTGTTAAATTATGGTTGATGCAGAGACCTGCATCTGAACATACTTTGTGTATTTATTTTTGTTCCAAGTGAATGCCTCTCTACAGTGTCAGTGGTGAGGATTCAGGCTACTTGATTATAGGCCCAGGGAGGGGATGTCACAACAAGTTTCAAATATAACTTGGTTATTGGATGGGAGATAGTGCTTATGACCCAGAGTTTAATGAGGCAGTATTCCTAGACTGCCTTTGGGCCTAAATACTTATGAAAACAAAACTATCGATTTCAAGTAATCAGGAAATCAAAGCAGTGAAAAAAGATTAAATCTTTGTTGCAGTGAGCTACAAACCCCACACACCCCACATATGTGGGGGGGGGGGCAAGACCCGCTGCTCCAAACATTTATATATCAACCCTATTGCCACACAAACATGATGAAAAAGGAACTCTAAAATAAAAGAATTACTGCCAGAACACACTTAGAAACTGCACCACCATTAAGTTCCTTTGAAAAATAGCAATCAGGGAGTTTGCCATTAACAAGACAGGTGGAAACTCCTCCTTTTGTGCTTGTCCAAGTGTGAGGAAGCTTGACATAATTTTACAGTTGTCTGGCAGACATATGCATAAGCATTCACTCATGCAGTAATCATAATAATATAATAATAATAATAATAATAATAATAATAATAATAATAATAATAATGATAGTAATACTCCTTTGTTAACCATGTAGGTCACAGTCAACCTGGGAGCAATGTGTGGTTAAGTGACTTGATCAAGTGCTCAAGGTCACACAGTAGGTTCATAGGTTTATAGGTATGTACTAGGCCAATGGCCCTGGAGCCTTTACAAGCCTTGTTCATAGAGGTGCCCTGGGATCATGCTGCCATTAGTTCTCAGTGCCTCTATCAAGTAGAGCCACTGGAGTGATCCCCAGAGTAAACTTTCTATTTCCTATCCATTCATCAATATTTCTCCTGAAAAGGGCCATTGAGGTGCACTGCTTGATATGTATGGGAAGTCTATTCCAGAGCATGGACAGTCTCTGGGTTATGCACCTGTCCCTCCAGATGTTCTGTTGATTGTTGTAATGAGGTTGAGGCCCCTGGAGCATGTGGTGTGGAGGGATTGGGATTTCTTTAGGTGCAACATTTCTAACAGGGCTGGGTCAGACATGGCTTTGTAAGTCAAGCAGAGATTGCCTCTTAATAGATGATATGAGATAGAAAAAAGCTGGAGTTTTTTGAGTCTGTCCATGTAGGGCATGTGTTTAAGGCCTAGGATCCTCTTTGTGAGGTACTTTTGTGGCCTTTCCAGCTGTTGCAGGTGCTTAGTGAGGTACATGCCAAATGTGGCATTATACTCAATGATTGGTCTAAAGAGGGAAGAGTAGAGAGAGATGATGACCTCTCTTCCTGGATGCAAAACCCTTGGTAATGAGACATGCCACCTAGAAGGACTTTCTGACCACAGTGGCAATGTGGTGGTCAAAGGAGAGGTTGCTGTCAACCTGTGTCCCCAGATCTCTTATAACGTCTTCAATGTTCAGTGGGCTACCATCAATGTGGTAATTAGTGGGAACTGAGCTTTTTCCAAAGGGAATGAGGTTGCATTTTTTGGCATTAAGTTTAAGGCCATGGTTTCGACACCAGTTGTTGGTCTCAGTGAGGCCTTTCTGTAGGATGTCTACATCACTTGGGGAGTTAACTCATTACCTCCAGTACAGCTCTTTTGAGTGTTTGCTTTTAACTCCCAGTGGGTGTGGCTTGAGCCTTTAAAAAATGAAGTTATCACCTTACAGCTCTAACAAATACTCATTGACAGAGGTCAAATATCAATACAATTGTGTTTGCCATCATGTATGCTTCAAGCTAAAATAGTCTGATACCTTGTATGTAGCATGGTTTTGGAATTATTAATGCAAATATGAACAAGCAATATTTGATGCCTAGTGGCGCAATAGGAGGTAACTGCCTAGAGGAGCATTCGGCTGTAATGAGTTAATAATGGTTCCCAGCTTCCAATTGTCAGTGAACTTGGTCAGCCAGAGTCCCTTCGTGTTGGCCTGCACTTCTGAGAAGTAGATGCCAAACAGGAGAGGACCCAGGACCGATCCCTTTGGGACTCCATTCGTGACTGGTCGGCAGTCTGACTTGGAGTCTGCTACTTTCACACTCTGGATTCTATCTTTCAGCCAATTTGCAACCCACCTAGTGATATAGGGGTTGATGCCTAGTCTGGTGAGTCCATCAATAATTCCTGAGTGGGAATGGTATCAAAGGCCTCTGCCAGATCAATGTAGGCTGTATGAACTGCCTTGCCCATATCCACAGCTCTGGTGACTGACCTAAAGAAGTCAGCCAGGTTGAGCAGGCATGATCTACCCTTCACATAACTAAATTGTGTGGGATCCAGAGTTTCGAGATTTCCTATATCCTTGTTAATTAGGCACATGATGATGCACTCCATAGCCTTACATATCAGACTCATCAGGCTAATGAGATGATAATTCCCAGGGTCTGTAGTCACTCCCCCTTTATGGAGAGGGATGAATGTAGCAGTGCACAATTCTGTAGGGACAAAGCCTGAGCTGTGGCTGTGATTGGACAGGGCACACAGGTTTGATGCCAGTTCTCTCTGTAGTTCATGTAGAACACAGCCAGGGATATTGTTGGTTCCCATGAAAGCTGTCTTATTGGCCCTGGACAATGCAGCTTTAACCTGTGCTGCAGTAATGCTGGGTGTCTGGCATTCTTCTGCTATTGTGACTGGTCCTTTGGGGGAGGGGTAAAGTTGGCACTGAATCTGTTGGCCAGTATATTGGCAATATCTGTTGGCTCAGTATAGGAGGTACCATTGTGCAGTAACTCAGAGCAAATCTGGGTATTGCCATGGAGATTCTTGATATAACTGCAGAAGGCTTTGTGGTTGTTTTTAGTGTCTGCTGCAATTCTGCCTGCATAGCTAGCTTTAGAGGTTTGATGAGGGATCTCAACTTTTTGTTGAGGCTAATAAGGAAGATTTTCCAGTCTTGGAACTTCACCTTTTTCTGCAACAGTTTCTTTCTTCTGTTGTAAAGTTTGTTAATGGCAGGGGACCACCAGATTGGCTTCCTTTTTTTGGAGGAGAACGTCTTGGTTCTGTTGGGTATGGCTAGTACCATGCTTTTATGTATGTGTTCGTACAGTGCATTGGTGTATGATTCGGCAGTTATGCACCTATTTTCCATTTGCATGGGTGCTGTGAAGTTTGCCACCTCTGTTTTTAGGAGCCCAAAGTCAGCTTTGGAGAAGTTTTTCATGGTGGTTACCTTTGCTGGTGGTGTGGATGAGATGTGGATTTCCATGGTAATTAGTTTGTGGTTGGATCTAACCAGGGAGGAATTGACTATTGGTGTTGAGCAATGGTTGCCAATGTTAGTAATAACCAGGTCAAGGATGTTGCTTCCTCTAGTGGTGGTAAGAATGAGCTGGTCCAGCACATTGGAATTAATGAATTTCAGGAAGCGTTGGGCAACTGTATTAGTGCATGAGTAGTTTTCCCAATTAATGGAGGGGTAGTTGAAGTCACCTAGTATGAGAGTGTTGGGTTGGACCCTAATAGTTTCCAGGCTGCTTAGGAACATGGAATGAGAGTCTTGGGACATGGTTGGGGACCTATAGCATACTACGACCTAAATCGCTGTCTTACCCACTGTTAGTTGTACCTGAAGTATCTCTGATGTGTTATGCTGGGCTACTAGTCTGGAGGTGTGCATATCCTTTATGAATATGGAGATGCCACTGCCTTTGGAGCTTTGGTCCATGTTCTGGGGCTGAAAGGTAAATGAGAGCTGAGGGAATCAAACCTTGTACCACTGGAACTACAGCTCACAGGCATAACCCTCTGCTCCAGCTGTAAGACAAATACACATACACACACACACACACACACACACACACACACACACACACACACACACACACACACACACAAACCATCAGCAGTTGAATGGAAGAAAAGCCAAATCACAAAACATCAAATCTTTCACTTGACTGCACAAGTGATGTGCTGTAAATCAGCTAAACATGTTTTTTTGCAGTCTTGTGACTTATATATACCATCTCAGAGATTGCAGTACAGTATAGGGTAACCATATTTGGGTGTATGTAAAAGAGGATGAAAAAAATTATTTTGTCCTGTTAGGACTGAAGAGCAAAAAAAAAAAGGTCTTTAGTCTTGCCTTTAATGCATTTCAATGCATTCAAATGCTCAGTGTTTGGGGAGTTTTGATTGGCCTGTATGCCAGTATACAAGCCAATCAAAACCTTGCACAGTGGACCCTTTTCTGTTCAATGCGGAACATCAAGCAGTTCCGCATTGAACAGAGCTCCACTTTTTGATTGGCTCATATATCGGTATATGAGCCAATCAAAAAAAAAAAAAAACAAAGCAGAGGAAAGACTCCGAAATAGGGATGTCTGGTTTTTGAAAATTCTGTGATTTGTCTGGGTTTTAAAGCCTGGACAAATCACAGAATTTTCAAAAACTGCCTGGACAGGAGCCCAAAAAAGAGGACGTGTCTCCGAGGAAACCCGGACGTATGGTAACCTTAGTACAGTAGGGAAAAGGAAAATTCACTAAGCTCCACTATCCATCATGCAAAAAAATAGTATTAACAGTTTGATGAAGCATGAATCAACCCAGAAATTTGAGTTATATATTTCACTAAAGGTATTTTCATCAGAACAAACTATCTGCCTACCAATCTATCTGTTTGTCTGTCTGTCTATGTATGTATCTATCTATCAGCTGTTTAGAACTTTTTAGGGATAAATTTCTCCTTTGTGTTTAAAAACACTTATCTCTGTACCTTGGATTTCATGACACAGGAAAAAGTATTGTAAGGATAGGTGTTTGACCCAGATTACTGATTGATTGGTTTATTTGCTATAAACATGTTCTTTTGTCCTAGCATTCATTACTCATAATAGCTTGCAATGCTTCACACAGACACACAAACATACACACACGCTCATACATGCACCAGATGCATACCATGGACACCCTCCACATCACAGATACATATTCGTAATGGTTAGTGCCTCCTTTTTGTAGCCTAGTTGTAACCCACCTCAAAGAAGAGTTTGTTGCATGAGTCAGGGCTATGATTATTCTCAGTCCAGGAACTAAATTTATGACATAATTCAATTACTTTGATGTTTAACCTATAAAACATGTCACCTAATTAGTGCAACTTCAGTACTGTGTAAGGAGCCTGTGCTCTTGACTTTTATGATGCCTGCTTTATCAAAAGGCTAACTTTTCATTAATCAGGATCAGGGGTAATGCATCTAAAAGTCTAACTAGCTGCATTTTTCTCCAATAGATTGATATTTTCCTTTTGAAAGAAATAAAATAGTGATGTAATTTAGTATACTGCAACTTCTGTTGATCAACCTGTATTACACTTTGTGAAACAGAAGAGGCCTTTTTAAAAAGTTTTACATACCAAATGCATAGTGTCCTTCTGCTAAATCTAGATTGTATTAGTGTTTTTTACTAGCATGGGTTTTCATCTTTAGTTAACTGTTCGTGTCTGTGCTTCTGAGTAGTAGCATCATCTGACTATTCCCATTAACCAAGCATATATAGTAACAAAGAGAGCTATGACAAAAAACAAACACACATCATAAATAACAAATTATGTCCGACTTCTGCATAGTGAGACATGCTTAGTATGAATTATTTGTAGAGAGCCACCTGTTTTATGAATTGTGGAGGTAAACTGTGGGCGCTGGAGGCATATGCAAGAAATAAGGGCTTCAGAAAGTCATGGATGGTGATGACTTGCAGATTGCATTTTAATTATTTTGAGACTGTCTACACTCCTTTAGACTCTGAATTCTGGAACACAAGTCAGGCAGTACTTGACAAATATTGATAAATCAAAGGGGTGCTCTGCCCTTTCCATTTTTTCATATAGAATAGAGCTATGTTAAAAGTGTTGTGTTTCTCCATCTACATTAGATGTCCACAGTGTAATACATTAGTGATGTGCTATGGAAGAAGTCATGCTGTGTTGTATTTAGTTATTTATTAATTTATTTAGCCTTTGTTGACTGCATTAGTCCCAGTAGACTAGAAGTCTGTTTTAGCGGATACCTGACATAGTATTTATACTACTAGGGTCAGTATAACCAGGGCATCAGGGAACTACCCCTACTCTTGGTAGTCGGGGAAAGCTTTTTGTTTTACACATCATGACTTCCTATTTCCTGTCCAGACATGAAGGCAGCCAGGAGGAATAGGGAGAAAACATGGCTGATTCAGCTTTGGCAGAAAATGAAGTGAAAGTTGCTGAAAATGTAGTTGCAGTGGTAGAATTGCTACCAGAAGTTTTTTCTGATGCTGTGGGTAGAGAAAAAACAGTGACATTAGAGAAAAAGGAGATTGTAGCAGTAACTGAGATGGATTCAGAGGAAAACATTCAGAGGAGATTGTTTGAAGGAGAGAAAGTTACCTCTGAGAAATGTATAATTACAACCCTTCAATCGGGGGGCGGGGGTTGCAGGATGATTATTTGGAAAAAATGGTAAACCAAAGTTAGTCAGAAAGTGGAGCAACAATTCCATGGAGCAACATCATGGAGAAAATAGAAAAAGAAAAAGGGGAAGAAGAGACTCTGTCAGAAAATGTTCAAGAGACAAAAACTTATGCACAAACTGTGGGAAAAGGAGCAAAGAAGAAAGAAGAAATAAAAGAAACAAAAAAAATAAGTATACAGTATGTGTCAGCAGTAAAAATGAAGAAAGCTTGGACAGGTATGAGGTTTTGTGACTTGATATTTGAGACTGGCCAGGCAATGGAAAATTTTTTGGGTGCATATGAACAAAAGAAGCATATTTATCCATGGTCAGAATATGTGGTGCAAGCTTTTTACAGACAAACAAACAAACAAAAAAAAAAAAATAATGATCATACTTAGAACTGAAGTTGAAGCAAAAGAACTGAAATAACATTTGTTAATTATATGTAAAGAAGTAATGGACACTACAAAAATATATGATGAAAGAGGACTATGGACAGGGAAATGGGAATGCGGAGTAATAGTGAAAATGGAAAATGATAATGTTATGCACGTACCTAGTATTATTAATGCTCATGGTAATAGGGGTTTTGTGAAATACAGGGAACAACCAAAAACTTGTTATTTTTGTGGAAAAAAATGATCGTTTAATCAATGAATGTGATAAGAAAAGATATTTATGTGGTAAAGCTGGGCATAGTGCAAAAAAACCTGGTCATTCATGGCTAGAATGTGAAGTAAATTTGCAAGAAAATGAAAATGAAAATGAAGTTATACAGGATAAAGAGATAGTAGAATGTGGTATACAAGGAAATGTACAAAAAGATGTGACTGATAAAGAGGTTGTACATGAAGTTAAAGAAAGCAACAAGGAAAAAAAAACAGAGGAGACAAGTGAAGAAGAAGCTGATTGGCACACAGTAAGACATAAAAAAAATGTGATAGGGAAAAGAGTTAAAGAAAGGAAAAGAACATTCCAAAACATAATGCTTAGAGAAAATAAGAAAGGAAAGGGATAAACATTTTATTATGCCAACTGTTCTTAAAAGCTGAAAATAGCTTTAAATTTGAACAGCATGAAAAACCTTAAAAGGAGAATAGGTATTTTACAATGGTGTGCTGCAGTAGATGCACATATTATTGTTTTAGAAGATATCAAGTTATTAACAGAGGAAGAAAGAACACAAACTGAAACATTTTGGAATGGTGCAGTAGTTTGAAACACAGGGAAAGAAACATGCTCAGGCAATGTATACTATGGCAAGAAAGCATTAAAATATTAAATGCAACCATAGTGGAACTAGTACGAATCATGGTAATAGATGTGAGATGGAAAAGTATGTGTATAGAATTATAGCTGTATATGGATATGTAAAAAAAACAGTGAGAAATGAAGTTTAAAAATATTCTTGAATATGTTTGTATTAATGTGGACATTATAGTGGTGAGTGATTTTAATTGTAATTTAAGGAAAAATAAGAGCAACTGTGATGTTAAAATGGCTAAAGAAATTATGAGAAGTGAAAAATAACCACTGGACGTATAAAAGGAATGGAATTAGGACAGAAATTGATTATTTTTTTTAAATATCTGATAGTTTAAAAGTTATAAAAATGGAATTAAGTATGCTGGATTTTCAGATCATGTGGCTATATGAGGTAAAGTACAGGAAAATGAAGAATATATATATATATATATATATATATATATATATATATATATATATATATATGTGTGTGTGTGTGTGTGTGTGTGTGTGTATAAAGGAATAAAGAGAATTAATGAAAATGAATTAGATTTAGAAGAGAAAAAAAAGTGAAATTATATAAAAGTCATATGAGAGAGTTTTTATGAGAATTGGACTGTTTGGTGGCTTAATTTTAAAGAGACATATAAAAAAGTGTTTTTAGAATGTATAAGGAAGAAAAAAGAAAAGAAAAAGCGAGACATAAGATTTTAAGTCAAGAAGCATTAAGAGACCTATTAGAGAAGAAACATTCCTTTAATGAAAAAGAAAGAGAAACATATAAAATGAATCAGATTAAAATGAAATACTTGTTATGTAAGCAAAAATATTGTTTACAAGGAAAGAAAGAAGAGGTATCACCATATTTAAGTAAAATAATAAAAGAAGGAAAATAATAAGAGTATTAAAAAATAAGGAAGGTAAGCAAATAAGATACCAAGAAGGAATATACTAAATCAACAAATTTATAAAGGTTAAAAATTAAATAAGAAAAATAATGAGCATTTAGAACAAAAACTAACTATGAAAGAATTGAATGAAATTCTGAAAGATATTAACATGAATTCTTCAATAGGACTGGACAGAGTGGAATATGGTATGCATAAAGAAATGTAAGAGTGGCAAAAAAATTTTACAGAAGTTATGAATAAATGGTTAGAAACTGGATTGAAAGAGAAAGAAATATGTACAAGAGGTATAAAAGTTATATTTAAAAAAGGAAACAAAGAGGATATAAAAATTGGAGACCTATAACATTGAATAATACAGATTACACATTTTTATGAGAATAATAAAAAAGTTACAAAAAATGGATAGAATATATGACCAAAATCTGTTCAGAAGAAAAGGAAAAGGAAGTCAAGAGTTATTATGGATAATAAGAGAAATAATTGATGATATCATAAATAAAAAATGTAGAAGCAAAGGTTATGATAGGGGATATAAGTAAAGCCTATGATAATATTCAAAATAAATCATTATGGTGAATTTTGTAAGCATATAATATAAGCAAAAAACTATTACAAGTAATTAAAATGTGTTTATGAAAGGAACTATGTGAAACTAAATGGAAATGGCTGGATTGGGGAAAAAATAACAATAGAATGTGGAATAAAGCAGGGTTGCCCAGATAGTAGTGTAATTTTCTCATTAGTTATGAATGTAATAATGAAGGAAATTAATAAAATGTCAAGTAGTGGTGAATACAAAATGATGAGGAAGTACAATTGCCAGTAATGTATAATTATGCAGATGATATTGTATTAATTATTAAAAATAAAGCATGAAAGGAAAAAGTAAATGAAAAAGTCAGTATAAATTAAAACATTGGTTTAAGTATAAATAAGGAGAAAAGTAAAGGATTTGGTTTTAAATTTATGATGGGAGGTGTTGAGTTCAATGAAAAATATATAGATATAGCCAGCACTCAGAGGCGAACAATGTTTTATTCCTTTCCCTTCTATTCAGACCGGTTTCGGTAACAAACCTTCTTCAGTGATAAAACATACATAATACAGGGACAGTTTTTATACATATTGTATATCCCCAATTATGACATCACTTCCTCCATTTATCCATTTAAGCCTCCAAACACATATAAATCATTAAACAAAATAAACATTTTAAATGTAATATCAAATGCTTTGCCAAACTTCCATTAATATCATATGGTTGCTTGTAAAGTTGTCAATAGAGGTCCTTAATAAAAAGAAAAAGAACCTCATAATTTGTCATTTAGTCCTGGATGAAATAGGGCACCCAACTTAATAATCCATTTTCTTTCCTTTTGGTTTAGTATAGTATGCCAACCTTGCTTTGTTGATCTATTTCCTGTTACCTGGTCAATAATGACAAATCTGAAAGAAGCAGTTTTATGTAATTGACAATGTCTATACAATGCATTGGTCATTTTTTTAAGACGTAAATCACTCAAATGCCCTGAAATATGACTCCTTAGTTGCCTAGAGGTCTGCCCTACATAAAAGGCAGAACATTAACGAATAGCCAAATAGACAACCCAATCAGAGCTGCAATTTTCAAAAAATTAAATGTCAAAAATTTAACCAGTGTTTTTACTGCTAAAATATGAAGTTTTAAACATATGTTTACACAAACTGCAATGTCCACAAGGATGTAGGCCAACAAGCCTGTCTCCCAATAGGGTAAGTAGATGTTGATTCACATAATCTACAAAAGTTTTCTTATAATGAACAAAATAGGAAGTAAGTGTTCTTCCCCTTCTGAAAGAAAATTGGCATATGTTAGGCAGACATTGGTCCAGATCTGTATTAGCCCGAAGAATATTCCAATGTTTGTTAACTACATCCTGCAATAAATGTATATTACTGCCAAATGTAGTAACTAACCTCATGGTTCCTGATCCATCCTTTTGAGTTTTAGCTTTATATTCCAATAAGCTGGATCTCTCACAACTGGCCACCCAATCACTGGCCCTTTGTACTATTGATCTCTTGTATCCCCTATTAATAAATCTACCCTCAAGATCATGCCTAGCATTATGAAATTCCATGTCTGCAGAATATATTCTTCTAATTCTCATTAACTGTGATTTAGGAATGTTGTTGATGGTGTGTGTGGGGTGTAAACTAGTTGCATATAACAAATTATTATATTGTGGGTATTTCCTATATACTGACATTTTGAGCGTACCATCCCCGTGCCTCAAAATATTAACATCCAGGAAATTAATCTCTTTACTGTGATAATTAACTGTAAATTCAATCCCCCACCAATTACAATTAAGATATTCCATAAATTCTAACAAATAGTCAACACCCCCACACCAAACCAACCAACAATCATTTAAATAACGTCTCCTTATATCCATCTCTGAAAGGTAAATGTTATGAATGACATCATATATAATCTGATGTTCCACATACCCCATAAAG
Organism: Protopterus annectens; assembly: GCF_019279795.1. NCBI lineage: Eukaryota > Metazoa > Chordata > Ceratodontiformes > Protopteridae > Protopterus > Protopterus annectens. The sequence goes on from NC_056731.1 coordinate 887,040,525, forward strand.
AGGTCAGCATAAATTGGGGCAAACGAGGCCCCCATATCTGTTCCTTGCTGTTGCCAATAACATTCCCCCCTGAAGTAGAAGACATTCTTAGTCAGTACATGTTCTGCAAGACATGTAAGGAGAGTGTTAAATCCTGGTGCATATAAGTTGGCTTTATTTAGCCAGTATTCTAGGGCAAGTAATCCTGCCCAATGGGGGATACTGGTATATAGGGATTTAACATTAAGCATACACATGAGCCAGTTGGGTTCCAATTGATAGTTCTGAATGATTTGTAAAAACTCTGTAGTATACCTAATTCTTGCCCTGACCCCTGATAATAATGGCTTTAAATAATATGTCAAAAAAGCAGAAATGGGTTCAGTTAAAGATCCCTGTCCTGAAACAATTGGTCTTTCTGGGGGTCTACACAAATATTTGTGAATTTTGGGCAAGAGATAAAGGTACTGTCGGGTTGGATCCTGAACCATGAGTTGTTCTTTTGTCTTCACATCAATAATTCCTTCTTCCACTGCTTGATTCAAAAATGAATCAATCAGCCTTAAATTTAGGTGTAGGGTCTGTGGACATTCTAATATAATTCTGAGTGTTGGACAGTTGTTCATTTCCCTCATTCCAGTAATAACTGGCATCCATTATGACCACAGCCCCACATTTATCTGCTGGAAGAATGATTATATCAGAATTAGAATATAGGTTTTTCAAAGCCTGTTGTTCCCCTTTCAATTAAGATGGCTTCCTGAAAAATACCCACATATTTATTCATTGGTGGCATAAATGTAGATTTGTGAAAACGAAATTCAGATGATCTTTCAGAATTATTAGATACACCAAAAAACAATTTTAGATTCAAAATTCTACAAAAGGCAAAAAGATCTGAAGCAAAGATGTGTTCATCTACCAAAAAACTGGGAACAAACCCTAGACCTTTATTAAGTAAACTTTTTTCATCCTTTGATAAAGCATAAGAGGAAATATTGTATACATTATAAAATTGGGTCTCTACTTCACCATTGCCTGTAATAGATTTTCCAAGGCTGCCACTTTTATGCTTGCATCCACCCCTATGGATTTGTCTCCTAAAGGGCCCTCCTGAATTCGTACCTTTTTCGAGTCAGGAGAATCACTAATATAAATTCCCTCCATGTCAGTCATAGATGATTCTTCCCCTGAGGAACTGAGACCCTGTGTTGATTTTTTAGTATAGATCTTGGTCTTTTCTTTCTGATATTTGATCTACACTTGTTATTATCAATAAATCTAACTCCCCTCTGGAACTCAAAGGGCTTGCCTCTCTCATAATCTTCCACATCTCTGTGAAATTTATGTAGCTTCTTTTCTTTCAACCCATTCTCAAAATTGAGAAGATCTTTGGATAATTTTTCCAGGCCTTGTACAAAAGAAGGCATACCCTCAAATTTGTTCATATTCATGCATGTCTCTGTTACATCCTTGATATTCTGTTCAACTGTTCTTTGATAAAAGGACATTAGTATATCAACAAAAGCCATAGTGGCTTTCTGTAGTGCCTTGTGCCAATCCTCCATCAGTAGGTCATCTGGCTTACCAACCAAGGGCTAAATTTTAACCCTTAATCCACGTGGAGTAATACCTTTACTCTTATATTTCTTGAATAATTTCAAGTTCCATATATTGGTTCTTAAGATTTTCATCTCTTTATTTAGCTGGTAAAACAGCAAGTTGCAGCCGTCATGAAAATGTCCTACTTTCTCATTAGGGTCCCCCATCCATATTGGTCCCAATACCAAAAAACTTTTATGTCAACTTGATCTGCACACAAACCCTGCAGAATTCTTTGGAGATCCATGACATTAAGCCCCAAACCTGCCCTATATAGTCAGATGACCCTGATCAATAATATCCGAGGATAAATAATGCTTATTTGATAATATATAAACAGCCCAACAAGGCACCACGGTGTATCATCGTCAGTCCTGGATGATCCTATAAATCAGAAATCAGAACACACTGTCTGTTCTTGACAAAAATGTCACTGTACAACCTCTATAGAGTTGGATAAGATTTTCGGCCTATTAATCAGAATATTTTGACCTGCCCGAAATCTATAGTGATATATCTGCTTCTGGCACTGGAACATGAGCCTTGTATATTTGGGAACAAACAGTTGTGGCCATCATAATATTGACACAGTCCCAAACCAGTTATCAAAGTACTTTCAAAATCGGCAGCTGGCCCAAATCCAGTCCACCCTATATTTTTCTTCAACCCGACCAATGTCCAAGAAAGAAAAAACAAAAAAAAAAAATGTTTATGTTCGTTGATACTCACAAAGTAAAAAGTGTTGAAGCACTTGTTTAGGCAAACCAAGGTTATTGATCTATTTGTTTTAAACACAAAAAATATATTCATTGTATTTATAAACAATGATGTTACATCAAATTTGCATATACCAAAACACAATTCCCTCAGTTTTGGCGACTTCTGCTTTAAACACCCAAAAGAAGTTCTTGTTCATTAATATTATTATCATTAATATGACTCCTTAATTGCCTAAAGGTCTGCCCTACATAAAAGGCAGAACATTGGCAAATAGCCAAATAGACGACCCAATCAGAGCTGCAATTTCCAAAAAATGAAATGTCAAAAATTTGACCAGTGTTTTTACTGCTAAAAGATGAAGTTTTAAACATATGTTTACACAAACTGTAATGTCCACAAGGATGTGAGCCAACAAACCTGTCTCCCAATAGGGTAAGTTGATGTTGGTTCACATAATCTACAATAGTTTTCTTATAATGAGCAAAATAGGAAGTAAGTGTTCTTCCCCTTCTGAAAGAAAATTGGCATCTGTTAGGCAGACATTGATCCAGATCTGTATTAGCCCAAAGAATATTCCAATGTTTGTTAACTACATCCTGCAATAAATGTATATTACTGCCAAATGTAGTAACTAACCTCATGGTTCCTGATCCATCCTTTTGAGTTTTAGCTTTTTATTCCAATAAGCTGGATCTCTCACAATTGGCCACCCAATCACTGGCCCTTTGTACTATTGATCTCTTGTATCCCCCTATTAATAAATCTATCCTCAAGATCATGCCTAGCATCCCTGTATTATGTATGTTTTATCACTGAAGAAGGTTTGTTTCTGAAACCGGTCTGAATAGAAGGGAAAGGAATAAAACATTGTTTGCCTCTGAGTGCTGGCTTTTTCTTTTTTTGTTTATTTATCAGTTTGGGTATGCTGTGCACCAGTCATACTTGCTAGTTTATCTGGAAATATATAGATATATCAGGAATAACATTTGGATGGAATGAATACAGACAACAATAATAAGCTACTGTACTCAAAGAAGTAAAGGATTTGATTAATTTTTGGAAATCATATAGATTTTCGTATAGAAAAAAGCACACAAGTTGAACACCATGGTAATAGGAAAATTTGCTTATGTTGCTAACATCTATATGATTCCTATTAAGTTTGAGAAGAAACTAATGATGATTATATTTTCTTTTATTTGTGCCTCTAGACTGAATCCATTCAATAGAGTGATTCTGTATATGAAAGAAGAGCAAGGAGGTTTGGGTTTAATAAACCCAACAGTACATTCAGTATCTTTAATTTTATATAAGGTATTAAAAGGAATTATGAAGGAAAATAAAAACTTGACAGAAATGATCCTATATTATAAATACAAAGAACTGTGGAAAGGAATGGACATTAAAAAATGAAGTAAAAGCATTGTGAATGAAGACATGAAAGAGTACCAAAACAAAATTTTGTTATGGAAAATAAAAAAGAATATATGTGAAAAAAATAGAAAGGAATGGTACTTAAGTATTACAAAAGCATTTTATTGTATTGATCCATGGAAAGATTTAGAAATAGATAAGAAAAAAGCTATAATGATGACACATAACAATAAAAAGATTAAAAAATGTAATGTTTTTTATGGAGATTGTCTATTAGAAATAAAGGAGATTTTTCCTGGAAGCACATTATGGAGAAAATACAAAATGATGATGCAGAGAGACAATCCTGAAAAATAGTGGTGAGATGAAAAAGAAAATGCATACAAAGACAGTAAAAGAATGCAAAGTGGGAGTAGTAGAAAAGAAGGCAGAAGAAAATGAAAAATATAAGAAAGTGGTAAGAGTTCAAAGTAAAGAAGATAAAGAAATGGATATGAAGTATGGGACAATTTAATAGCTCCTTTGGGTGTAAAAGCACATGAGGTAAGATCATTTATTCTTATTAAATGTTAGAACTTATAAGATGCAGTAAGTTAAAACTTTGAGGGAAAAAAATTAATGGACTTACAAAATGAGAATGTATAGAACTGAAATAGATTATTTTATTGTATCAGAAGATTTAGTTGTAGGAGAAGTGGAGGTAGTTGAAACTAGATTTTCTAATCATCTTGCAATATGGCTAGAGATAAGGGAAAACAAGGTGTATATATATATATATATATATATATATATATATATATATATATATATAGATATATATATATATATGTGTGTGTAAACAAAGGAATAAAAGTATAAATGAGAAAGCATATATTGAAGTAGGAAAGAGATTTGTAATACAATTATGGAAAAATCATATTACTGTAGGAACATTTTATGAAAATTGGTCTTAATGGTGGATGATATTTAAGGAAAAATGTAAAAATCGTTTTACAGTGGCAATATTATGTCAGAAAAGTAGAAAAAGAAAAATATAAAAGCATATATAATGATACATTGGAAGATTTAGAACATAATGATAGAAAGTACTTTGACAAAGAAAAATATTTATATAAAAGAAATCAAGAAAAATTACAAGAATTTTATATAAGCAAATATATTCTTACAAGGAAAAAGAGAAGTATTTAGTTACTTATGCAGATTAGTAAAGGAGGATGGTAGTGTATTGATAGAAATAAAAATGTAAAAGGAGAAATAGAAAGAACTCATGACAAGATTATGAATAGTGTAATAGAATATGTACAAGAAATATTTTAAAAAAATAGTGAAAAAATATGGAAAATAAAAAAGTTAACAGAATAAAATAGAGTAAAGAACTGGAAAATGGAATGGAAAAAAAAGTGTTTTTAAAGATTTTGAATGAATGGTTACATAAAGTTTTTATGTATAAAGAATTATGCACTAGAATACTTTGTATGGAAGAAGGAAGGCAGAAGACAATTAAACAACCGGAGACCAATAGTATTAACTCTAGCTAGCTATTAAAGTTCTCGTTTGGATTATACTTTTGTGCGATTCTTTTTGGGTTGAAGAACCAGCTACACTTGCTTTACTTTACAGCATACTACTTTTATGAGCTGAAAAAGCTGTTTTACTTTGGAAATAGAGGTTTGCTGTTTTTGTTTTTGTTATTTTACATTGGGAACTGGATTTTTTACTGCAAAGCCATTTCGCTCCTTTTTGTGGTTAATTTATTTATGATACACTGTCGTCTGAATTAGGAGCGTTTACCTTTTACTGCAAGCAACTTGTTGCCTGGTTTTATTCTATTCCTGTTTAACGCCTGCAGTAAGGAATGGCTAGCAGTCCATCGGAGGTGAATGTGGAACTACCCTATAGACCAGAGGAACTGGATCGCTTAATCGGAAGCTAACACGCTTTAGGAGTTATCTAACAGCTACAGAGAACATTTTATTACTGGTTGAACCAGAAATTGGAGCCGGTAATAACTCTGACATCGCAGAGATAGGAAGGAACTTGATAAGATGGAATTTGACTTTATTAAATTAAAGAGGCTCCAGTTGCAACGGCAACATTTTGAGGCATGTCTTGAGAGACGCGTGATACCTCGAGGTCTACGCGTTCTCAAGATGCCAACCTCAGGTAACAACTTTCCTGAGCTGTTGCTTAAATGGCAACAGCTCAACTTAGAACTCAGTTTTAATTATATGAGACTCCTTAATGAGTTTCATTTTCATGAAGAGGAACTTTTAAGGAAAAGTGTAAATGAAAAATATGAGTGTTTTGTTAATAAATTTCAGAGTCCACAGGCACAATATGGTATGGAGAAACTACTAGACAATGTTCAATTATTTGAGAAGAGAACTCTTGAAATAAAAAAGAATTAACTTTTGAGGGACATACAGGATTTCCAAAATGGGAATGTCTTTACTTGGCCACGTTACAGCAAAGAACAGGGTAATGGACATGTATTTAGAAATGTAACTGAAACAAGTAATGACAATAATGTTAATGTAACAAAAGCTGTACGCATTTGTTCTGAAGTGAATAATACATGTATTACTAAGGATGTTATCCCACCATTACTTAATGAAGTAACAATGGTTAACCATGTCGATGTTACTACCAATGCTATAACGAATGAAAATACATCAGATGTGGTACATATTGTATACTCAGAGGATGTTGCAAGTCCCATTACAGATAAAGGGAAAGTGGCTAACATACTCTCAGATAAAAGTAATGAACCAGTAGTTAGGAAGAAGAATATGAAGGAACTGAATGATATTTTCCCAAGAACTGGTAATAGTAGATCTCCCATATGTACCCCTTTCCCCATAGCCAACAAATCCTTCCCAGGGAGACAGAGATCCCAAAGCAGAGGGAGGAACAAACGGAAAGGGTCAGGAGGGGAACATCCAGGACCAAGTTTGAAGAAAATGTGGGAGAAAACAGGGGACCCTAGTGGTCAACCTGTCTAACAGGCCTTTAAGTACCTTTGAAGAGGTAGTTTTAAACAAGGGCCTAAGTTTTATCCCTACACGAGATAGTGAATTAACAGACTCTATTTTAGATGTAAAGATGTTTATTAGGAATATCCAACTGAAATTGAATTTTAGAGATCAAGACCAAGTAGAGGAGAAAAGAGATTTGGAGAGGTTTAGACCTAATAGTTTATATATTCCAAATATACATCCAGTTATAGAGACGTTCTTCAGAATGGTAGAGAATGATATATATAAGTACTATGATAACAGAAGTAAAAATACTACTAAAAAACGTAATTACAATCTTACCTATTTACAAAAACAAGCCTTAGACAATCTCAGAAATGACCTCTCAATAGTTATAAGACCAGCTGATAAGGGAGGCCCCATAGTGATTTTAGACTCCACTAGATACATCAGTATGATGGATTCTATGTTAAGTGATGGAACATTCTATGGTAATATAAGCCTTTTAGAGGTTGGTACGAAAGTCTTCCAAGTCTATGACACTCTAGATGACCTCCATCGTAGTCATATTATTTCGGATACCCTATTTGAATATCTTAGAGTTAGGAATCCCTTGATACCAGTAATACAAGGCTTACCAAGATTCACAAGTCATTGACTTCCCTCCCTGAGACCTATTGTAGCAGGGCAAGGATGTCTAACTGAGCCTTTTTCTATTCTACTAGAATATTTTCTTAGACCTTTAGTGGATAGTAATAAATTTATCCTTAAAGATAGCAAACAGTTTTTGATTGACTTATATGAGTTTACTGCTACACTGAAAGATAGGGAACCATTTTTACTGGTTACACTTGACGTTACTAGTCTCTTCACTATGATCCCTAACCAAGAAGGTATGTTAATGTTTCAAAGATATATTCGTAGTAAATCTAATTTTGAAGAAGGGACAGTGGACCTACTTTATTTTTAGAGATTGTTCTTGAGAACAATATGTTTATTTTTGGAAAGGAGATCTATATACAGAAAGATGGCGTAGCTATGGGCACTTCATGTGCCAATAGCTACGCCAACATTGTGATGGCAGACTGGGAGGAGAATTTCTTTTTTCCGTTAACTTTATTCCAGAAATATGTGGGTTACTACAGACGGTTCGTAGATGACCTCTTTTTTATCTGGAAAGGAGATGAAGCATCCCTTCTGGAATTCTTTGATTCCATTAATGGACTAACGGATTTCTTGAAATTTACTATTAATTATTCCAGTATTGAAATATCATTTCTAGATGTCCGCATAAATAGATTACCTAGTGGTTTATTAAATACATCAGTGTATAGGAAACCCTGTTTTAGGAATACACTGTTGCATCGACATAGTATGCACCCCAGATATGTTTTTGAGAACATTATGAAAGGGCAGTTTATGCGAGCATCAAGGTTGAACCCATGCCCCTCAGGACATTCCAAAGAGATTGAATCACTTACAAATAGATTTTTGGAACGTAAATATGTGATGAGAGACATAGATAGGAATAGGAATCAGGTTGACAAGCTGAGAGACACAGTGGCTAAACCCTATTTTTCAAGGAAAGAAGCATCTGAAGCAGTACCAGCTATCAGTAGGGGTGATAATGTTAAGTTGTCCTTATTTTACTCTAGAGATGTTGACAAGATCAAGGAGATAGTACATAGACATTGGGGAATCCTTGGATTGGATGACCAAATCTTAGAAGTAGTAGGTGATAATCCAAGGTTTGTCTATAAGAATAAACCCAATCTAAAAAGGACCTTATGCCATCGCCCTTTAGTAGAACATGGTTACCAGAAACCAAGATCTGACCATAATACAATATCCTGTCAAAATTGTAATCAATGTCAATATATAGACAACAGTGACACTTTTAAACATCCGACAACACAAAAATTTTTTACTTTAATACTGGCACCAATTGTACCAGCAATAATGTTGTATATATTGCTAAGTGTGTCTCTTGTCCGGTATTTTATGTAGGCAAGACTTGCAGACAACTTAGAGAACGTATAAGAGAACATGTTTACAACATTAGGATAGCATCTGATCATAATGCACTTGCCAGACATGTTAGAAATACAGGACCTGACCATTACTTTAACTTTAGTGTACTACAACAAGTTGAACCTAATCTCAGAGGTGGAGATGTTGATTCACATTTATTGGAATGTGAACTGAGATGGATTGTCCGCCTTAGAGCGGACAAATTCCCTGGTGTCAATGATAGAGTCCAGGTTAAACCATTACTACGTAAGAAAAGGGTTTTTAGACCCACTTAGTTATTTCTCCCTTCCCATACACACGCCTACCTGTATCACCATTGTCTACTGAGGTGGATTGTTCTCCCCCATCTCTGAGCAGACATTTTCCCTGGTGTCATTGATGGAGTTCAGGTTTTACCTTTTACTGTGTAAGCAAAATGTTTTTAGATTACACACTTAGTTGCCTCCCCCCCCCCCCTTTTTATACACATACCTACCTGCACTACTTTTTAATTCATGTACTATCATATATCTGAACCCTGTTGCACATATAGACTTATATAGACTTTTATGGAGCATTTTTATATAGTTACACTTGAATCAATCGTATTTTACCCCTTTTTTCCTCTTCATGCTACACTATGGATGTTTTATAACTTTTTATAACATTTCACTATCTTATTTTACATTTGTTTTAGGTCATAGATGTGTATTTATACTATGTCCTTCTGTATTATGATGAATAAACTATCTTAGCTTTTTTAAATGTATTTTAGAAGTATATCAGAAGGATTTCTGTAGGGCGGCCACGGTGGTGCAGTGGTTAGCATTGCCGCCTCACAGCAAGAGGTTCTCCGGTTCGATCCTTGGCTGGGGTGCCTTCTGTGCGGAGTCTGCATGTCCTCCCTGTGGTCGCGTGGGTTTCCTCCGGGTGCTCCGGTTTCCTCCCACATCCCAAAGACATGCTGCAGGTGGATTGGACACTCTAAATTGGCCCTAGGTGTGCATGTGAGTGTGCCTTCTGTGGAAGGTTGGGCGCCGGGCTGGCAACTCGACACCGTAAAACTCCACTGCCATTCAATGTGCGGACAAGGCGATCCGCTGTGGCGACCCCTAACCAGGAAAAAGCCGAAAGAAGAAGAAGAAGAAGAAGAAGATCAGAAGGATTTCTGTATATATGTAAATGAACTAGAGTTTAAGTCAATTAACTATGTCATGTGCACCAATGAACTTCTTCCATTGTATATTTAAATGCTTTGTTGTTAATGGCAGTTGTTGAAGTTTTGAAAAAGCCATTTGGTGAAAGCGCTTAACTCTAGCTAGCTATTAAAGTTCTCGTTTGGATTATACTTTTGTGCGATTCTTTTTGGGTTGAAGAACCAGCTACACTTGCTTTACTTTACAGCATACTACTTTTATGAGCTGAAAAAGCTGTTTTACTTTGGAAATAGAGGTTTGCTGTTTTTGTTTTTGTTATTTTACATTGGGAACTGGATTTTTTACTGCAAAGCCATTTCGCTCCTTTTTGTGGTTAATTTATTTATGATACACTGTCGTCTGAATTAGGAGCGTTTACCTTTTACTGCAAGCAACTTGTTGCCTGGTTTTATTGAATAATAATGATTATAAGAGCTTTATGAAAATAATACAAAAATAGATTTGAAACTAAAATGGAAAATTTTATGGAAGTTAGTATACATTGTATAAAGGGGATGGGTTGTCAAGCATTGTTTGTGATAGTTAGAAAATTTTGGATGATATTATAAATAGACAATAAGAAACGAAAGGAGACCTTAATAAGGCATTTGATACAATTGGTCATGAAATATTCTGGGTAATAACGAAAGAATATAATATAAATGAGAAAGTTAGGAAATTATGTATGTCAGTGTATAGTGATAATAAAGTAAAAATACTTGTAAATGGCTGGTTAAGCCAAGAGTTTTATATGAAGAGTGGTGTAAGACAGGAATGTCCAAATGAGTTGTATATTCTTTGCATTAGTTATGAATGTGGTAATATGTGAAATAAACTACAAAATGAAGGAGGTGGGGTATATAACACTTGAAGGATTAAGAATTACAGTTCTGTTAACATATATAGGTAGATGACATTCTAATTGCAAAAAATAATTTGGATCAAAGAAGTAATAATTTGCACAAATTAGTATCTAGATGTGATAGGGGTGGCTTTAAAAAGAGAAAAGTAATGGTTTAGGTGATGTAGTAAAGATAAGGGTATATAATTTACTGTGAATGAAATGTATGTGTTAGGTATAAAATTTGGGAATAAAGATGTGAGTAGAATTTGGCAGGAAAAACAATAGAAGGAATAAAACAAACCTGTCTTTTCTGGAGAACATAAAAATTATCATTCAGAAAAAAAGGCTTATTTCATAAATTCACTACAGATGGAAAAATAGTATACTTAACAAGTGTGATTATGTTGCCAACAGTATATGAAAAGGAATTATAGCAGATACTGTTTTCAATTATATGGGGTTCTATAATAAATTCAGTGAAATGAGGAGTTTTGTATGTAAATAAAATGGTAGGAGGTTTAAATTTGTATGTAAATAAAAAGGTAGGAGGTTTAAATTTAATAAACCTAGTAGGATATGCTGCTTCATTAAATGTGTACAAAGAGTTAAAGTGGATAAATGAAAAATATTAGAGATTAGTAGTAAAACTGTATAAATATAAGTATGATAAATTCTGGGATATGGTAAAAAAAGAGTAAAAGAAAAAGAGAGCATAAATGAAGAAATAAAACATTACCAAGAAAAAATATTTTATGGAAAATAAAAATTGATTATATAGAAACAGATAGAAAAGTACAGTGTAAGAATGTAATGATAAAACATTACTATGTAAAACCATGGGAAAATTTAACAGATGAAAACAAATTAAAACTCTAAAATAAGAAGCAAATGGTGTTATCAAAAAGTAGAATGTGAAGATTTTTTTTGTGCAGATTAGGAATATATAATTTGACAATAAAAGGAAATATGACACTTAAAAAGAAAAGGGATAGAATATGTTTATGATGTCAAGAAGAAGAAACTACGGACCATCTCTTTTGAAATGTAAACATTTTAAAAAGTTATGGGGAAAAGTATATAAAGAGGATATAAAAGACGTGGATAAAATAAACATGGATATGATTAAATATGGATATTATTATAATAGAAGTAAAGAATATGTTAAAAGAATAGTTAAAAAGTTATTTTATGTTGTATGGGTTATATGAAATTAAGTAATATATGAAATTATGTTTAATGGTAGACAGATTTTAGCACCAATATTAAATAAAAGCAGATGATGGTTATGGAAAAAGGAGTGGGGGGTCCAATAGGGATGAAAATTTTGTATGAATGTAAAGGAAAGTATGTGTGTAAATAGATCTGTACATTTGTTAATATTTATAAATATGCAAATATGTTGTAAATAATTTCTTTGTATATAAACAAAGGATCCCTACTCTTTTTGATTGGTGCCATGGGATCTTTTACATCCACCTGAGGTATCACCATTACAAGCATATAGAACCTTGGTTTAATGTCTCATCTTAAGGGTGAATAATGCCTGTTACATGGCTTGATGTGCAGCAGGTATATGTTAGATGTACAAAAGCCACTAGCAAGAATTCTGCTTTATTTATTGCTTGAGGCTGACTCTGATTTACAAAGAATAAGTGACATGGTGATGTTTATTTGGCTAGCTTTCTTCATGAAAATAATCACACAAAGGGGACATTATGAATAATCACATCTCTTTTAATGAATACATGATTTTTCAACCCAGAAACATCTAAGACCTTGGGAGGTCATAACAGAAACAGCAAGAATCCTAAGGTCACAATAACACTGCAAGACTTTCCTTGAATGAGTGGTCATAGAACAAGCATGACAGAAAATATGCACAACTGAATTTATCCCTTTACCCAACCATTACTTTAAACCTCCTAACTACATGGTTCTGCGCTTATACAGCTCAAAGCTTGCAAGTCTCACATGCTGCTTATTGCAGTGAGCCTAGGCTGCCTCCTTCCATCACATGATGAGTGAGCTGACATCAGCCTCTTACTCCCATTCTCCTACAGTGCCTGTGCCACTAATCGAATTAGGGACACAGTGCCACACCCCTCTGTGCCACGTGATTGCACTGATCTTTCATTATTGTCTGTAATACTGTATTCAGGAATTTGCTTAGAAATTAGTTATCCCTCCTATATCAGGTGGTGCAGGATGTAGTGGCATTTCATACAAGGTGTGCGTGGTTTTAATAGTAAATATAAAACTGGAACTGATGGATATCCTGCCAGCTGTTTCTTAGTTAATAAGCCCTGCTTTAGATCTCTGAGTAAAATGTAATCAAAGCTTATCCTTAAATGCCATTTCAGAATTTCCAGCTGTTTTATGATTAAATGGCATTCATATTTTTATTATGGCTGATATTCTTGATTTTGTTTATTACAACTTCCCTGCCAATTTACTTGTTTTACAATTATATGATGTTTTGAAATGCCTTCCACTGTATGTAAGACAAGTACTGTGCAGTACTGTGCAATTTTAACATTAAAAGCATCATAAAAGTCTGACTTTTCAGTTGTTTGCTGCTTTCAAACATCAAAGGCCTGATTAGCTTATGGTAGCAGTCTCATGTTATTTTTAATATGCAAGGGTTTCTTAGGTTCATTCACAGGGAGACATATGCTAAACATATGTGTCACATTCACAAATATTTGCATAAAATTTTAATTAAATTATGTATCTAAATTGATATCATCTGTGTCACAAATGTCAGATTCGATGAATATCACTCATTGAAGGAGCAAACTGTTTACTTAGTTTATATTCCTGCTTTGAATCATTTTTACTTTGTGATATAACCACAGATAAATAAGCTTACTGCAGATTCCAGCTAACAATTCTGTTTGTGAAAGGTACTGCAGTTAGTCCCATCTTTTGAGTGTTCCTTGTCACAGGTGTTACAGTTACATTATTGTAATAAAATATTTAATGGATAAGCCACTGTGAGTTCAGTAATACTGGACTCACACAAGAATTGTGGCATTTGATCACAATGGTACAGCTGAAGTGATTGTTTAATTTCTTCAAATATTTTGAGTTTCTACTACCATGGTAGGAAATGACCCCATTCCTAAGTCATGGTATAATTAAAGTTCATGAAATTAGTATTATTTCAGTCTTTGATGTTAGCCAAAAGTGCCCAGTGAAACACAAACAAAAAAAAATGTACAAATCTAGCATTACCCCACACCTCACAATGGCTTGTTGCTGTTATACAGTAAAATATGATGCATGATTTTGCTTTACTTTATACAGTATTTAAATTATTGTAATACCTATGCATACACTCATTTGTACATTTTATACAATTTTATATGCTGCAATGTTTTATGAAAACTGTAACAATTTGTTGCTATTTTTTAAAGTTTTTAATATGTTAATTAGCATAGTTTTTCACTGCTTTTCTTTATTCATTCTGCTAAACTTCCATAGTCTTTGTTCGCTACAGCAGTAATATTGGGTCTGCTTTCATTTTTTGCCATTTTATTTTTGATGTGATTTAGTCAGCATACCTATCTTTAAGTAACACATCATCTTATTTGAATTAGGCTTTTTGCAGTTTGCATTTTCTGATCTGCAGTGGAGTTTACTTTGTTGCACTATGCCATGCTTTAATTTGGGAACACTGCAGGCCTTTGAGTCCTAAGCTCTCAAAAACTACTGTCTAGAAGCCAGGGACTTGGAACCTTGTAGCTCATGTAAATAAATGCTGACATTCCAACTCTAATATGAATTTGGATGAGCAGCTGTGTGGGTGGGAGCAAGAGGGCATTCTCAGACTTAGGGAGTGGGAGGGGATATTTCGACTGAGGGAGTGGGAGGGGATTTGTAGCCATAGGGAGTGGGAAAGGATATTTAAACTTAGGGAGTGGGAGGGGATTTTGAGACTGAGGGAGTGAGTAGGGTTGCCAGGTGTCTGTTTTTTGACCGGACTGTCCGGTTTTCTGACTAATTGTCCGGTTACAAATTTTATTCAAAACCGGACACATGAAGTCCGGGTTTTGTGCCACTGACATGGTCTCAAGCGGTTCTCCCATGCCATCTTTACTCTCTCCCCTCCTTATTGCCTTTAGTCTTGGTGTGCTTTTTGGCTATATAATTAGAGCCATTACCTGACTCCGGACTGTCCAGAAATAAGGGACCCTGTCTGGAAAACGGCGACTGCCTTTTCTTGTCTAGAAAAAATAAAATCTTTTCATTTAATTAAAAAAAAAAAATTTTTAAGGGTATTCTACTTTAAGAACACCCTTTGCATCTGGTTGCACGCACTGATGCAGAAGAAGCTGAAATTGATTACATGACGTCTTCATCTTCCGACTGTGCAGTGGAATTTGAATTCCAGTCCCCAGAAGACGTTTGGAGTTTGGACTTCACAGCGGACCACAACAACAATGAATTGTTGGACAAATTCAGAGAGGTAGGGGTGTGTGTGTGTGTGTGTGTGTGTGTGTGTGTGTGTGTGTGTGTGTGTTTGTGAGGCTGCCGCTGCTATGAAAAGGAGAGCAACTGAGTCATTCTACAAGAAAGTGCAATGTTAGTTGTTGTGTACTACTATGGAGTATTCTTTTTGAGAAAAGCATAACAGTACTAGTTGCAGGAGTCCCGGTGTAAAGGCAGATTAATCTATTTAGTCCTATAATAAGCCAACTGCTTGCTCTGTTACCTTTGTATATAGCGTTATTTTATTTCTGCATATATCTAACTGCATTTTTGTTGATGTTTAATGCGATAAACTGCTGCCCAGTCTCTTAATGTTGCAACTGTTTATATCATGTTTAAAGTAAAGCTTATTCACTGTGCATTTTGCAAGTGATATTTGATCTGATTGGTACTATTGCCCAAATGGAATTTATTCTGAACTGCATTTGAATTATTTAGCTACTGTATTGTTTCTTATTTGAATTACATCTGTTTCTGAGTAGCTGTTGTGTTTTTTATTTACCATACTATCCTGCATAATATCTTCAGACTCTGACACACTAACAGGCTTGTAATTCAGCTATCTACTGCCTTCTTTTTTACTGGTCTTTTCTTTTCATTCTTTTACCCTTTTTCTAACCTTTCTCTGTCTACTGCTTTTTATAATGGATATCCTCTCCTTGTATTATCTAACCTATCACATTCATTTCTATACTGCTCTTACTGTTGTATTAGATAGATTTACAGGAGCAAATCTGAAATGTAATTAACTTAAGAGGAAGTTTTTTATTGCAATTGTTGAATGTGGATAAAATATTTTAGAATGATAAAATAGGGCAAACTTACCTGTTGCCATAGTATCTCACCTGTTAATATTACTAACTATTTTGATATAATGCTCTATAATTGAGGGTCAGCTGTGGTTAATTGTTATTTGTGACATACTGAGATTGGTATAGCAAAGGTATGTAAATTGATGACCCTGCTAGTTTTCTGACCATCCACTAGTTATCCACATTAAGCATATGCTCTGTAGCTTTCTATAAAATGCATAGGTTCATTTTTCAAAAGCTGCAAGACCAATTGTGTCATTATATATTGTTTTATACTAAACATGTATTTTCAGACCATGCTATACATTTTCAGGTCTGTTTTATTGATGTAAGATATGATTGTTGTTAATACGGTGTAATTTCTTAGAACATTTTAAAATTTTATCATCTTAAACTTGGAAAACAATGTACAATACTGTTTCGGTGAATGTGAGATTTAAAGGCAGAGTAGTTTTAATGCTACGTCTGTTTTCATTATGAGACTGTATTGCTTTGTTTAGCAAATGTGTATCAGTGGTTTGTACTATAAAATTTGAAATAAATGTTTTAAATTAAATCAAAATATCTGTAATCACTGTAGAAGTAAAGAAGAAGACAGTATGCACACTGAAAGTTTTGAACAGTGTTTATGGCAACTGGGGAGAAATCGGCTGAAATCAGGCATCCAGAACAGAAAAAGAGGGCATTCCCTCTGTTCAGCTGACATCACAGTAATGTCACAAAATGGGAGGGGCATGGTTGGGGAGGGGTGGGAATGGGTGGAGTTATGAGTGATGTGAGGGGCGTGACCTTAGTCCGGTTTTAGCCACAAAGAAACCTGGCAACCCTAGGAGTGAGAGATGATATTTAGACTGAGGGAGTGAGAGAAGATGTTTAGACTGAAGGAGTGGGAGGGGATATTTTGACTGAGGGAGTGGAAGATGATTTTTAGACATAGGGAGTGGAAGGGGATTTTTAGATGGAGGGAGTGGGAAAGGATATTTAGACTGAGGGAGTGAGAGAGGATATTTCAACTGAGGGAGTGGAAGAGGATTTTTAGATGTAGGGAGTGGAAGGGGATTTTTAAACTGGGGGAGTGCAAGGGAATTTGCAGACTGAGGGAGTGGGAGGGGATATTTAGACTGAGAGATTGAGAGGGGATGTTTGGCTTAGGAAGTAGAAGGGGATTTTAGGATTATGGAGTGGTAGGGAGTTTTAGGGTTAAGGAATGGAAATGCAGTCTTAGGTTTAGGGAGTGAGAGGAGAGTTTCCTGGTTAGGCACCAATCGGAGAAGTTAGGTTTGGGATGAGGGTTGGTGTTTTAGATTTAGTGATTGAGCAGGAACTTTAAGGTTAGGGAAGGGTTGAGGAGGTTTGTGGTAAGGGAGCAAGGACTTGGGTTGGGAGCTGGGTGGGAGTTTCAGTGTTAGAGTGCAGTTTCAGGTAGGTCTATACAGTTTTATAAAGTCAGACATTGGGAGGACTACATACATGCAAATGGGAGATCAGGCAAGTGGGAGTTCGAACTCTTGCTTTTTCAAGCTACTAGCATATGACCTTATGAAGCAGGACCCCTTCCATTTGCAAATTTGTGTACTTTAATGTGAGATATGACATCCTTTGTAACCATGCCTCTTTCAGTAATGAGTTCTACATGACACTGTGCTGCATTACTGCACTCAGCTGTGCAAGACTTCCAGATTCCCACGTTCCTTAAACTGAATATAAGCAGCACATATAATACAGAATTAATAGAGAGGCATTGTCAAACAGGTGATTCCAAGATCCTATAAAGTAAGCACTGTAGGTGAAAACAACACTTAGCTATGTAGATTACAAATGTTTCACTTATCTGATCACGGCTTTAATGGACATTAAGAAAGTATAATTGAAATAACAAGTTCTTCAAAGTTTACTTAGTAAAGGTTTTACTTTGCAGAAAAATAACAATGGCTTTTGACTCCTGTGTCCAGAATAGATGATTAACATTAATCAAAACCCACTTCATAAAGGCAGCAACAACTCTGACATCTCAAACTTCCTTCCTATTGCCATTCTCTCCCCTATCTCCAAAATACTTGAGAAATGTATTCACACTCAGCTCCTCAGTCATCTGATGCAACACTTTTGTTTTTGTTAAATGAATGTATGTTATATGTTTAAATGTATATTTTGTGACCAAAAGCTAACTCTGTGACTGTAAACTAAATTTTCCTAAGGGTACAAAAAAAGGAACTGAACTGAACTGAAATAAGACTAGGTTTTTCATGTCTCAGAAAACAAGACATAGGTCACCTTAGAGCAGCCAGCTGGCTACGGAGCCAGCTTGATATACCATGTCAGAAGCCTTGGTGAGGTTGACACAGGCAGTGCTAACTGAGCAGCCATTGTCCCTAGCCTCTGAAACCCATAGCCGACCTTAGGGATAGGCCAACTAGGTGGCTGCCTACAGTACCACTCCAGCAGGGATGCTTTTTCAGTAATCTGGATGGTGTAGGTAGACCAGGATGGGGGAACAGTGTGGTGTTGGGGGCTCTATGGAGACCTTTTGCCTAGAGTACCAGTTGACCAAAGGCCGGTCCTGCTGAACCCTTTTCAAATATTTATTTATTTATTGACATTTGATTACCAAAAAGTTCAACTGGGTAGAAGCCCATTTTTAGCAGAAGCCCAAAGAGAAAAGCTCCAAAGTACTACAAAATATTTTAAGTGCAATAATTTTACAGTCTTTAAAAAAATACAAAAATAAATACAATTTAAATATTTATACCAAATTAGATATAATATGAAAACACTGGTTAAGAATAGATACAAGTTATATGACAATGATTGAATACTGAAAGAAATATTAGCCAGTTTATAGAGAAATTAAAGGTGAGCTAGTATAATACAAACAGAAGTTGCAATACAAAGTGAGAAAAAAGCAGGCTTATGGTGTATTTAGAGAGAAAGCCAGGGGAGAGAAATTAATAGACGTAAGGAAGTGAAGACAAGTGAGTAAGGAGATGTAAGGTGTGAACAGGTATTTGTTCACATTTAGGGATATAGTTTATCTTGGTGTTCAGCAAGAGCAGAGGCAGCTTTTGGCTAGGAAGTTTTTTAGAATGGTTTTGAAGGATGGGAGGAAGAATATTGACCTGATAGATAGAGATAAGGAGATTCAAGCCTTAGCAACATGGTACGAGCACAGACAGTGCCCAGCAGATTTGATAGGCTTGTGGGCAGATAGGTTACTGGATTGTAATAATTGAGTAGGAGCTTAGTTGTGTACAATGTTATTCAGTGCTGGAGAAGCAGATGGATTCTGTATTCTTTTACATGTGATAAGAAGCTGTGCATGTGTTAATTGATGGGGTAGTTCTAACCAATTTAGGCTTTTTAGTGCTATACAGTGGTGGGTTCTGAAAGGGGTATTTGCTGAAAATTAAGCAACTTTGTTATAGCATTGTTCATGTTTTAATTTTTGTGATGCCCAAAGGTTAGTAAGGATGGGAGCACCATAAAGAAGTGTGGGGAGGCGATTACTAGTAGCAAGTGTAGCTTTAGTTGCAGCAGAGAGAACATTTTTGGGTCTATAAAACATCCCAAATTTTGATGATTTTTTTAATGCAATTTTGTTAATGCAGGTTGAATTCTAGATTATCATCCATTATCATCCCTAATAATTTGCTATGAGAAGTGACTTCACTGGTTGTTTTATCAAGAAAGAAAGAGGACTTTAAATTTTGTTTTTTTTCATGGGAGATAGATCTCGGGCAAAAGTAGCAGTTTGTTTTTAGGGTTGAGCATGAGTTGTGAGTTGCAAAGGCATGTTTTAGTTGCTGTTAATGCATCCTGAGTAATTTTTTGGAGTTGTACCACGTTGTCAGATGTACAAATGAGTATTGAGTCATCTGTGTATTGTATTAGAGAGGCCTGTTGTGTTGATATGTGGAGGATATTGGTGAGAATGTTAAAGAAGAGGGGACCTCCTTACCACGTTATTAACCTTACTACATTCAGGAAAAAGGACTTGACCTTCACAAAATTTAACTAACTCAGGTATACATAAATGAGATTTGTTAAGATATATGCCATGCTGTTGCATAATATAAGATTGGTGTAGCTAATGGAGCTGTAATTACTCCAAGTCCACAGAGGGAAGACTCTTGTATAGGAGAGTTACACTGGCTGTCCTCCAGAGACCAGGTACAAATCATGTTTATAGGCTGAAGTTCAGTGGTTTAATAAGAAGATCAGAGTGCAGCTGATATGTTGCCTGCTCCCATGGAAGTATTATTTTTAGCTTTTGCCAGGGATTCTAGAACTTGATTCAAGGTGATTTCAGGGTGAAACAAAATTTTCAGGAATAGTGAGGGCATCAATGTAGGTAGGTTTGGTAGAGGTAGTCCTAAATTTCTTAACATATTGGCTGTAAGTTTGGGGTATATGTGTGATATTATGAATGACCTCAGTGCATTTTTGCACATTATTCCTTAGTTTTCTGTCATAAATGAACAAATCTGGAGCAACCTTAAGCTTGGACTCCTGTTTACATTTTAATAGTGTTTTAAGTTCCTGGCTGCCATGTTTTACTACACTGTTGCGGTTGGGGTGGGTTTCTTACAACTTTTCATTATTTTCCTTCTTTTGTCATAAAGGAATGTAAGAGTTCTACCAAAGAGTTGTATTCCTGAATTTACCATTATATTTAGGGTGGGCAGGTAATGACATTTCCATGCAGGTGCTTCGGTGCTGGAAAAAGTTATTGGTAAACGTGTCAGCACTTTCATGGATGTCCAATTGCAGGGTATTGTTGGGAATTTTGCTTAAGTCTTATAGAAGCTGAAGTAGGTTTGTTCTGAAGAACTCCCTAAAGACATCTTCATTTCCTACCGGGGTGCTGCAACTAGGTCTGACAGGGAAGATGATGGATTTGTTGCCAGATTTAACCAGGAGTGAGGATACGTATGGTGAGATACAAGCAAGAGTTTGTTTGGTAAGGACCAGATCAGGGATATTAGAGCCTGTAGTGAGTAGTTTTATAATTTGCTCCAGCACATTGGTATTAAGGTTAATGAAGTGAGCCTACGTATCCAATTTTAAAGGGGTAAGTGAAACACTCATTGCTTGGGGAACTGAAGTCCCAGAAAAAGAAGGCATTTGATTTGATATTTTTTAACCCCTTAATGGTGTTAACATAATTTCCATGATCATTGGGGGACATTAGTGAAGATCTGTACCCAACAATAACATAATAGCTGGATTGGATAAAGGAGTTTTGAATTTCCACGAACTCCATGTTAAGGTAGTAGGAAATTTGATGTGGGATGATGTTTCTAAAAAAGACAGATAGTCTCCCATATACACCACAGTGCCTGAATGTGGGATAGGTCCTAAACACTGGCATAGAGGGAGACTTACCATTCCATTCATACATTTCTAAGTAATTGCACAAATAATAATATGTTCAATCTGCAGGAGGGCCACAAATTCTTGCATCTTAATTCTGTTTAGACTTCTAGTCTTGAGTAGTTATGCCATGATGCTGTATACATTTCAGTTTGAGTTTGTTATGTTAGAATACCCTGGTAGTGAACTCTGTCTTTAAAGGCTATATGGGGCAACATATGCTTTACCCGGTATATGGAAGCCATCCTTTGTAAAATAGGAAGTCATATCTACTAGCAAATCCTAGGCTGACACATACTAAATCCTCCCATAATAATGCAAGCTACTTACTCAGTTGTTGAAGGCTGCTATCTTTTCTTGGCTTCTAGGCATCATTCTTGGTGAAGGCAAGATATCACTGAAGATCAGTGTCTCTCCTGCCTCTAACACATGCAGAGAAAGTTACAAGTCTATCAGAATGTCTCTTTCTGGGAGCAGCACTACAGGTCATTCCTTCCACATGGGCCACAGCTAGTTCATAATAATATTTGCCTGGTTTAAGGAGCTTTAAGGCCTTTGTGCCATCATGGATCTTGGCATTAGACAAGCAGCTTCCCCTGGTTTGTCCAGTCTGGTCATGTGGAGTTTGTATTCCTAAGTGTAAAATCACCTTTGACTTAAGTGTTTCCATGTGGAAGCAGACTTAGTAGGCTTTATGGGCCCAGGCCTGCTTTCCTGTGTCTCTAGGATGAGCTGTGTTTATTAGCTGGATGATTTGAATACACAGAAAAGAAAATAGTTTCTCTTTATATTACCTATGCAGTTTTTTTTTTCAAAATATCACACAGACACACAGAGGCAAGCAGACAGACTGACGTGCAGGCACACACACTCACACACACACACACACACACACACACACACACACACACACACACACACACACACACACACACACACACACACATGCAGTTCCATCCATTGTCAGAGAGAGATAATGCCCTGACTATGATTCAGGGGATCTAAGTTCAAATAGTCATTAAGCTACTTGCAGCAGCTGGCAGGAGGAAGACAGGAATAATGAGACTTTAACTGCTCACCTCTCTTTGGAGGAGGAGGTCAGAGGGAAAGCATGCTGCTATGCACAGGTCATTCTTTGTAGTCCTGGTGGAGACTAGGTAGCTAAATAAGTATATACTATAGTGTTTCGGCCTAAGGAGGATGTTGGAGATTGTAGACGGTGGCTAATGGTGTGTAGTGGTCTGTATGGAGTATTCTATAACACTAA
Source organism: Protopterus annectens (assembly GCF_019279795.1). Lineage (NCBI taxonomy): Eukaryota > Metazoa > Chordata > Ceratodontiformes > Protopteridae > Protopterus > Protopterus annectens. The sequence continues at coordinate 887,063,165 of NC_056731.1, forward strand.
GTCATATAGCATCAACCTAGAGTTCAGACCCCATCTGTGAGTGGACATGGCAGCTCTCTGAACCACTCATCTCCAGTTCAACTCTCCTTGTGAGGTACCAGGACTTGTAACTCTGGATAGCAGGGTTACAGTCAGATTTCATGATTTTGTGGAGCGGTTAGATTTGACTCGGGAGGGATGCTGTTTCACCCTAGAAAGACGTCAGGCAACCATCTGCAAAGGATTTGAAAAGAATGTCTCCCAGAGCATACTGTGAGGCAAGAAATGAAAAAAAAATATCTCAGCTAAATATTGTAAGCAAGAAGTGTGTTGCCATTTGAGTGATCTGAGATGGACAGAACATGTTTTAGATAAAAATAATGGCCCTTCTAAGAATGCTATAGCTTATCACAGTTTAGGATGGTCTGATTTTAGCTCAGTAATGCCCACTCTCTTGTTCCCTTTCTTTCTATTTACCTTTCTCTTTCTCTCTGTTTCCCTCCCTGGCACTTTTTCTTAATATTTTACAAGTTCATTGGTTGGCGGAATTAAGTATTTACACTTAGAAATTATTGTCTGGAAGATATACATAGAATAAGTTTGAGCAGAAGTTGAATTTCAGGATGGAATCGTGATACCAGGCACATGTACATATATGGTTAATTTAAAAATATAAAACACAAAAATTCCATCAGCAGACAAACCACACTAGTAGCCAAGAACCAAAACAGAGTATAGAAAAAAGTATGGAAACACAGCAGTCACAGTTCAAAATATTCAAAGGTAAATTCGGCAGCAAACAGCAAGAAGCAGGTAAAATAAAACCATGTTTAATGCACATACAAACTGATGATTCTTTTGTGGCATCATAGCTTCTTCAGACCCTAATAAAACAGCATCTTCACTGAACATTTATATAACAATATCATAATATATTAACCAATCAGGAGCTAAAACTAATAAAACAATTAAATAGTTAAAGTTGAACTCACTAAAGAAGTGAACCCAGCAAAGGGAGGTAAACATTACTTTTTCCTTCTCCTTCTGGCTTTTAAAACAGGTTTCAAGGGTACAAATTATTTTAAGCCAAACCCCATATGAGAATGTAGCTTCGCTGTCCATCTTGCTTCACATCTCTGTGCTTCATTTTCAATGTTTCCTAACTTAGCGTTCTCATATATAACATCTAACACAATAAAAGAAAATCTATGTGCATTACCTTGCATCTGAATATGTTCATCTAAGGCATTGACAGTACTGCCTTTATTAATACAAAATAAATAGTCCCTAATGCATTCACAAAACTGACTGTTAGTTTTGCCAAATTAAAATGATATGCATTGCTCACAGGTAGCTAAATAAACAACGTTCATGGTGTCACAGTTAGCCATAGCATTTAAAAAATATCTCTTCCCTGTCTGTGGATGAATGAACTCATTGCCCTCTCTGACATGCTGACAGAAATTACAAGTGCTACATTTTTTGGCAGAGCAGAGAGATGTGAAGCAAGATGGATAGCCAAACTACATTCACATATGGGGTTAGGCTTAAATGAATTTGTACCCTTGAAACCTGTTTTAAAAGCTAGAAGGAGAAGGAAAAAGTACTTTTTACCTCCCTTTGCTGGGTTCACTTCTTCAGTGAGTTCACCTTTAACCAGTGGCGGCTGATGAGTTTAAATCAAAGGGCGGCTGCAGGAGACAGCTGAGTGGGTGGGGTCAATGGGAAGGGGTGTGGCCAACTAGAAAGGGGAGAAGCTATGCTCAAAACCACAAAACCTGGAACTTTAATTAAATACGCTGCCCTGGGTGCCAAACCATCATTATGAGAGTGCAATCAAGACAATGTGAAGTGTAGAAGAATATTTCAATGCATTAGCTGCATGACAGCTTACTTAATATCTAGAGGGAAACAAAAAGACTGTGAGGCATGAAAAAATAAATTACTTTTTAAATACATTACTGGAATGCCAGTCAAAATCAAGTACAAGAAAAACAAGCAGCACTCAGCTCAAACCACTTCTCCTTGTACTCCAGTTCCAATTATAATTTATATTCAGCTTTATTAAAGTACCAGGTAACATGCTGAAAGTAGCAATCTCTGTGATACCCCCACTTGTAAAAATGTTTCTTATCCAAAAATGACCTGCTGCCTGACAACAACTATCTACTTGTTTCATGGGGAAAACATGATCAAAGTAAAAAATGAAAAGCAAACAAGAAACAAGCTCAAGATACATTGCTTAAAGGATTATTGTACAGGTAATGGACCGCACACGATAGACTGGCATTCTGTTTGGTTTACAGGTAAAGTCTGAAAAGATGACTGCAAGTCTCCAACAAATGTAATGAGCTTCTTAAAATAATAATGTAATCCTGTCCTTTATTATAAATACTGTCATATGCATTTCAATACCCAAGGCTTATACACTATCTAGTTATGCAAGTATTCTCTGCACGGCTACAGAAACGCTTTCACTGTTGGCAATTCTTTAACAGTATGCTTATTAAAGCTTACTTGCATCTTACAATCTCAGACAAGCTTACCTGATGGTCATTAAAGCATTGCTACTTAAACACAGAGTAACAGGCACTTTCTGAATAATAATAAGCATAAATCAGCAGTATAAAAATATGACAGAAACCAGAACATTCTGCAAAATCAAGGACAGAATAAAAATAGCACTTGTGTCTGCCTTGGATGGGGGGATACTCTGCACATTTACACTGCATAACTGCTCCTTGCCTTGCTTGGACACATCCAGAGTCACACTACATGAGGCAGTGGGGTGCAACAAGTATGTCACAATTTGAAATGTCTCTGGCTGACTGTGATGGCCCAGACACATTTGTCGTACCTCTCAACCTCAGAGCAAGAAATCTGGACAAAGCCATACATAGAAGTTGGACAAGGCCCAAAAATAAGGACAATTTTAAATATTGCTCTTATAAACTTAGAAAGGTAATAGAGTAGTAGGTATTGCATTAGTATGAATTTCTGAAGGGTAAGAAATCTGAAACACAAATGTCTGTCAGTATTTTCTAACTTCAGTCTTTAATGATTTGCCACTAATTTGACAAAAAAACACAATTTTATGAAAAATGGACCAAAATGTGATGCAAAAATATAAAATAGCCACATAATACAGCTGGGAACCTGTCAAAGAAAGGACATCGTTTTAATATTAGTACTGCTAACATGAGCAGCTGACAAAATAAAAGAATCTACATGCATTTCTGAAATAAAAGTAATCTATAACTCTGATTATTACAGTTATTTCTTAATTGTAAACCCTCCACGTTTTCTTCCAAAATTGTCATTTTGTGGCGGGATTATTAGGGGAAGAGCAACACTTTGAGCCAAAATCGGGGGCAGTTCAGAGGTTTAGATATGCCTTATTCTTTAAAGCAATTTATTTGCACATACCTCTCAACCTGTTAATGCAGGAAATCTGGACAAGGCCAAATATACTTATAAACAGTACAAAAAATTGTTGTATAAACTGAGACATTTGATAGAATAACAGGTCTTGCTTTAGCATGCATTTTTCTGAAGGTTATGTAGTCTGAAACTCAGTGTCTGTCATTATTTAGTGACTTAATTCCTAAATTATTTGCCAGAAAACCACACATTGAATGAGGAACAAACCAAAACTAAGAAGCAAAAATCTATTCATTCTGTGAAAATCTGGACAGGTGAGAGGTATAGTTCAGCTGGGGCTGTCTTTGAGTTTGCTGCCTTTCCCTCTCACAAAATCATGGTTGAATGGAGCCTCCACCCTTCAGCTATTCCAATGAACCATTACTTGGCTATTTCATCCCATTTACATAAACAGTAATGTGAATACTGCTTTACTTCTACGATGATTTGGACTTCATTTGAAAGTTTTATTTTGCATTTTACAGCACAAACCCTAAGACATCTGCCAAACAAAGCAATGCAATCTCACAATGAAAACAGACTTAGCATTAAAACTTCTCTGCCCTTGAAACTCACATTCATTGAAACAGCATTCAAACCCACATTCAAAGAAAATACATTTTGCCAGTGACAGATAAAGATTAACTTTGGGCTGTTTTCAAATCATAGGCCCCTTGCACATGAAACATACACGTGGTCTTTGATACACCTTTCTGATTTTATTAAATTATATTCCTTGTACAATATAGTACAGCTGTAGAGGGCATTCTAATTTGTTTTAAACATTTTTCCAGTAAACAATGAAACAAAATGCATACACCAATAATGACAAAACTGCCCAATTCAGAACATTTCTATCATAAAAGTCTATTCAAACTTCTACAGTCCACCAGTATCAGTAAATATGCACAATCTCTGAAGAAGTAAAAGTCATCTAAATAATTCCACATTAAAGAAATCTGTAACTAATGAAGAGGTTGCTGCTAGCAAACAACTTTATATGTCATTGTTTCATCTACAAATAAAGTGTCTGTTACCGTTGAGGAATAAATTGCCTATGTTTCATTAAAAAATGATACGCCTGACAACAACTATAACAGAATCTACATGCATTTCTGAAATAAACGTAATCTATAACACTAATCATTACAGTTATCTATTAATTGTAAACCCTCCACGTTTTCTTCCAAAATTGCCATTTTGTGGAGGGATTATTAGGGGGAGAGCAACATTTTGAGCCAAAATCAGTGACAGTTGAGAGATTTGGATAAACTTAATTCTATAAAGCAATTTATTTGTGTGTACCTCTCAACCTCTTATTGCGGTAAATCTGGACAAGGGCAAATATGCTGGGGAACATATAAACAGTACTAAAAATTGCTCTTGTATAAACTTAGACAGTTGATAGAATAACAGGTCTTGCTTTAGCATGCATTTTTCTGAAGGGTATGAAGTCTGAAACTCAGAGTCTGTCATTATTTAGTGACTTCATTCATAAATGATTTGCCAGAAAACCACAACTTTTATGAAGAACAAACAAAAAATAAGAAGCAAAAATCAGTTGAGAGGTATAGTTCAGATGGGGCTGTCTTTGAGTTTGCCAGTCTTCCCCCTCACAAAATCATGATCGAAAGGGGGCTCGCCCCTGCAGCCATTCCAGTGTCCCATTACTTGGCTATTTCACCCCATTTACTATAAACACTGTAATGTGCATACTGTTTTACTTCTACGATGATTTAGATTTCATTTAAAAATGTTATTTTACATTTTAGAGCACAAACACTAATAGATATCTGCTAAACAAAGCAATGCAGTCTCACAATGAAAATAGACTTAGCATTAAAACTTCTCTGCCCTTGAAACTCACATTCATTGAAACAGCATTGAAACCCACATTCAAAGAAAATACATCTGGCCAGTGGCAGATAAAGATTAACTTTGGGCTGTTTTCAAATGATAGGCCCCTTGCACATGAAACATGCATGTGTTCTTTGATACATCTTCCTGATTGTATTAAATTAAATTGTATAATACAGTCCAGTTGTTAGAGGGCATTTTAAATTTATTCTTTTGAAAATTTTTTCCAGTAAACAATAAAACAAAATGCATGCTCCAATAATGACAAAACTGCCCAATTCAAAACATTTCCATCATAAAAGTGTACTCAGAATTCTACAATCCACCAGTATCAGTACATATGCACAATCTCTGCAGAAGTAAAAGCCATCCAAATAATTCCACATTAAAGAAATCTGTAATTAATGAAGAGGTTGCTGCTAGCAAACGACTTTATATTTTATTGCTTCATCTACAAATAAAGTGCATGTTGCCCTTGAGGAATAAATTGCACATGTCACATTAAAAAATGATAAGCTAGTAATATTGCAATAGGGAATGGATGGCAAACTGATAACAGGTTCATATTTACTAGATATCGCCACCAAAGAGGACATTCTCAGGATGGCAGCATCCTTCCCCTTTAAAAGTACTGTATCAACAATGCATCTACATACTGTGGGAGTAGAACCCACAGCCTTCTACATCAAAAGCAAATAGGCTACCTGTTGTGCTATTAACAATGCAAGCAGATGGAACATAAGCAGCACTAAACTTCTCTTCTCCTGAAGCTCTCAGATCCTTGTAAAATCTACTCGACAGTCAACTGTATCTCTCAACTTTGCAGCACAAGAAATCTGGAAAAAGCCAAAATTTATTGGGGGGGGACTAAAGCCCCAAAACCAGGGACAGATTTTAAACATTGCTTGCATAATCTTGGAAAGTTGCTGGAATAAAACAGTGTGTTACCAGCATGCATTTCACTACCCACTCTTGAACCCATGACCCTATGCACTACAGTCAGAGCAACATTCCATTATGCCAAATCAGCTCTTTCTTAAAAGACAGGAAGACTGAAACTTAAATAGATATCATTTAGTGAATTTAGTTCTCACCATAGCTCTCAACCTCTTAGCACAAAACATCTGGACAAAGCCAATAATGGGGTAATAATACAGCCCCCAAACATATTCAGTGAATTCAGTTCTCACCATAGCTCTCCACTTCTTTGCACAAAAAACTTGGACAAAGCCAACAATGGGCGAATACAGCCCCAAAAATAGGGAACAATTTCAAATATTGAACTTATAAATGTAGACATTTGCTAGAATAAAAGGTTTTGTGTTACCATGTACTTTCTGAAGAATATAAAGTCTGAAATTCAAATGTTTATAATTATTTAGTGAATTCAAAATAAAAAAAAAAAAAAAACACAGATTTTATGAGGAACAGAACAGAACAAAAATATGAGGCAAAAATCTGAATAATTTTCACAAGTAGTGGTGGGTAGGGAATTCGGGCTCTTGCTACCTGCATCCAAGGTAAGGGTTTGAGCCTGAGTTATTCTCTCTAGCCACCAGGTATATTTAACTGTGGCATTTCACACACACACACACACACACACACACACACACACACACACACACACACACACACACACACACACACACACACTCACACTACCTGAGTCCCTTCCAGCTTCATCTGAAATGAAATGCAAACTTCAAAGTGTCCCAAAGTGCCACAAGTCAGTCCATTAAAATGCAGTCCCAAAGCAGCTATAGCTATTCCAAGACTTGCTAATTATTTTTTAGTTTGTGGCTGGGAGGAGGGGGGGGGGCTGAAGTCCTGCAGTCCAAATGAGACTGGTGACATTTTGTTGAGCAGTATATTTAATAATACAGTCAAACATCTCCTTCTGAAATACCAAATATTTGCTATGACTAGTTTCTCACTTGATTTAGCTAACACAGTGGTAGGTTAGGTTCAGTACTGAGAAAGAGTTGAAGAGCTGATGGACAGGTGAAAATGTTGAGGAGGTTGAAGTGATGGATGGGGGGGGGGGGTCAGAAGGGAGCAGAATGGACCAAACAATCAAGCAGGATGTGAATTAATAAGCTTATGCATGCAAACTAGGATTCTGGTCACTCAGTGCTGTGCTGTGCAGGGATTAGCATAACCTTAAACTTAGATTTTAAATCTAGAATAGAGTGATGGTTTAGAATGCTGTAAATGTGTATGTTTGGAGTGTAGGTATTTGCAAGGGATAAGCTATAAATCGCACAGAAGACTTTATGATTACTGGCTGGGCTATCCACACGTGGGAAGGGAAGGCAGAGAGTAAAACTTAAGTGCTCTGGATCTGGAAATAAAACTGTTGGAAGAACATTTAAAAACTAATGGCGATTATTAGAAGTCCTGTAGAAGCAGGTACTTTAGTTCACCAAACAGTGTAGGAAATCTACATTGGTAAACAACCAGAAATGTCCTTTACAGTGATCAGGAAGGCTGTGCCACCACACCATGGTACTGGCCACATAAGAGAGAGATAAGACAGGTGTAATCAAGCAGGTAGAAGCACATTAAAGTGTTCCATCACAGCTTTTTTATGTATTTTAATGCATAATTGTGCATGGTGTGTACAGCGCTCTCCTCCATTTTTCTCCTAATTGTGTCTGCTTTATGGGGAGATTTTTAAAACTAAATTCTTCAAAAAAATTTACTGCTGTTTAAATGACATCACCAAAAAATAACTGAACTTTATCCTCAGTGATGTCAACTTAAGGAGAGCATGTGGGTACATTCACTGACTTATTGGATGTACCATAGTGCATGCATGGATCATTGTCCATTAAAGTCTATGAATGCACTGATGTCAGCGAGGAATACAGTAGAATTGTGTCCATGGAAGTTTACAAAGCTTTTTATTGAGAAACCAGTTGCATAATTTTAGTAAGGTAGGATAGAATATCACAGCATTTAAGTTACAAAGTGATGCGATGTAAATCCAAACTGTGATGGAACATTTTAAGAATTAGAAAACTGCCTTCACTGAACTCTGAACAGTCATATATATCACTAATACACTAGTTAGTAAGCTGTACAGGGAAATGCTTTAACATTTAAGTAAAAGCAGAACAACCAAGGTGAGAAACTGCACTGGTTTCACTCGCCGCTTGACTGCTTGTAAATAGAATGACATTCTGTAGTTCTTCTTTTTTTTATTTTGTTTGGGAAAGGTGCATTAGGACTGCAGATTACACTTCCCCTGAGTTTAGATAATGAACAAAGCTAAAGTGTGTTATTATCAACCATGAACATAATTTGACAAAAGTAAAAAAAAAACAAAACAAAAAAAAAACAGGAATTCTAGATACCAAATCCATCTCTCGCTAAATACAGCATCTTCTAAGGAAAAGTCAGACATTCAACTTATTTTCTTGGTTAAATGATAAGCTTTTAATTCAGTTCAATGCAGCTTCAGCTAAGCATGGGATGCCTTCAGGTGCATACTACTGATAGTATAAGGCTCCAATGCCTTGCATACTGCTGATAGTATAAGGCCCCAAGGGCTTGCATACTACTGATAGTATAAAGCCCCAAGGCTTTGCAAGTATAACAGAAATAAAAGATGTTCTGGAATAGCCAACGATATATATATATATATATATATATATGTATATGGTGCAGCAGTTAGCGTTGTCGCCTCACAGCAAGAGGTTCTCTGATTCAATCCTCGGCTGGGGTGCCCTCTGTGCGGAGTCTGCATGTCCTCCCTGTGGTCACGTGGGTTTCCACCGGGTGCTCCGGTTTCCTCCCAAAGACATGCTGTAGATGGATTGGACACTCTAAATTGGCCCTAGGTGTGAATGTGTGTGTGTGTGCCTTCCGTGGAAGGTTGGGTGCCGGGCTGGCAACTCGACACCATAAAACTCTACTGCCAATCATGAGTAGACAGGTGATCTGCTGTGGAGACCCCTAACCGGGGAAAGCCGAAAAAAGAAGAAGATATATATATGGGTTTGTGTTGCATTATCGTAAATATGGTTCATCGAACCGTATTTCCGATAACACACTTCCGCGAAAGTGCATTATATCAAAAATGCACTTTCGCGGAACAAAAACAGAAAAATGTAAAAAAAATTCTCTTTTCCCCACTGCACCATGATCTCAACAGGAGTTTTTTTAGTTGTACATCAACAGTATACATTGATGTACAACTAACGGTACATGCAAACTGCATGCTTTGTTTTTTTTTTTCTTTATCGGAAGTGCATTTTCGTCAAAATGCACTTTCGCTAAAGTGTGTTCGATAAAGTATGGTTCAATGAACCGTACTTTCGACAACACAAATAGGACCCATATATAGATAAATATATATATATATATATATATATATATATATATATATATATATATATATATATATATATATGCATATATATATATATATATATATATATATATATATATATATATGTATATATATATATATATCGATATAAATCTGAACAAACAGACCACATGTGCTACCAGTGTGAAACACTTGGCTCCTTAGCAATCTGCCATTTAAAGAACTGTCAGAAACGTAGCAAGGGATTCTGATCTAAGGGGCATGAACGAAAGTGTTAGTACACATCTGTAGCACTGAAACAATGCAGCTCTGCCACAGGACTGTTCAAGAGTGTGATGAGCAGAAAGGCACAGCCATTTATAAATAAATGATACAGACATCAGCATGTCCAAGAGCTAGCTGCAGAAGACCACAAAGAACAGTTACCTGTGGTGTCTGTTTACATTTAGACCTCAAATAACTTTTTTCTGGTGTCAACAGCATGACAAGTACTGTAATGACTGCACAGCAGTGATATGAAACTTGTTATGAAAAATTACTTAATGCAGCAGAACAGTTTAAAAAAATTCCAGATGTCTTAAAGGGAGTTGGAATCAGCAAAATAACTTGAGAAATAGGTTTGCTGTGGCCAGCTTTACAAATGGCAATCTGTTTTCAAGTGTAAGAGAGCCAAACTATGGTTTGTAAATGCACATGCCAGGAATCATTTCTGGAAGCCATGTTCCCTGAAAAATAGTAATTAATCATTCATTTTGAGTCAAGGTCATTCTGTCTTCAATTTGCCAACCTCATTTAAAAAATCATAGCTTCCAAATGTGTTTATTTTTGCAGGGGTCTGTTTGCCTTCTGTATGCTCCAGCTGCCAAGGTCAATGCTACGTAAGCTGGGGTGCTGTTTTGACTTACCTCACTTGCATTTTTAGAGGTTTTTTTTCAGGATTCATACCTGAGTATTAGAATTGTGTTCTGCTTAACTTGTTTCTTCTTTTAACCAGTCAACAAAAATGTCAGAAAAGGTAGGATGAAAGAAGGAATGAGCTACCGTGCTGAACAGCTGAGAGAAAAGAATGCTGTTTTACATAATTTCTTCTTCTGCTTTTAACCACAGGAGAGAAATGCCTGATGAAGTAGGAGGAGAACTGGAATGTGGCAAGATGCTGAACTGCTGAAAAATAAGAATGTTGCACATGATTTCTGTTTTATTTTTCTTTCTTTTAACCACACAACAGAAATGCCAGCAGATGCAGAAGGAAAGTTGGAATGTGGCACCATGCAGCAGCACTGCTGAAAAATAGAATGCTGTTCTGCATAACTTCTGTTTCATATTTTAACCAGTAACTAGAGATGTCAGAACAAGAAGGAAAAATGTGGCACCATGCAGTCCAGTAAATGCCTAGTATGTCATCAGCTAGCCAGGCATTTTACAAGAAGGAAGAATGTGGCACCATGCTGTCTAGTAAATGCCTAGTATGTCATCAACTAGCCAGGCATTTTACAAGAAGGAAGGATATGGCACCATGCTGTCCAGTAAATGGCTAGTATGTCATCAACTAGCCAGGCATTTTAGAGAGTTGGGTTAAACTGGTGTATAAAACCACTGGCCAGTTTAACTTAAATGAATGCTTGCTCGATCACAGAAAGCTTTATAAGATGCACACTTTTATTTCTTGTTACAGTCACTAGGACTTGTCCATGGATACATGGTTAATAGGAGACCGGTTTGCAAACAGCAATGATTGTCATATTAGTTATACAGTGTACCTCTACCTAACACTATCATAGTAGTTGGAAAGGCAGATAATAGAAGTGTTTATTAACTTCAATGCATAAATAAAAAAACAGTTTCAGTCTTCAGCCTAGAATTGTACCACCTTATTGCTTACTCACTCTTCAACAAATCCTCTATACTAACGGCATGGTGATTATTAGATCCAGCCACCACCACTCTGCAATTGAACACAACTGAATGAAGACATCAGAACCTTCAGATCCTCGCTCGTTAACCACAAACCAAATACTTAACCCCCCCCCAGAAAAAAACAATAAAAGAGCATGCAATTTGGTTCTACCCAAAAGCCTAGGAAATCACCAAAGTCACTCAATATTAATAGTAATTAATATTCCATACCCATATTGAACAGTCAAGGCCAAAAGTTAACTTACCTTTTCTCTGAGCTAGTAAAATCACACTCTCCCTATCCAAAATAGCCAGGGTAGCTATAGGCAAAGTAGTGCTTCTGGCTGACCTTTTATATGGACTACTAATAATAGCTACAGCCTCTAAGAAATATTTGACCACACTACAAACAAAATATGTCACTTCATCAGTAACTCAGCATCTCATGAGCATCACTGCCTCATAGGTTCATAGGTTCATAGGTTGGTACTAGGCTATCAGCCCTAGGGCCTATACAAGCCTAGCCATAACAATTCCCTGGCTATTTCTTCCCACATTATTTACTTTCCCGGACCCCTGTCTAGCAGGGCGACTGACGTGATCCCTGGGGTGAATTTCCTTTCTCCCATCCAATTGTCAAGGTTCCTCTTGAAGAGGTCCAAAGAGGCACTCTGCTTGACATGTATGGGCAATCTATTCCAGAGTCTGGGGAGTCACTGGGTCAGGAACCTATCCCTCCAGCATGTTTTGTTTATTGTGATGACAAGGTTTAGATCCCTGGAGCATGTAGCTCTGAGGGATTGGGATTTCTTTAAGTGTAGCATGTCCAACAGCTCTGGGTTTGACATGGCCTTGTATGTTAAGCAGAGATCGCCTCTGAGTAGACGATATGCGACAGAGTCTAGCTGGAGTTTTTTAAGGCGGTCAGTGTAGGGCATCTGCTTTAGGCCTGTGATTCTTTTAGTGAGGTATTTCTGAGGTCTTTCCAGTTGTTGCAGATGTCTTGAGAGGTACATACCAAATGGGGCGTTGTATTCTATAATGGGTCTAATGAGGGATGAGTACAGTGGGACAATGACCTCCTTCTTTCTGGATGAAAAGCCCTTCGTGATGAGGTGTGCCACATAGAAGGATTTCCTGACTGTTGTGGTGATGTGGTTATCGAAGGTGAGACCACTGTCCACCTGTGTCCCTAAGTCTCTTATCACACTTTCTGTGTTTAGTGTACTGCCACCTATATGGTAATTCATGGATACATGTTTTTCCCAAAGGGGATAACAATACATTTCTTGGCATTGAGCTTGAGCCCATGGCTCTGGCACCAAGCATCTGTTTCTGTAAGGCCCTTTTGTAGAGTATCCACATCATTTGGGGATTCAATAATGGCTCCCAGTTTGCAGTCATCTGCAAACTTTGTTAGCCAGAGTCCCTTAGTGTTGACCTGTACTTCAGAGAAGTAGATGCCAAACAAGAGCGGCCCCAGGACTGAACCCTGAGGTACTCCACGTGTCACTTGTCTGGAGCTGGATTTGGAGTCGGCTACTGTTACAGTGTGGGTTCTATCAGTAAGCCATTTAGCAACCCATTGGGTGGCATAGGGATTAATGCCCAACTTAGTAAGTTTATCTATGATTCCAGAGTGGGGGATGGTGTCAAAGGCCTTGGCAAGGTCTAGATAGGCTGTGTGGACCACCTTACCCTTGTCCATGGCTCTGGAGACTGATTCAAAAAAGTCAATCAGGTTCAGGAGACAAGATCGGCCCTTCACAAACCCAAACTGGGTGGGGTCCAGTGTTTGAAGGTTGCCAATGTCTTTGTTTATAAGTTCCATAATAATACGCTCCATGGCCTTGCAGATAAGGCTTGTCATGTGTATATCTATATATTTAACTTTATCTCTATAGCTACATATGTATCTATAGTTATATCTATATCTATATTTACATATATATCTATATCTATATCTACATCTACAGCTATATTTATATCTACATTTATATCTATATATCTACATCTATATCTATATTTATATCTATATTTATATCTATATTTACATCTATATCTATATCTACATCTATATCTATATCTACATCTATATCTATATTTATATCTATAGCTATATCTGTATTTATATATATATATATATATATATATATCTATATATCTATATTTATATCTATATCTATATCTATATCTACATCTATATCTACATCTGTATTTATATTTACATATATATCTATATCTATATATATATTTATATCTACATCTATATCTATATCTACATCTACATCTACATCTACATCTACAGCTACAGCTACAGCTACAGCTACAGCTGTAAGCATAATGTTTTACTGAAGCTTGTTTTATCAAATTTCAGAAAAGCTGATATAGTTAATCAAAAGTGAACTGATTTTACATTGCCGGTTTTCTGTGTTCAAGATTGCAGAACAGCAGGGATTGAGGGAATTTCCCTTTCCCCACTATAGTGCAATCTTAGATTTGGTATATATAATTAGCATGAGGTATGAGGGGGCTTGTCCTCCTCCTAAAAATACTTCTTTTATTTGTTTTTTTTTAGTGTTTCAATTTACTGATGTTTGATCTTTTTAAGATCAGCAATTTCAGCTTTGATTTTTGGCATGTTCAATGAAGTGTCATAATTACTTGCACACACATATGTACATGCATAGCCTGATAAGGGGAGGCAGGAAGGTAAACATTTTAAGCAACTATATGAATGTGTTGGGAAGAAAGGGGTAGGGAGATCCAAATATGTCTGATTTCAGCTCTGAACTGTGCACCGAATATTTGAAGAAAGATACGCAGAAGGTAGATTACAGCAAAACGGTAAAGGTAATACCTTTGAAAATGAATATTTACAACTGGAATTGTTGGACAAAACAAATAAAATAACCCCTAATTGACAGCAAGCATATCACATCTTGTTTTTATAATACTATAATTGTTACTGTTGAAGTAACACCCTGACACCATGTACCAAAATTGGAAAAAGATGCTGTGTATGGATGAATGGATGGATGGATGATGGTTGGATGGATAAGTAGGTAGGATGGAGTTCTCAATTCCAAGTTCAGATTTTAGAGATTTGGGCTAAAAACTGTCAGAATCTAAGTTGGATGGATGAATGGATGGATGGATGATGGTTGGACGGATAAGTTGGTAGGATTGATTTCTCAATTCCAAGTTCAGATTTTAGAGATTTGGGCTAAAAATGGTCGGAATCTAAGTTGGGGAGAGTACAAATGTCTCCAAAGTAGTTATAGGTAAACCAGACATATTTTGAGTTAAGTGTATAAAGACAAGAAAACTAGTAGGAAGACAATAGAGACTTCATTTTTGAAGTCTATGTGACATCATGAACTTAGTAGAGAGTATCTTTAGTCCACTGGGTAGCCTTTATATTAGTTATTACTGACTGTATTTTTGATTCAGTTCCATTTTTAGCTATATCTTAAATATAGTCCTCTCAACTTGACTTGTATGTTTTTTTTTGTTTGGTTTGGCTTAGTTTGTTTTATACAGCATGGCACATTTGTTTAAACAACATAATCAGTTAAGGATTCAGGAAGGAAGCCAGGAAGAATGAATAAGACTGTAGACTAATTAAGAACAAGAGTGCTGAACACTGAGAAATAAAGCAAGAGAGATAAAAAGAGGTAAAATGCATTATTCAGTACAATGCAAATGCTTTCTTTGACTACTTTATTTTATTTTATTTTACATTTGTTGACCGGGCTAGTCTAACTGGATATATGTCCATTTTCAGTAGAGGCCCGGGGAGAAAAGCTCCAAGCATTAGTAGTGACAAAGATTACAATATATAGTAATAGTCAAAACAAATTACAGGACATTGTTACATTGAGGTTGACATAAGTTATTTAGAGTACTTAGTAGGTTAACACACAGATCAAATAATGTGAGCAGAAATTTGAGAGAGAGCAATCAAAAAAGCTAAGACAATATTAAAGTGTAAATAAACATTTTTACAGGTATGTGACATAGAACAGTGGGGTATAGAAGTGTAAGGAGAGCAAAAAGGGGAAGGAGACAACAGTCAGGGTATATCAGTCTGGGTTAGAGCCGGGACAAAGCCAATGATTTTTAAGATATTCTTTAAGATGCTTTTTAAAGAGATGAGAGGAAGCAAGAGATGTAAGTTCAGTAGGAAGCTGGTTCCAGCTTTTTCCTACTGTGTTGGCGAAAAGTGACTACTTCCCAGGCTTTGTTGTTTTGTGAAAGTCTAATCATTAACTCTTTATCTGAAATCTGGATCCAGGCCTTCCATGACTGTTATTTCTATTTTTTTCACCAGTCCATTGACCACAGCTATCTACACTGGTGTAGAACAATAAAGTCATGACTAAAACCTAGGAGACCCAAGTATGATTAGTAGCTGAAGTGCCTGTTGGACATGGTGTGGAGGGGAGACTGATTACGCTTTAGCTGCTCTTTTCTCCTTGGAGGATGAAGACTGGACATACGCTTAGGGCACATGTTTCAAATCTGAACTTCTGGTTTACTGGAGATTATGTGGAGGTAGATTGAGGGTGGGTCCACTTGACTGCATTATATTTGTGGGAAGGTGAAGGCTTCCATCACAAAGGCCCACTGCACACTTAAATCACAAAGGCCCACTGCACACTTCCATTACAAAGGCCCACTGCACACTTCCATCACAAGGGCCTACTGCACACTTCCATCACAAAAGCTCATTGCACTCTTCCATCACAAAAGCCCACTGCACACTTCCATCACAAAGGCCCACTGCACTCTTCCTTCACAAAGGCCCACTGCACACTTCCATCGCAAAGGCCCACTACACACTTACTCTTGGATGAGTATGAGCATGTACAATGATGATTAGAGCTTATACGTATCAGACTCATTCACTAACATCAGCTGCAGTATGACAACTACTCATGAAACATCCCATGTGCTGAAATGATGGTTCAGCACCTGCTTTTGAATGGACCAGGAACCTGACCAATGAGAAATAAAACCCAGTCTTGCCTCCAGCACTGGATATTGTAGAATCCCCACTGTTTCTTCTGGGTATGGGTACTGCCCAGTAAAGGGCAGAGCTTGAACATGCTCCATTTGGCAGAAGGCACCAGAGGAGGACTGGGTTACGGGTTTGAAGCAGAACTGAAGTCAGTGGTAGCTTAACTCCAGACAACCCAAACAGGACAAATGAAGAAAGGATATTACTCAAAACTAGTAGACGCCCATGAGGTTTATTTTGAAAATAATACTAAATACCTTGAAAGGAAAGTAATACACTAGAATAGACTTTGTAATTGTTATTAGTGATGCATTTTTTGAAGTTATTGTTTTCTGTGTTTTGACGATATAAAGTTTTTGTTGAAAAAAGAAAAAAAAACTTGTTATACCAAACATGGAGAAGTATGCACCTGCATTTACATACAGTTATTATTCACCTGAGCAGCAGCTAACTAGTCAAACATATCTCCATGAGTCTAGTCTACTGGAGTTACTCTTCCTTCACAGTATTTACTTGTTACTTAACTTAGATATCACAGTTTAAGTGGCTAATGTGCGCACCCTGGCTGGTTGTTTCTCTTTTTACCAGAGTTCTGTGATCATGTTAGCATACTTAAGTTAGGGGTATATAAGGGGCAGAGCCTTCTCTCCCCAGGGAATACAGAGAGGTGTCCCCCTCTAATAAAAGACTTTAGCTGTGTTTTGCACTCTGTTCTTTCAATGATGTTCATATTCAGTCCTTTTGGATGATATTCATGTGTTCTGTAGATTTTCAGATGATTTTCCATAACAAATTACATACACATACACACATACACAGACACACACACACACACACACACACACACACACACACACACACACACACACACACACACACACACACACACACAAATATATACACAAATATGCACACACACAAACACACAAATTATAAAGTGTCATCATTATTTTATGTATATGTACTTTATAAGTATCTTTATCCCAATGTAACATCAAAATATCACTTCAAACTACCATCTTACAAGTAAGTGGAAGAACAAACCTTCGTTTTGGCCTCATTGTTAGTCATTCATTGAAAAGAATTACTATCATCTCACTCATTCTTTTCTTATGAAAAGAGGCCAGTCATCTGCTTCTTTGGGTACAAACCTGTCCTTCTCCAAGCAACATCTGATGAGTTGATTACATGATGATTACAAAGTACAGTTATCCTTGGACATGAGGCATCCATATCTTAATAAACTGCCAACAGTTCATGCAAGTAAAGCCAGGTTCATGGCAACAAAACACTTGATATACACCAACACACGAGCCAGCACTCCTCACACTATGGTGAATGGATAAATAAATAGCACAATTTCTTACTAAGCAAACATAGTACACTGATGAAGGCTAATTAAGCTGAAACCAAAATGCTGTTGTGGTGGAATAAAGCTATGTTTGCTTAGTAAGGAATTGTGCTGTTTATCCATTCATCATAGTGTGAGGAGTGCTGGCTCGTGTGTTGGTGCATCCACATCTTACGCCTATCAGAACAATCAACTGGAACTGCAATGAATCTGAGAAGAAAAGTGGTAGTTTTGCAACACAGGCAGGACCATGTTTTTCCACTATTCAGTGCTGCACCAGATGTGAACAGGAATTTCTCCCAGAATGAACACTTATAAGTTAGCAGACAGTACCTGAGTTGCTTACCTGTTCTGCCCTTTGATGTCATTCTTTCTCTTGGGTGATTTTTTTCTAGCTTTACAGATAACAGTGGTTGATATTAAGTTTTATGTGAGAAGGACCAGTAGTGGTGTCACCATAACTGCATCCTATGAAGAGGATAAACAGAAAGCATGTTTAAAACTATACTCATAGTAAAATGATAAAAATATATATAGTGTGTCCTTACTACTAATAACAGATTCCGCCAGTTATAGCTTGCATAAGCAACTCATAAGCAATACATACATGAAAATATGATGAATCATTGCCTCATAAATTCTTGTACATATTTTCATTTTATTTATTTTTTTCTTATATTATTGTGACAATATTTGCAGAGGGATGAACTCAGGTAGCTCACATAATTTTTGACTGACATTCTGTTGTTGAGATGTTTGAGCATAGTGGTGTAGTGGTTAAGATCTTTCACTCATGACTAACATATAGAGTTCAGCCCTGATCTCTGGTCACAGGAGTTTTCTTATTCTATATGTATCTCCCAAAAGAATGCTGATTGATTGGCTACTCAAAAAGTGTCCATATATATTGCATTTACCTTTGTGTCAATGGGCCAAATTATGTCTAAAAAGGATCCATGATGGCCATTTTACTTATCCACTAAAGAAATAAATACATCGAAGTGTCCCGTATTACATGTTGGCCTCAAGAAATCAATCTGTTTGGCTGTCATATTTTTCAACTGCATTTATCATACTAAGTTACTGTCTACCTCATCATGATATATAATTTTGCCCATAGAAAATGACAAGAATCTTCTTTAAGATGATATGAATATGAAATGGAAGAGGGGTAACAAATGTAGTTGCCTAAATTTGATGACTTATACATCTTTGTATTGATATCTCTCTTTGAGTGAAAATATTATCAGAGCAGATGCAATTCATAGATTAAGTAGCAAGAAAAACTACTAGCAAAGTAATTGTTCAACGCTATAAATTTTTAAACATAGAAAACTTCTCGCAGTAAACATGTTAAGCCCTTACTGCTCTTCTTCTTCTTCCCACCAAGTGCAAAATATGAAGTTAGCATAATGCCAGGGGGTTTTAAATGCCTAGTATATTCACCCTACAAGAAAAACTAATAAAAATAGAAAGACATATGTGGGAGCAAGAACAGAGTTCATGTCTAGCCTGTTGCTTGAGCTTCAGCTTTGCTGAATAACCATTTATCATAGTTTTTAGGAGGATGCCTCTGTTAAAAGCCATTTGCAGACAAACTGGTGCATGTTTGTTTTTGAGTACTTATGTGTCTCTTGGCTCTACATACCATGGGAAATAGAGTTAGTTGTCTCCTTGCATATATTGTCTATAACATTTTACCTTTCATGTATGATAATTTGGCAGCATCTTCTAATAGAACAAACCAACATTGTTTCAGGAAAATAAAGCAGTATTTGGCTTTTCAACTTGTGGTGCATTTGCCTAGAATTTTGAGATAAACTGACTCGTTAAATTTAAGATCTGGAATGTAGTGCTGTTGCTGTATGTTTGTGTGTATGTATGTGTGTTTTTTGATTGTATACATTACTTTTTTAATTTTGAAGTAACCACTAGTAAGCAACTTTGGTTTCAACAAAAACTAAGCTAATTCAACACTTTAGCTGTAAAGATTTTGCAGCAACTGCATTGACTTAGCCCACAGAGGCGCTACTGGATAAATACTTTGTAGGATGATGTTTCATTAGTATCAAGAACTGTAGTATCTGCCTGGTATGAACAGTAAAAATCCAATAGCAGATCCAGACAGAACACACCAGAAGGACCCTAGAAAACACAGAAATGTGGATACAAAGATATTTGCAAACCAAACATTATTAAAACATCATGGAAAATATGATAATTTCACCAAAGAAAGTTTCATCATAGTGGTTCGTGAAAACAAACTCACTCATGTGTTTTTAGTAATGCATATAGGAAGGCAAAGTCAGGCACAAGCAACTGGAGTATTGATTTAAGCATTTTTTTATGTCTCAACACTGCAGCACAAGTGGATAGAATAGCTGTGTTCTGAAACATTCAGTTTAATATGAAATCTGTGACATATTTGCCCAGGAATGTGGTCAAATAAGTAAGAAATAACAACAAATAAAAGAAAAAAGGCAATTGTCTCATAGCAGATCCATATAAGGCAAGACTAGAAGTAATGACCACAAAAAACACAGAAATATGTACAAAAGGCACTTGAAAACTTCTCTTAGTAAATTCATTGGCATAAATAGGCATAGTTCTTGTGTAGAAAAAAGTTCCAGTGCATCAATGTACATTGAATCACAGGTCTTAATTTTGATTTATTCTGTCTGTCTCCCTTGTTAATGAACTTATATAATTGGACATATTTGATTCAGAATAATTAATAGTGGAAGGCTATCAGGTAAATTTTGAGAGATTAATGCAGTCCATCTATGAAAGCCTCATTGGATCTCAATCCAGTTATGAGATCCTCTTGTAAATAAAACTTTAGTTCTGAAATGGTCTTGTCTAATTACTGATTTTGATAAACTGCTAAATTTGGAAAATATGATTTTTCTTGCATATCCACCATTTTATCACATTATACAATGGTTTTAGTGACCTTCAAATGTTGCACTACTTTTTACAAATGGTAGTAACATATGCAGTCAGTGCCCACTTTCCCAAAAATGTGCATTGCAGATAAATACACATCGATCAAATCAAAGTTGCTGCAGAGTGAATTTTTACACCTTCCATTCATGCCACCAAAAAGCACCCCACTCTGTCACAAATCTGAGAAATACTAACAATTAATTCACTTACTAACCTAATACTCACAAAACAGTCTTCCAAATGTGTTAACTGGTATACCAGGCTTATGCTGAATTCTGCTGATCTGCATTCTTTTTTTTGTGAATCACAGTCAGTAACAATAAAACACTCCAAGCCAGGCTTTGGGTCTCTGCATAATGACATTATTCCTTGGCTGGTAGAACTTTGCCTTGTGCTTTGACACATCCATCCTAAGGATGATTTTGTCACAAGCCAGCATAAGCCATTTCATATGTTGTTTCATAGTATCTGATGTAATAAACATTTTTTCTAATTTAGATTTTTATGCTTGGACCTCAAACCATAATATTTGTTCCTTTGGTTACCTTTAATGTTCTAGAATTGCTCATATCTCATTGATTGCCTGTGTTGAGATGGGGAAATATCAGGCAAACATAGAGGATGTTACCTTATGGCTCTGAATCACAAATTATATCTAAGAGATGCTTTATGGGGCCACTGGGAGATGTTCTTCGTGTTTCACTGTTGCAGTCATCACACTTGGGTTATCTGCCTGCAGGTAGCCCTCAGTCGGCCCGAATACGAGAGAATTAGTATTTCAACATCGGTTGCTGTAGCTTCAGGACTGATGTCAAGTCATCAGGGGTATAAACACAGGTAGCTGACACCATTACATCAGTCTTTCTTGCTGAGCAGCCCGAAGCAGAAGCAGTTCACACGAGTGCCAGTTGGCCGTTACCTGAGTTTTTGTTTCCGAAATTGAATCATCCTGAAGTCTTCTAAAGCTATGTACCCCATTGGGGATCCTTTTTTCTTGCTCTAACCAATGTCAGAAAAAGTTAACAATTGTCTCAACTGTGGAAAGCAAATACCACACAGAGATTTCCATTCTTACTGTGTCACCTAGGCCCAGACCATGACGTACCTCGCTGTCGGTTTTGTGCTTTGTTCAAAGCCTGAAATATTTGTCGTCGGGCCCTTATTGTAGCTAAGTATTTTCGTTCTCGATCCCCGTATTCTGAAATGGATTCAGTAAGCCCTCCAACTATCGATCTTCTGAAAAAACATAAGGATAAAGACAGAGACAGATCGCACAGGTCCAAAACTGCTGCCAATGCTTCCATTAAGCTAGTCGCCAGTTCGCTGGTACTCAATGAGGTGTTTTCACAGCCCCTGATACCCGCTTCGATGGATTCAAAGGTTGCTGCCGAGACTCGTTCAGAGACTGGTATGCTGCGAGACTCTTCTTTGACTACGGAACCTGCGGATGTCTCTACCCTGGATGGGTCCGGAGCATCTGTGCAGGCACCGGCTTCTGAGGAAGTTCTTCGCATTACCGATATTTGACACAAACTGATGACTTCTTTCACGTCTTCAGTTCTCTCTAAAACTACCGAGTTTCTAAGACCAAGAGTACAAGTTACGCCTAAAAAAATGGCAACCCAAACTCAAGCGCCTGCTTTCTTGCCACAATGTCAAAAGCTTAAAATGGTAAAAGACCTGATAATGCTGATTAGGGGAAGCCAACCTTTCCCTGCTAAAAGAAAAAAGAGACCTGTCCCCAGCAGCTTTGACTGACCAAGAGTCCAATGACTCTGAGGTTTCAGAATCTGAAGACATGCCTTTATCTACCTATGAGGATTCAGATGCAGAGGAATCCATTCCTTCTGCTTCCCCTCCAGAGAATTTTTTTTTTTTGGTGAAACCCTACATACTTTGAGAGAACATTTCCACTGGGAATGCCAGGATTATCCTCAGTCAAAAAAGAGACTCAGGGAATTTTTATACTTACCACAGCACAGACCCTTAGCTATCCCTCCTGTTCTGGATGTTGTGGATGATGTCTACGTGTAATCCAGTCTAACTCCTGATACTTTACCTCCTGCTCCAAGGAAACCATACAGGTACTACAGAGTCCCTGACTCTCACAAATTTCTTTTCAAAAGTCCTACTGCTGACCCAGAGGTCATCTCCCAAGGGCCTAAAGAATAAAAGCAACTACAGCTAAGAATCCCACCTCTTCGGACATGGATTCCAGAGCTTTAGACAGATGTGGTAAGAAAGTATACACCTCTGTAACTCTCACCATTAGAGCTTGAATTGTCAGTTCCACATGCTGAAATACCAGCAACATACAATGGAACGTATTAAGAAAAAATTATCTACCTTTCCTGACTGTGCAGAAAATAAAGAATTACAGGAGCTTATGCATTCTGCAAGTCAAGTCAGCAAACATACCATGCAATGTGGGTTTGATGCCCTAGAAGCATCTTTCAAGGCAGCAGTCACAGGTTCTGTACTTAGAAGGCATGCTGAGCAGACCTTGCCAGACCAGGTCAAATCAAAATTACTGGATGCTCCTTTGAACAAGGACAATCTATTTGGCACCAAAGCCGAAGAGGTTTTAAAAAAGATGGAAGAAAAGGCTAAGTCTATGCAGACAGTCAAAGATTTTGTGCAAGTGGAGCCTCCAAGATTCAGTAGGCATTGCCCCTCAAAACAGTGGTCCTTTCCAGCCCCTCAAGGCCATCTCAAACTAGAACCAGGGGAAACAGACTACAGTCTCAGGGTATGCAGAGATCTAAGCAATGGAGTACCTCCACTTTTAAAACAGTGAGTGCTAAGCTGCCCCCTTACGGAAAGAATTCACAATGACTTCTCAACTCCTCACCTCTGCCCAATTGCTCGTGCCCCTAGGAGGAAAGCTTGCCCACCATGCAAAAAACTGGACCTCCATCACCAATGATCAATGGGTCCTCAACATAGTATCCCAGGGGTACAAATTTTATTTCCAGATGCTGCCAACCCCAAAAGGGTTCACAGACCTTCCTCCAAACCAGTGGGCAGAGACACAGAACCAAGTTCAAGCCCTGCTCTCCATAAGGGCAATTCAGCCTGTTCCTGCAGAACAGATAGGCCAAAGTTTTTATTCCAGACTTTTCCTGGTACCCAGAAAAGAGGGCACTTGGCACCCAATCTTAGATCTGTCCATTCTAAACATTTTCCTGGTAGTACCAAAAATCAAAATGCTCACCCTACAGCAGCTTCTCCCTATGCTGTCCAAAGGTGCCTGGTTAGCCATCCTAGACCTAAAAGAAACCTATCTGTACATCCCTATTAGGGACTCATGCAGGAAATATCTATGTTTCAGGGCAGGATCTATGCTTTATCAATTATCTGCACTTCTCTTTGACTTATCTACTGCTCCGAGAGTCTTCACAAAATGCCTGGCTCCAGTCATTGCCTATTGCAGACAGAGACAGATTCAAATTTACCCTTACTTGAACGATTGCCTGATTCAGGCAGACAGTCAGGAAAAGCTGTTGCAGCACATGACATTTGTAAAGGACCTCCTAACCTCCCTGGGGTACAGTATCAGCGAAAATAAATCAAAACTAGTCCCCAGTCAAATAATTGTATTCCTGGGAGCAAGCTTGGACACAGCATCCCAGATGACATTCTTAACTCCAGAAAAACAAGCCTGTCTGACAGGCTACTTCACTCAAATGGCCACCAGAACCCAGCTATCTGCAAGGAAAATCCTGCAGGCTCTAGGGTTCATGGCCTCCTGCGTTCTACTAATTCCATATGCTAGACTGCATATGAAGAAACTTCAGTGGTAATTGAAAAGTCTTTGGTCCCAACATTCTCAGGACCATCATACCTATCATACCTTGCCTCAGGACAGAGTTTCTTTGGTGGGCAGCAGCATGCAACCACAACAAGGGATGTCCCTTTACACAACCCCATGGCACCCAGACTCTAACCACAGACACATCAGACTATGCCTGGGGTGTACATCTGAATGGCCGGTGCATTCAGGGCCACTGGAGCTCAAACCAAATTCACTTGCACATCAACTAAAAAGAGATGCTAGTTGTTCAGCATGCTCTGACAGCTTTCAGATCCGTATTCTCACCAGGGCCCCTTCTGATAAAAAATGACAACACCACAGTGATGTGGTACATCAACAAATGGGGGAACCCACTCTGCTGGCTAGCCATGACCCTGTGGAACACAGCCTTGGCTATGCATATTCACCTACAAGCTCAATTCCTGCCAGGCAAACAAAACTCTCTGGCAGATGACTTAAGCAGAAATCTCCTAGATCTACATGAGTGGCAATTAGACCTCAACACCTTCAGCCTTATAACCCAGAAATGGAGTAACCCAAAGGTGGACCTATTTGCCTCCCCCTACAATCACCAGCTCAGCAAAATGTGCACCAGGGTACCTCACAGCAATGCCTGGAAAGTGGATGCCCTATCCTTCCAGTGGGTAAACCTCTCAATCTATGCATTTCTCCCTCTGCCTCTTCTTGCAAGAGCACTACTCAAGATAAGGCAGGAAAGACCAAGGGCAATCCTGACTGCCCCAGACTAGCCACGTCAACATTGGTACCCACTTCTGCATAGTCTGTCACCAGTGCCACCATGGCACCTACCCCATATCCCAACCCTCCTCACTCAGCAGGAGAGACAGATCTTGCATCCAGAACTGCAAACCCTGAACCTTGCAGCCTGGCTCATTCCTTGAATTCTCTTCCACTGGCCAGCCTAAGTAACCAGGTAATGGATGTCATTCATGAAGCCAGACGATCCAGTACTAGGAAATCCTATGCAGATAAGTGGAAAAGGTATTGTTCCTGGATTCTCTCTAAAGGAGTGGATACAGCAAAGCCCTCCTTACCTCTCATCCTGGACTACCTAGCAGACTGTCCTTCTCTTCCATTAAGATCCATGCCTCTGCCATCTCTGCTCATTACAGCACTGAGCCACCTCTCTTCTCTCACCCTCTCATCAAACAGTTCCTGTGAGGGGCTAACAACTTAAGGCCACCAAGAAGAGCCCCCACCCCTGCTTAGAACCTTAACTTTGTGCTGATAAAGCTCATGCTACCCCACTTTGAGCCTCCAGCGTCAGCAGAGTTGAAATTCCTCTCTTGGAAAACAGCCTTGCTTCTGACCATCACTTCAGCTAGAAGAGTGTCTGAGCTACAAGAACTTATAGCTGTGCAACCCTTCCTTGTTTTTCATGCTGACAGGGTCTCTCTCAGGACTAACCCTTCTTTTATGCCCAAAGTGGTATCCAGTGTGGCTCTCAATCAATTTATCCATTTGCCCACCTTTTTCCCTAATCTGCAAAATAAGGGGGAAGGGATCCTGCACTCTTTAGACGTGCACAGATGGCTCAGATTCTACCTTGATAGGACTAAGCCCTTCAGGAAATCTGACCAGTTACTAGTCAGCTTTGCACCAGGGGCAGAGGGCAAGGCCATTTCAAAACAAACCATCTCAAAATGTATAGCACATTGTATCAATTTCTGTTACAAACCCCATGGGAAACCGCCCCCTCAGAGGGTCAGAACGCGTTCCACTAGGGCAACTTCAACCTCTACAGCCTTTCTCAGAGGAGTCCCTACCAGGGGCATTCTGGAAGCTGCTACTTGGAGTTCTGTGCACACTGTCACCAAGCATTACCACCTGCCTATCTTTTCAAATCCAGGGCAGGTTTTGCAACAGCAATCCTGCAGGGCATACTAGCCAGCCCCAACTCTTCTTGACTGCCTCCACCTATTCTTCAGCTTTGGGAATCAACCCAAGTGTGATAACTGCAACAGTGAAACATGAAGATCATAGTACAGTTGTGTATACTTACCATAAATGTTGATGCTGTGTATTCACTGTTGTAGTCCTGGTTCCCCACCCTCCAGCCCCCTAGTCTCTCTCTCTCTCTCGCTCTCCTTCTCTGTCTCTCTTACTCACCCCTTACATGGCTGTTGGTATTTACTTTTTGCTGGTGGTGTTTTTTCCACCATAACTTAGCTTCCTAATTGGGGGTCCTGACATTTGGGGCAAGAAAAACTGATATAATGGCGATGGCTGCCTGTTTTTATATCCCTGATGACTTGATATCAGTCCTGAAGCAACAGCAACTGATGCAGAAATGCTAAGTCTCTGGTATTTGGGCCGACTGAGGGCTAACTGCAGACAGATAACCCAAGTGTGATGACTGCAACAGTGAATACACTCAAAAATCTACATTTATGGTAAGTGTACACAACTGTACTTTTTCTACACTACTTACTATTTTTGAAGTTCAGGAAACATTTAGCAATGCTTAGATTTTCAAATTAGGCATATTATGTGCAAAAAACTGATGCAGGGTAGTTTTTGATAGCCAGATTTAGTAAGAAAATAAATCAAACTTTTTTCTTTAATTTGTAAGATTAAGTCGCATTCTGTATTTAGATGTAGGTAAGGAAGTATTCCATAAGTTAATGATAAGGAGGTTAATAGTATTGGAATTTAAAAATGCTGTTTAAAAGTTGGAAACAGCCAGTATATGCTGCATGGTTACTGGAATAGCCTGATGAATACACTGCATAAACCATTAATGTGTTGTTGCCGCTGCCATTATCTCTTCAGACTGTCAAGCTAAACTGCATATCATCAGGGACATCATGTTTCTTACAGTGCTGATTAAATGGATGAAAGTAACAGATATTGATATTAAGGTTATTTTCTGATTACAGAATCATATATATAGATGCATGGAATAAGGAATACCTGACAGGATGAAATCATACTCCACAAGGAAGAATAAACCTGTCTGATGGACATCTGCAATAAGTAAACTCTATAACAAAAGGAAAAAATTGCTGTCCAGTACCAAGAATGATCAGGTGTCCAACTGGAAGAAATCTTTCATTAGCATGAACATGCAAGTAAGACCACTAGTGAAATCCTCCAAAGCAAACTTTGAGTCCAAATTGGCCACAACTACTGGAGAATGGTGATCAAGGACACTGCATATACAAGTGCCATAGATATAGCCAACTTGCTGGCTGACAGATTCAGCAAAAACTTCACCCCACTGTCCCCCGCATCAATAAATCAGGACATCCCCAGTACCTGCCCCCCTCCCCTTATTTTTAGGAAACAGGTCATCACTGCCTTCTCAAAATCAAAAAATGCAGCCTCCATGGGACCTGATATCATCCCAGGCTGCATCCTACATGAACTCAGGCAGGAACTTGCAGCACCATTAGGTGCCCTATTCAGCCAAAGCCTGAGTAATGGCTTCATCCCAGCTGAGTGGAGGGCAGCCACTGTCATCCCTTTGCACAAAGGTGGAGCATTAACCGATCCAGGAAATTATAGACCCGTCAGTCTAACTAGCCTGATCTGCAAGGCTATGGAACAGATTATCATGGACCTCATTAACAAAGACATTGGCAATCTCCAAACACTCAATCCCACACAGTTTGGCTTCGTCAAGGGGAGGTCATGCTTGTTAAATTTGGCTGACTTTTTTGAAACAGTCACCAAGGCCATGGACAAGAGGAAGATGATGCACACCACCTACCTTAATCTGGCCAAAGCCTTTGACACTATTCCCCACTCAGGTATAATAGATAAACTCTCTCAACTAGGCATCAACCCATATGTTTCCAGATGGGTAGCAAACTGGCTCACTGATAGAACCCACCTAGTCAAAATAGGGAAAACCACCTCAAGCAGTATATCTGTAACAAGCAGTGTACCCCAGGGATCAGTCTTGGGGCCTCTGTTATTTAGGATATACTTTTCTGAGGTGCTGTCATAATTTCCCCTAGTGATGTGGACATCCTCCAAGAGGGTCTCACCCAAACAAATGACTGGTGCCAGAAATATGACCTTAGTCTGATTACCAAAAAAATGCATCATCATCCCCTATGGGGAGAATGACAGCCCCACAAATTATCACATTAATAACAACATCCTAAGCAAGCAATCAGTCATGAGGGATTTGAGCATCCAGGTTGATAGCAACCTGACTTTTGACCACCATGTTGCTTACATTGTAAGGAAAGCTTTCTACATGGCCCACCTTATAAGTAAGGGTATCTCATCCAGGGACAAGGAGGTCATAATATCCCTGTATTCTTCCCTTATAAGGCCCATTATTGAGTACAGCACCCCTTTCGGCATGTACCTCACAAAGCACATGCAGAAGCTGGAGAGAACACAGAGGTTCCTTACCAGGAGAATCTGGGGCCTCAAACATCTATCCTGCACTGACAGGGTAAAAGCCCTGTCCCTGTACTCAGTTTCATACAGACTCCTCAGAGGTGACCTCTGTCTGGCATACAAAGCAATCTCAGACTCCACATTGATGGGACTGCTTCATATCTGCAAGTCAAGCTCCACTCGAGTAACCCGCACATGCAATCTCAACCTGGTCTGTGACATCAGTAGGACTTGTTGGCGGGACAGATTTTGTGTCCAAGAGACTCCCCCATATGTGGAATAGATTCCCTCTCCACATCAAGCAGAGTGCCTTATTATCCCTTTTTAAGTGCAACCTGGATAACTGGTTGGGAAACAGAAAATACACCCCTGCAATTCCACCTGTGTCCCTGCTGGACTTGGGCATTGGGTGCTGACTTGGCTAAACATGCGCTAAACTCTTGGCTTATAAGGGCCGCAGGGCAAATAGCCTAGTAACTTATATAGTAGGTAATCTGAGCGAGTGAATTTGTGGTTCCTTTTTAAATAGTATCTCACAAGTAAAAAGATTATGCAGCTCCTATAACTACCTGTTGTCTTGTCTTTTACTCAATCACATTATGCCATGGTAAGAAGTCCTTTTCAACAAATAGTTGCAATGGGTGCTACTAAAAGTGGTTTTATTCCCTTTGATATAATAATATATGATTATACAACGTTTCATCCTTTAGTAACAAGATGATCTCACAGTCACACTCACTATTGTATAACTTTGAATTTTAGATAGAAAACTGGAAATGAAGGAACCCTATTGTCTCTACCTTCAGAAGCACCTCTGTTTTTTTCTGAGTTGTTACTTTTGGGGACTAGAGAGACCTCATTAGACATTCAGTGGTAGCTGTTTATTAGTTATTCCATGATATTTGGGTAATTTTTTATTGGAGAAGCATCACAAGTGGTATGATTTTACTAACTTACTACATTGCAAATGTTAATTATTTACATTGTTGGTCTGATTGCATTAAAGACTGACAAATGATGTAATTATTTGAGTCTGAAGGAGGCATTTGGATGAATGAAACTCCTTACTTGTGCCTGATTATGGATGTGTTTCAAATGGCACTTCAAAGTTATTTTTATATACATCTTATCTTAGATATATATATATATATATATATATATATATATATATATATATATATATATATATGTATATATATATACACTACACTGATGACACCAGGGAGCGAAACTGGTCTGGTTTATACTTGTTCCTTATTTTATTGCTACTGCTACTATTGCTTTTTGTGAATAAACACAGTAATTCAGTGTGGATTCGCTTTTTGTTTTCGCCTTGAAATTTGGTGTCAAAGCGATGAAAGACTTTTTATGCTGGACCGTGTTGGTGCATGACTTAATATTGGTTTGGTCTGTGCATCTTGTGTGTGTTGCATGCACCAGTTGTTGGGGGAGTACATATATTTATATATATATATATATATATATATATATATATATATATATATATATATATATATATTCATAGTGGAATACTAGGCTAACTGCCCCGAAGGGCCACTTTAAGCCTAGCCAATAATGTAAGGTCAAAATCAAACCCTGTATCTTGTGTCTATGAGGTGAATACTTTAACCATTGTGCCAAAGTCAGCTACCCAGTACAAGTCCTAAGCCTTTCCAGCATGTCTACTGCCATACCAGGTCAATATCCTCTCTAATCCCATCCTTTCACTCTGTGTTTGTTACTGCTACAAGTGACACTTTCCTCTTGCCACCTTCTGGCCCTGTTTGCAACTACCTTGGCTATTTTCTGTGACTCTCTCTCTCTCTCTATATATATATATATATATATATATATATATATATATATATATATATAGTTGTAGCTTTAAAGATTTTTAAAGATACAGATATAGATGTAGATATATTTATATAAAGACAGAAATAAATATTGACACATAAATTAATATATATTCCTTTTTAAAGAGGTTGTTTAGTCAGATTTTATATCAATCCATACCTCTCAACTGTCCAGGTTTTCACAGAATGCCCAGATTTTTGCCTCGTATTTTTGGTCTGTTCCTCATGAAATTTGTGGTTTTCTGGATTGTTATGACAAGTCAGTGAGGACTGAATTCACTGTATAATGACAGGTGTTTGAGTTTCAGACTTCATATCCTTCAGAAAATGCGTTGTGACACAAAATCTTTATTCTAGCAACTTTCTAAGTTTATAAGAGCAATATTTAAAATGTGTCCCTATTTTTGGGTCTTTGTCCCCTCATTATTTTTAAATGAAAACAATAAACAAACTGAATCCAATAAATGCCAATGCACCACGTCTCTTCAGCTGTAAACCACAAACTCGAATGGTAAAAAATAGATACTTTAATGACAAAACATACAATGTTAGCACTCATTATTTTTGGCTTTGTCCAGATTTTTTTGTGCCAGGAGGTTGAGAGCTATATATCAATTCCCATTTCATCAGTAGTTCTTAATGATATGGTTTAATCAGAAAAGGTGTGTTTGAGTGAGAGACCACTGGTGGTAGGTCTATGTGGCATTAGTCTGAGTGTTAAATAGGTGGAGTGAAGGTTCTGTTTGTTTGATGGTGAGGTGTGTGTGTGTGTGTGTGTGTGTGTGTGTGTGTGTGTGTGTGTGTGTGTGTGTGTGTGTGTGTATATTTATTTATTTTTATAAAGAAATCAACAGACTTTGCCATGGTTCCTGAAGAGGGATAAGTTCTCCACTTTCCTGTTCACCCTTTAAAATGGGCTTCAGCATGGGTCCAAAAGGGAGCAAATCTACCAATCTCCCATTCTGAATTTCCTCAGTGGTCAACCAGAAGTGTTCACTGAGGTGTGGTTCAGTTTGTTATGACTGGATGAATTTAAATGTTCATTCTACTGCCTGCCTGTTAGTCACTGATGGTGTCCTGCATCAGTGTTTGCAGTTAAGGCCATTGCTGTGCATGAGCAGTATTACAATATGGTGTGTTGCTTATCTAAGTTCAAGTGGCCATTCATGTCCTAGGGAGAAAATAGCCAAAAATTTTACAAAAAAAAAAAAAAACATAGATTAGTTCAACATAGCAAGGACTAAAGGACAGAAAAGCTGTCTGTCACTGTATATCACACAGACAATCATAGAATCATAAAAGCACATTAAAATTATAGGCAGAGCAAAAGGCTAAAAAATCAGTTAAGCTGTAACAATTGAACCAGTGTTGTACTTGTATCATATCATATCGTGTCTCTAGCTTCCAGATTTTTGCTGGGAAATCTCAACTGTGTTTCTAGTTAAAATGAAGAACTTGATTTTTGAATTTTGTCTGGGGAGATGAGAAGCTAAAAATAAGCTGGGATAAGTTTATAAATGAATGGGGAGGTCTAGGAATTACGGATTTGATCAGATACCTTTCGGCTTTTGTAGATGAAACTATTATTTCAGTTGTAATCAATAGCATACAAGGCCAGAGAGAAAGAAGTTGTTTGTTATATGATGGATATAATTGGGGGCAATATGCCCAATTGATTATGGGGAATTCTGCTGGCTAGGGGCAGTTTTCAGTTTCCTTTCAAATAACCTTGCACTGTAGTAAGGGAATTGTTAAGCTGCAGCAATATGAGACCATGAAATAACTTTTTCTTTCCTATTGGCAGCTCTAGCTGAGAGAAACTAGAAGAAGAGACCTTTAGGAACTGGAAAAGGAAAGTTTTGGGTATAAAGTATTGGGCTCAGATTAGAAACGGCAGAATTTATCTAGAATGGTTGAGAGGAGCAGAAGAGAAGCTCAGCTTGTGCAGAGGTTTGATGATTGATTACAAAGGGCTTATCTGGTCCCTGGAGATTGTTGGAGACACATGTAAGAGAACAGGTGTACATGGAGACAGTATTTTTGGTCTTGTGACAGGCTGTAGCTATTCAAAGCAAAACTTCAGGAATTGTCAGAGGGTGACTTTCCCTGAGCTCCACTTATTTCATGAGCTTTATTTCGGGTCTATGTCAGAACAACGAAAAATCAAACCATCGAACGCTTACATGAGCGAATACTCAGGAACTCCCTATACCCCCCAGTAAATATACATTCCTAATTTGAGATCGCACTACAGTAAGGAAAGGGCAAATATTCTGATCTTCACTGTACTCCGATCCCAAAAAATCAATATCGAATTCCTGATTTTTCGCTCATTTGAGCGCTCGGCATTTTACGTTTCCGTCGTTCTAAAGTAGACCCTTTATTTCTATATACAAGACACATCTCTCCCCTTTCCGCAAAGAAAGTTGATGCTTTTCATACTTAATTACAAAGAAATAGAAGTTAAACAAACTAGCAGACATTAAGTTTGTCTTTGACATATTAATGTAAACTGAATACAGAGAAAGAAGGGGGTCCTCACAGTTGCAGAAAAATAAATCATATGAGAAAATGAAATAGGCTGCAGCAGTATCAGTGTTTTTTAAAAGGTAGTAAGAATAAATGTGCCTTTTTGGATATGTACAGAGTTAATCTATACAAGGTTACTTAATTTCAATAAGTATCTTTGGATTCACCCCAGTAAGGATAATGATTTGGTATATCGTATCTTATATATGGCATGGAACAAACTTCCAAACCACAACAGGCTTCTAAATAATCTGGAACAATTCAAATCCACCCTAAAATATCACTTGGCAACTAATAAACTGTAAAATCGTGCCACACCTACAGTTTGAAGTATGCAATCCTCACTCTGTCAACTATGGATACTATACAAGTATATTACTATAGTATTTTTGATTCTATTCACAGTATCTTGAAAACATATATTCCCTTAATCTGATATGTTTTGTAAATACTGTTCACTGGTCATTTGATTTGAAATACTTTGAAAATATTTGTTGTCCTTTTTTCTTTTAATTGTTAAAATGTATTGCTATCCTTGTTTTGGAGCTTTTTTCCCCAGACCTCCACTGAAAATGAGATTTCAGTTCCCAGAAGGACTTTAATGGTAAACAAAAATATTGTTACTTACTAAGGTTAATAACATGGTTGTAGAGTACAGTTTAAATAGTAGAACCCAAGCATTTGTATTTGCTGTATAAATAATATAGTATTATACTACTGTAATTTTTGATATGAGTATGTGCTCACTGTACATTTGTTTGCAATAGAATTTAAAACAAGGGTTGAGATATTTTCAAAATCTATTAAATTAAAGCAATTCAGTTTAAAGTTCTGTATGAAATGTTTAAAGTGAATAATTTAATGGTTAAAACAAAGAAGTGAATGACATATTGGCACATGTAGTTTTTTGTATCAGTTTCTGATGGAGCTCTGGACAGGGAACTAAAATTCAAATGGCCAATAGGTCTGTATGAGATGTAATAGACTCCATCAAGGGCTGAGTGCCAAGCAGAAGTTCATAAAAGTATGCCCAAACCTAAAAGTGCACTCACAAAACAGTGAATAGTAGAATATGTGTACGAGTGTTACAACTGCTGCATCCTGACAAATTCCTGCTGCTCTGATGTATGCTGGTCTTGGAGTTAGTACCCATAAGTAGCCGAGGTGTAGCGGGGTGCAGCCTCCAGAGAAAATGCTTTTCAGGTGTTAACTGCTGTTTTTACCTTTCATTCTTTAATGGGAATCTTCAGAAAGTAGTTTCTCATTCATACTAGAAGTCATCACATTATGTCTTAAGTAAGTCAGACTTTTCAAAGATTAGGTTTAACCTGTTGCTTAGCTTTCCAATATAATTTTTCTTTTTCTTTTTCTTTTTAGACATGAAACCACAGTATTGTTCAGTCTTTCAGAAGCCTGTCTTACATCTGCAAGTCCTGCTGTTTTCTTTCATAATTTGCCCTTTTCCTGAACTCATCCTACATAATTTACATTTAGATGAACTGTAGACATCCAAATGAATTCCATTATTTAATAATATTCTTTGTCATTCTCTTCTTTAACCTTTCTTAAGATAATAAAGGCAAATTATATCACCATGTCATTGTTCTTATCTGTAAACGAGCCTTCCTCTTCAGAAATAAATCTCAAAAGGCAAGTGCATTCAAAAAGGGGATTTTTTTTTATTTTCCCAACTCTATTTCTCACTGATTATAATTTTTGTCATTGCCTTGTCATCATCTGCTATTTCCTTAACATTCTCCAGGTATATTCTCCTTTCTTACTGTTAAAAATCCGTTTATACAGATTCATGTGTTTGTCAGTACAATGTCATTGTACTGCATTAATCATTTAGGTTTTTCCTTTCTGATTCTTTTATGTAGCTGTATATCCGGTACTAAGTTTTCCTTCCTTACAGCTTCCTTCATGATTTGCATTTCCTTATAACTAGAAGTTTACTCTTTTTTTTCTCAGACATAACTGGTGATACTAAACACAACCATATGAATTTTTGCAGGTAGAGTATTGCAGTGCCATTCTGAAATGTTTGCTCTAACCTACACAGATTTGTACAGGAAACAGGTTAATTGCCACAAGAAGCCCCTCTTTATATGACAGTTTTTCCATTCCCATTCATTATCAGTTATCTTTCCTTGTAGTTTCTCCATCAGTGTCACTTGTTTCTTCCTTCCTGTAATGTCTCAGAAATTATATCCATTATTCCAGATGTGGTTTTACAAGGGCTAGACAGAGAAAAATTTTGTGACAATGATAAAGAAACAAGTACGAGTAACTGCTTAAGTAATTTGATTTTATAGGGCCAAACCTGCAGATTAGGTCTACTGTTCCTGAATGCCAGAACTGTTCACTTGTTTTTCATGATTATCACATTTTTAACACATGAGCAAAAGTCCAAACTAATATAAACAATCCGGATTATTTTATTTTGTTCCATATTTCATATATGTTGGATGCCGCTTGGAGTTACAATTCTGCTTTGCATAAAGAGCTAGCCATTGCATGACATGTGTATTTATTTATTATTTGATTGGTGAATATGGGCATATGACATTTGACATCTCACAGGCTTTCTGTTTAAAAGGCCATAGTTCAAAGTTGCTGTAGGAAAACTGTTTAGAACCTCTATTGTGATTGGGTTCCTGCTCTTTGCTAACACTATGTAATAGCTCAGTTGACCAGTGAGGAAAGGTAGTTTCATTGCTGCTAAAATCAGGCCAGAGGATAGTCCCCTTAATGGGTTGTTGCCCAAAGACAGAGAACAAGCAGGATGAAATGTGAGCACTTTACATATCTCTACTTTCCAATATTCTCATTTTCAAAGATATAGGCATAATAAACACACCTGAGAAGATGATAAAATGGGAAGTGATCCAAGCCACAACTGATCAGGGAAAGATAAAAAGAGTTTGCAATGAAGGAGGTTATGGCTGAGACATCTGTATTCCTCAAGAGAATTTGCAGAGTTCAAGAAATGCCATACTTCAGAAAAACAACTGAATGAAAGACACAGTTTGGAGATACAGCATGGATGACTCAAGGAAAATATGAAAAATATTTTTCAGAGGAGTGGCATATGATCACCTATTTTTCAAAAAACATACAAACTGACAGAATTAATGCATGTAAGCACGTGATACTGAGTGGGTAAAGATAAGTTTTGGTTAAATTGAATCTGCAACATATCTAAAAGGTTGGGAAATTTGAAGTGTAGGTAGGCCGAGAGATATTTTTCTGCCATCAAAACCGACAGTATTTCTCTTTGTTTTCATGAAGGCCTTTTTTTAATACCGTTATTAAATTATCACTTGTGACATAGATAATTTTACATTTATGTAAAAGTAGTCAAACTGTATTACCGAGTTCATGTTTACAAACATTATACTGTACATATATCATATAACCTAAGCAATATTACATAAGTTGTTTTTCTTTTAAACAAGAAACATCTTTATTAAATCACTTATGACATAGGCAATCATACATTTTATATAAATGAAAACAAACCACACTGACACAATCCTAGTTGCACACATCTTACATCACAAACCAATGATACACTCCCAGTTGCAAACATTATACATAATCTACCCAATCATTTTCAGTCAAACATTGCATAGCTCATTTAAGTCCTGCCTTCTTTTAAACCTCATTCCTGCCCTGTATGTATTTTCCCATAATTCCCATTTTCCCTATGTAGTTTGCTCCCACTCTTTTCTAAATATCTCAATTCCAGTTGTTTTGTCTCTGTTACTATATTCACTACTTCTAGTACAGTTGGTTTTTGATTTCCAATTTCTAGTAATTGCTTCTTTGGCAGCCACCATAATTAAACAGAGCAAGGCCTTACCATGTCTAGGCGATTCCGATTCTGTATCATAGCTGAGAAAAATCATTTCCCTCATCACACCAATTTGCCTACCCAGCATCTCCAACAGTGCATCCCGCAGAAAAGTCTTAAACTCTGCCTTTTCACCCTACTCCCATAAAATATGTAGCCAATTATCTCTTTCTTCTCCATCACACCTACAACATTTGTTGTCTACCTGAGGAAAAATTATCTCTAGTCTATGTGGGGTATAAAAATTTCTATGTAAACATTTCCAAGCAAAAATCCTAAATCTGCTAGATTTTTTTGCATATTTCGGAGACATACATGTATCCCCCATTTTTTTCTTTGTGAATTGCTTATCCAGTCTCTCTTCCCAATCCTTTCTAACCACCTCTGATTGATTCTTATAGTTATTATGGAATGTTTTATATGCACTACTAATTATTCCTTTTTTTAAAAGCAGCGTCTTTCTAGATTCTACTAAAAACTCTACCAGCGCTGGTCTTTTGTTTAGGACCCCCTATTTTCCTCTTTGCCTATACTCTGATATCAGTCCCTGATAGGGAAGGCAATCTCTAACCTGCAGACCAAATAAATTCTTGGCATCTTCCCATTCTATCATCTTTCCTTCTCTAATTATTTGCTCCCTATACCTTCATGAAGGCCTTTTTAAGAGCATATAATTTAAATGAATGGTCCTTTTTTCAGTGAGAATTCTTTCTGAGGTAGGGTTTAGCATGTTTTATGTAGCAGAGTGTGCATAAGCCATTTGTTTGATCATGTTTCCCTTATGTATTATAAAACAGTTAATAGTTGTATTGCTTATGTGTGGTCAGTGTAAGGTGCACTTATGTTTTGCACTGTTGTGTTCCTGTTAAGTCAAAGTATGAATGAGCGTGTGTAGCATCATTTTGTCTGTGTATAAGGTTAGCACTGGAGCAGCTAAATGAGCTGCCTACCATCTGCTTCAGCATAGTCAGCACCAATAACTGCAAATGAATGTATTAGTGCATCATGTTCTCCATCACTGATTTTGTGTTTTGGATCTACTGAATATTGCCATTTGTATTTTCTGTTGTATTTCATATGTGATACAGAAGCATATACTTTGATTATGTGCGTGTGTGTGACTGTGTGTGTGTGTGTGTGTGTGTGTGTGTATGTGTGTGTGTGTGTGTGTGTGTGTGTGTGTGTGTGTGTGTGTGTGTGTGTGTGTGTGTGTGTGTGTGTGTGTGTGTGTGTGTGCGTGTGTGTGTGTGTGTGCGTGTGTGTGTGTGTGTGTGTGTGTGTGTGTGTGTGTGTGTGTGTGTGTGTGTGTGTGTATCTGTGTGAAACTCTGAATGTAGCACTGTAATTCGAGCTGAATAAACTTAAGGGGGGATACAAGGACATGTGTTGACTGACATAAAGACAGAGGTACCATACTTCAGTCATTTAAAGGTGCAGCATTAACGTTTACTTAATTTTACTGACTAAAGATGTTATAGTGTCTAGTTTATGCTAAATAGTTATTTTTTTAAAGAAAGCCATATCTCGTTTTTTAATATCTCACTTATAATTTATTATATAATTCTGTCTTCTATGTTTAAATTACATTGATTCATTTTCATTGTAGAGTATTCTGTGAAAAACATCATAATGAATTTTGAGATGGATTTTCAGATTTGTTGCCAACATTTTCAGCTAAAGGGCAAAACAATGGAAGAGACTGGCAGCTGTTAATAAGGCTAAAAGTTACCTCATGCCTGGCACATACTTATCTTTGGACACATTATTGCAGTGTAACCATGGCAAATATTAATCGTGCTTCCTATTTATGAAAGTTAACGTTTCACAACTTTGTCTATGTTATTATTCTGACTGCAGTCTCAATTAGAACGCTGAACAGCGCTGTGTCTCTCTCTAATCATATTAATAGGAGCTGTTTTCTTCCATCTCCTAAGTCATCTAAAGTTTTAAATGCATATGTTATAATTTTATTTAGAAAAGCACTTACATACTAATTTGAATTATGTCATATAGTAAACATGCAACCTGCCATTTACACAACAGCTTGAATCTGCCTGAGTATAATACACTTAATGCAATCTCCCATTCTCTCTCTCTTTACTAGAGAGCCTTCCTCCAAATTATTCTAACTTTTCTATGAACTCTTGGTGAACTTGCGTAAGACCTTGTTGTACTTCCTGCTCATGTGAAAGCATTCTGCACCCTGGAGCAACATCCGTAAAGGTCAGTTCTTTCCTATCATCTGGCAAGGAGACTAATATTCCAGATGAGGAAAGTGCCTGTCATTTTTAAATACTGCTCTCTACTTGTCTGGCTGGTCTTAATGCATTGCCTGACGATATAGTCAAGTTGGCAGTGACAACAGATATATGGCACACACTATAGGACAGAACCTCTGCCAATTTTCCATTCATAATGGTACTATTGCACAATTCATTGTGAGTCCACACTGAAAACTATAGAAAGTTCTTCTACTCTGCTTACTTTGGAAAAAAAAATTTATATATATATATATATATATATATATATATATATATATACACACACACACACACACACACACACACACACACACACACACACACACACACACACACACACACACATCACACATATACATGTATATTCTTTTCCATACAATACTGAGACAGAGTTTACAAGGATTCAATGCAAAGAAGGAAATAAAATAACGGCTTAGAAAAAACACAAGTTAGTATGACACAAATGTCATCATGGGTTAGGAGATAATTAAACGAACAAATATTACTGAATAATGAAAAACAAAGGATAGAATTTGTACATTTGTCATACCAAATCAATCCAAGATGAAGACAGATTTGGGAAATGTAATGACAAAGGACCCTGCCTTATATAGTGCAAGAAGAAAATTTCACTTAATGTACTATAACAAACAAACAAAAAAAAAACAGAAAAGGTGTGGGCAGTGGTCATCTTGAGGGTAGAACACATGCTGAAGTGTTAATCTGAAACTTGTCCCTTCTAGTCTAGTGGTTAGACGTAACCTCCCAAGTTTTCATTAAGTTTAGCTTGATAGATGTTTTAAGGTTAACATAATAATTGGTAGCCCGGTAATTATTTAAACCATTAATGACTTCATACTGCATGAATTCAAACTTAATAAAGAGAGAAGGAGGTAAACATAAGGATGGTGAATTTGTTCTGATTTAATTTACAGTCAAGATTCGTTTCAAATGAGTTCACTTTTTGAATAAGGAGAAGAAATTGATCTGGAAAGAATGTAAAGGTATCAAAGCATATGAAAAGCAAAGCCAGTATAATGTATACTGTTACTGTTAACCCTAGTCCCTGAGATGTTCTTTTTCTTAGAATAACCCTGAAAAAATGTTTCAAATATATATTAAATAAATAAGGAAAGAGGCAGCATTTATGGCATGTTCCTCCTGGACTCACTAGTTTTCAAATTTCTTGAGCAAGACGCCCCATCTCTTTGAGTAAAACTAACGTCTTTCGGCTTTCCCGGTTAGGGATCGCCACAGAGGAACTCCAGTCCGCTAATGATTGGTAGGGGATTTTTTTAGAATGCCAAGTTTCCAGCCCGATGCCCAACCTTAAAGAAGGCCCTATCCCTTTGAGTAATGAAGGATATTCTTCTTCTCCATCCTATAAACTCAAGTCCTTCACTTCAAACTTCCACTACAAAATTGCCGCAGCAATCTCTCACTTCTCATCAGTCCTAACTATGTAAAGTTCAGACCTGAGTATGAACAGTATCTAACAGATCAGCACCACTGTAAACGTACACATACTGGAAATATAACATAAGTAACAAACATATTTCTCTACAATTTGACCTTCACCTCTGTGCAGTCTTAGTTTAGACTAAGTTACTGTTTATAAAAGTGCAGTGTCCACTATCTTTTTTGTGATTGCACATTCATTTATAGGTTCATAGGTTCATAGCTAGGTACTAGGCTATAGGCCCAAGGACCTACGTAAGCCTAGCCAGCAAGGTACCATAGCTTACTCCACCCAAGAAAGTTATTTTCCTGTGCCACTCTCCAGCAGAGACACAGAAGTGATCCCCAGGGTGTATTTCCTATTTCCCATCCACTCATCAAGATTTTTCTTGAAGAGTGCTAATAAAGAACTTTGTTTGACATTGATGGGTAGCTTGTTCCAGAGTATAGGAAGTCTCTGGGACAGGAATCTATCCCTCCAGCGTGTCCTGTTTATTGTGGTGACAAGGTTTAGGTCCATAGAGCGTGTAGCTTGGAGGGATAGGGATTACTTTAGGTGTAGCATGTCCAACAGCTCTGGGTTTGACATAGCTTTATATGTTAGGCAGAGATCACCTCAGAGTAGGCAATATGCTATGGAGTAAAGCTGGAGTTTTTTGAGGTGGTCAGTGTAGGGCATTTGTTTGAGGCCAGTAATCCTCTTTGTGAGGTATTTCCTACAACTATGCAGCTTTTACCATGCCTGTTTATGCTATGATTTGTTTGAATGCATGTTGTTACCCCTTAAATGTACTGCAGGCTCGGCCTGCAGTTGGTCAGTTTATGGTCAGTGCTCTACCATGATAATCAAAATATAGAAGAATAAATAACAACATAAAGTAATGGATCTGGATGGCCGTCCACTAACTGACAACAAAGTGGAAGGTTAGAGTATGAGCTACTGAAGGCTTGTCTAAAATTTGAGTAAATTCAAA
This sequence comes from Protopterus annectens, assembly GCF_019279795.1. NCBI lineage: Eukaryota > Metazoa > Chordata > Ceratodontiformes > Protopteridae > Protopterus > Protopterus annectens. The sequence continues at coordinate 887,105,095 of NC_056731.1, forward strand.
ATCTCTATAGCTAAGAGAAAGAAATGACAGTAAACTATTGGCTCATACATGTTTTTACCTTTAATGCGTTTGGAAAGAAATAAAATAATTTCAAAGGTTAAAGCAATGCCCTTTGTTTGTTTAACTTGCATAAACCTTGGCAAAAACTATGAGATGACGAACTGGACACTTTAAATCCATCTTCTATGATTCCTTCCAGGATTTTTGTATTGATATTGATTAACAAGATGATTAAATAGATGGGGTAGAAATCTAAAATAACATTAGGGGTAAAACTAAGTTTGAGCATAACTATTGTTTTTAATGCATAAAGGTCCAATAAAACTTTGAAACTATTAACAAATTAACTGAAAATAACTTTGAAAGGCTGTAGACTACTTCAACTGTAAAAAGACCTTTAAAGTAAAGGTAAACCTATTAAATCATGGGGAACCTTGGAGGAATTATCTTGGAGGAATTTTACCTTCAGAGATATAACCCTACATCCTCTGTAGATTTTGTACCAAAGTAGATTCAGCCAGGAACTTAGTAAGTGAAGGAATAAGGATATTCCTAAGATAATTTTCAATGTAGGACACATCTGTGAGAACCTCTGTATTCTATGTGTGTGTGTGTGTGTGTGTGTGTGTGTGTGTGTGTGTGTGTGTGTGTGTGTATGTGTATATACATATATATATATGTATATATCTATAGGTGTACCTGATTTAACAAATCCCAAAAAATACTGGTATTTGTGGGGTAATGATGTTCAGATAGTTAAAAAGATCAATGTCAATTCTTCTCTCTAAAAATATATCAGTTAACAGTGCATGAATCGTTCTTTATGCCCCATTTAATTCATTTAGGGACACTTCACTATATGTATCAGTCTCCAATAATAGTTGTAACCTTTCATTGTAACTGTCTATATCCGTAATAACTACCCTACCCCCTTGTCTGGTTTCATTACTCTAATGTTTTTACCTTGCAAGTGCTCCATGGCTGCTATTTCAGTCTCTGTCAAATTAAAATTGTGAGATTCCAAAAATACATAAGAGTATTCAAAATCCCCCTATGAGACCTCTAGTTGATGGAAGAGGTTCCATTACTTCTTCATGTGCTCAGTTCTTGGATTATGAGTTAAAGAAAATAACAGTGAAAGAAATTCATAGATGTAAAGACTCATGGAGCTTTCTAGAACAGATAAATAAAACACCTTATCATATTAGTGACATTTTCATCATCATAGATGAAACTGACCTTTACACAGTCATCCCACAACAAACTGAGATAGAATGGGTAAATGAAATGCTTGTAGAGTATAAGGTGACACACAGTACATTAACTCTTATTTTAGAATTGTTAGAGTTGGTGTTAATTAATAATTATGTTTCTTTTAACCAGAAGTATTATTTGCAAGAGAAAGGAATAGCTATGGACTCGCCGTGTGGTGGAGCCTATGCAAACCTAGTTATGGCATACTGGGAAAGACAGTCTGTCTTCCAGACAAGGTTTAATAATTATATTAAGCTATACCAAAGGTTTCAAGATGACATTTGTATTATTTGGAAAGGAACACAGGCAGAGTTATGTGAATTTCTGTCATACATTAATGAAACTACTAGTTTCTCAAAGTTTACATGGAAATATAATTCAGTCAGCGTTGATTATTTAGATGTGAATTTGATGAAAGATGATGAAGGTGGCAGATATGTGTCTAAAATTCATAGAAAAGCTACATATTTTAACACTTTTCTGCATTTCACAAGTTCACACCAATTTCATCTAAAAAAGTCTGTTATGAAAGGTCAATTGGTTAGGGCTGCTCGCATGGTCACAACACATGAAGAGTTTTTGAAAGAATGCCAGTTTCTATGTGGTATGTTCCTGAAAAGTGTTTACCCAGCAAAACTAGTGGAAGAACTAAGTATGGAAGTCATTACCAAGAGATTAAATGGTCACTTTCAACCTGTTTTAGGCACTATTCCACTTACATCAGATAATGGCGGGTATCAGGGAACATTAAGTACTATTGAATGTAGTACTATGGTAGAACTATGTAATGACACTACACAACAACTTCCAGATTTCCAAAAAGCCTTAACTATAACTTTTATCCATGATGCTAAGTTTTTAACTTCTATTTTTGAAAAAAAAAACTGGCCAATTCTGTTAGAGGATGCTAACATCAGGAAGCACTTAGGTGTTAAACCAGTTATTGTATACAGAAGAGGTAACAATTTCAAGGATTTATTTAAGAACAGACAGGTTCCCTTTCATGCAAATAAACAAGGAACTTTTAGATGTGGAGCTTGCTCATGGTGTCATGTGGTAAAAGTAACTGATAATATAACTGTTAGAAACAGTAGACATCAGATAAAAGGGAAATATTCTTGTAATTCCAGAGCAGTGGTTTATTTGGCCATGTGCGATTCATGCTCTGCTTTCTACATAGGAAAGACTGAGCGTAAGCTAACTCAAAGAATCTATGAGCATGACTACGCTATTAGGAAAAACAATCTGAATAATGCATTGGCCAAAAATATTTCTGACAATGTAAACCACACATTTTCTTTTGTGGTAATTGATCAAGTTACTATTGATGAAAACAAGCCTTGGGGTTTACAGTTAGAAATAAATGAGCTAAAATGGCAAATCCGCTTTCAAGCAGACAGTTGGCCTGGCATCAGTGATCACACTTCTATCTTGGCTATATTGAAACTAAAAGCACTTGAACGAGAAAAGGTTTTAAAATAACAAAAATAAGGTTGTCTGACAACTGGCAACAACATAGAATTTTATACATTAATTTATACATTCCCATACATTTTAAATATACATACATACATACATACGTTTTTTTGAATATTTGTTGTATTAAATTGTTTTTAATGTAGTGTTGACAGCTTTAGGGTTATATGAGGCAACAGCTTTATGTTCAGCTGTATATCATGATGACTGACACTGTCTTTAACCAATAGAAGTAAACTTTATGGTATTTAAGGTGAATGCATGTAGAATAGTTTGCCTGATGAAGTTTGAAACGTGTTCAAACGAAAGCGCTAACCGTTTCTTTGCTACTGGAATCATTAAATACTTGGTGTTTTTATATTTCTTAACTTGTGGTTCCCCTTATTTGAACTCTTGAACATTGTTCCAGAGGTGCTTGGACTTCAGCCTTTTGTGTTTTTGTAGACATTTATTTTTGCTTTTGATAATAATGTATAAGGTAACTCCCCTCCATTGGAGAATCTGACCATTATTTTGGTCTTATGTAAATTTAGATTATTAGCACAAATGTTTTTATTGTTGGATTGAGTCATTTTGCATTGCTTTTCATGATCAGGATTCCCACCACTGGTTGTACTGGTGTTCAAAAACTTAATCTGAAATTCAGTGCAGTTTATTTTATGCATAAGTTTCATGGAAAAAATGGCAATTTACAGAAAATTAAGCCCTTCTACTATCTATGTTAACATATGTTAACATGCAAGTCAATTCCTAGAAAAGCTGATTTAGTAAATTCCCTAGTCAGTAGAGATAGTAGTTAAACACAATATCTGATTTTTGGTTCTCTTGGGTAAGACATTTTGCTCCAGGCAGATCCCGAGGGACTACAAACTGGGCTTATTGAACCATAAGTCACTCTGGATAATGTTGATTATCAGATAAGACTTTGTTACAGAGTACCTGCTTTGTCCCCTCACATTCATGTAAGATCCTTTTGTGTCCTAAATGATCTCTCTATTAACAGGAACTCCATTTTTGGGGGTTACTTCAACTACCCTTCAGTAATGTTGACACTTATCCAATACAGTATGTGCTCTACATTTCTAAGACTTAAACAAAACTCTTTTGAGCAGCTGGTATACAGATATGCCAAATTGCACAAAGTTCTTTACTCTTTGCTTACAAATATGGCTGCCTTTTGTACTAATCCTGTGGTATTTCCTTCCCCAGGGAAGTCTGACCACAAACTTGTGATCTTCTCCTTTAAACTCTCAAAATACCATGGCAAACCAGGCTGAATGCAAGAACTGCAAACGTGCCAACTTCAGCCTACTTATGAAGAAAATTTATGACTATACCACCACTGACCTTGGTACAGAAGCAAGCTGTACTTGTGAATTCTACACCAATTTAGAAAAGTGCATACAGCTAGCAGAGGCAGCAGTCCCTACCAGAACCAAGTGTCAAGGGAAATTTGAAAGTAAACCACCCTAGTGGTTCACTACAACAAATAAAGTCTACAACAAAATAAAGAAAGAAACTCCTTACATTATATAGTAGATCCAAAACCACTAGGTCCACTAAAGGACCCAATGATATTAGGCTAGCCTCTAAGTCAAAGCTATGTTAGAAGACTAAGAAACAATATTCTACATTGCCCTGTATGTATTCATTATAATGCCTCCTACTCGGACTCAGTAGACATTGTCAATTTCCTTGCTTGCAAATTTGGTACTAGTTTTACCTCTAATGCGTTTATCCAAAGCCCTGGACTAGCTGAATTCCTTGTCTCCCAATAATCTCTAAAGATCATTTACTGAAAGTCCTAATCAAGACCCCACACCCCACCTAACTATATATACTAACTTCAGGATCGCACAACAGTGGGGAAATGGGCAAATACATTTTATTTGTCCAACAGTGCTTACATTCAGTGAAATTTGATTCAGTGAAATGCTTTTCAGTGACTTGAGCTTTCAGTGAGTTTTTGAGGGTGAATTGAAATTCATTGAAATGAGTTTTCAGTGAATCAAAGTCGACGCGTATATATATATATATATATATATATATATATATATATATATATATATGGGTCTACTTCAGATGATCAAAGTTTTAAATCTTCAAATTTCATATGGCCTAGACCATATGATCAAAGTTTCAAAACTTCAAACACCTGAAAGAAAAAGAAAAACAGAAAAAAAATTTACTGGACCCCCCCCACCCCATGCTGTTTAAATATACCAAAATCCGAGATCGCACTATAGCAAAGAAAGGAGAAAATTTCCCATTCCGCACTGTATGGAGATCGCCATTCCGAATGTTCAAAGTTTTAAAACTTCAATCATATGATCTTGGCCATATGAAATTTGAAGTTTTACAACTTTGATCATCTGAGAAATCTTTTCATGTACCAACTCCTTCACTCAACGCTTTCTAGAATTCATAAATTTCAATGCCTTGGATCAACTTATCCACACACCCACAAGGGGCAACAATATCCTAGACCCAGTCATTACCAATGTGAGTGACCAGTGCTCCACACCTGAAGTCAGCTCCTCGTTGGTCAGATCCGACCATAAGATAATCACCCTAGATATCCACATCCCGCCCCACACCCCCATTAAGGAAACATGGTAAAACATTTCTCCAAAGCCAACTTCATGCTTCTTAAGACAGAAGTGGCAAACTTCATGACACCCATGCAGATGGACAATACAGTTACGACTGCTGAGTCCTACACAAATGCACTCTATAAGCACTTACACAAGTGCATGGATCGTGCTATCCCAAACAGAGCCAAAATGCTATCCTCCAAAAAAAGGAAGCCAATCTGGTGGTCCCCTGCCATAAACAAACTCTACAAAAGAAGGAAAAAACGGTTGCAAAAGAGAGTAAAATCCCATGAATAGAGGAGCTCCCTGGTCAACTTCAGTAAGAAGCTGATATCCCTTATAAGATCCTCCAAAGCTAGCTACGAAAACAAAATTGCCACTGATTCTAGGGACAACCACAAAGCATTCTATAGCTATGTCAAGAATCTCAATAGCAACACCCAGATCTGCTCTGAGGTACAGCACAATGGCATGAAAATTACAGAACCAACTGATATTGCCAACATCCTGGCAGATAGGTTCAGTGCTAACTTTACTCTCCCTCTCACCCCCTAAAGGGCCCATATCTGTACAGGAAGAATGCAGAGTCCTTGTAATCACAACTACGCAGGTAAAAGCTGCACTCTCTAAAGCCAAAAAAACAGCATCCATGGGACCGGACAACATCCCAGGCTGCATTTTACATGAACTTCAGAATGAACTGGCTCCCCATATAAGCACCATGTTCAATCATAGCCTCACATCAAGCTTTGTGCCTATTGAATGGTGCACAGCAACAGTTATCCCACTTCAGAAAGGGGGAGCCACCACTGATCCCGGGAACTATCGCCCTATTAGCCTGACGAGCCTGGTCTTTAAGGCCATGGAACGTATCATCATGGAACTCAAAAACAAAGACATTGGTAACCTCCAGCCTCTGGACCCTATCCAGTTCTGGTTTGTGAAAGGCAGATCATGCCTCCTGAACCTGATCGACTTGTTTGAGGCAGTCACCAAAGCCATAGACAAGGGTAAGGTGGTTCACACAGCATATCTTGACCTCACCAAGGCTTTTGACACCATCCCCAATTATGGAATTATAGCTAAACTCACTAAACTAGGTATAAAACCGTACATCACAAGATGGGTTGCCAAATGGTTCACTGACAGAACCCACACTGCAAAAGTTGCAGACTCCAAACCTGACTTCAAACCAGTGACAAGTAGAGTACCACAGGGTACAGTCCTGGTATCTCTCCTGTTTGGTATCTACTTCTCTGAAGTACAGGCTAACACAGAAGGCCTTTGACTAACAAAGTTCACAGATGACTGAAAACTAGGAGCCATAGTCGAGACCCCAAATGATGTGGACATCCTACAGAAGGGCCTCACTGAGACAGATGCCTGTTGTCAGAGCCATGGCCTCAAGCTCCATGCCAAAAAGTGCATTGTCATCCCCTTTGGTAAAAACTCTGTACCCATGAACTACCACATAGGCAGCAGTCTGCTTAACGCTGAATGTGTGATAAGAGATTTTGGGACCCAGGTGGACAGTAGTCTCTCCTTTGATAATCACATTGCCACAGTAGTCAGGAAATCCTTATACGTGGCACACCTCATTACAAAAGGGTTCTTATCCAGGAAAAAAGAGGTTATTGTTCCCCTCTACTCGACACTCATTAACCCATTATAGAGTACATCACCCCTTTTGGAATGTACCTCACAAGACATCTGCAGCAGCTGGAAAGGCCACAGAAGTACCTCACAAAGAGGATTACTGGCCTCAAACAGATGCCCTACACTGACCGTCTAAAAAAACTCCAGGTTTACTCTGTAGCATATCGCCTATTTTGAGGTGATCTCTGACTAACATATAAAGCTATGTCAAACCCAGAGCTGATGGACATGCTACACCTAAAGAAATCCCAATCCCTCCATGGACCTAAACCTTGTCACCACAATAAACAGGACATGCTGGAGGGATAGATTCCTGTCCCAGAGACTTCCCATACTCTGGAACAAGCTATCCACCTATGTCAAGCAAAGTTCCTCATTAGCACTCTTCAAGAAAAATCTTGATGAGTGAATGGGAAATAAGAAATACACCCTGGGGATCACTTCTGTGGCTCTGCTCAACAGGGACACAGGAAAATAACTTTCCTGGGTGGCATAAGCCAAGGAACCTTGTTGGCTAGGCTTACTCAGGCCCTTGAGCTGATATCCTAGTACCTACCTATGAACCTATGAGCCTATAAAGGGGACCTATCTATATATATATATATATATATATATATATATATATATATATATATATATATATAATGACTGAAACTTCATTGCACTGACACTTCATTTGACTGACAATTAGTACTGGCAGTGTCTAGAGAACTATAAAGTAAAAGGAATATGTCCTTTTTTCCACTGTAGTGTGACCCTGGAGTTAGTATATATAGTTAGGGGGTTGTGTGGGGGGCACACCCCACCACACTGGGGGATGTGGGGGGTGTAGCCCCACCACTTAGTTTCATGTTATATTCTCTGCTTTTGGTTTTATTTTGTTTAGTAAAACCAAACTAAGTGGGGGGCTGTGCCCCCCACACCCCCTAACTATGTATACTAACTCCAGGGTCACACTAGAGTGGGGAAAGGACATATTCCTTTTTCTTGCCTTACAGTGCTCTAGACACTGCCAATGCTAATTGTCAGTCAAATGAACTGTCAGTCAAATGAAGTGTCAGTGAAATGAAGTTTCAGTCATTTGGTCAGACTAAAATGTTTGTCAGTCAAATGAGCTTTCAGTCAAATAAAGGTAACTCATATATATATATATATATATATATATATATATATAGATAGATAGATAGATAGATAGATATATTGATATAGATATAGGTTGAGGGAGTGTGTCGCCCTCAAAAAATACTTGTTTTAAGTTTCTTTATTTAACTCAACATTATCCACGTTTTGCATTTGTATGACTGAGCATTTATGGTCTGAATACTTGCATTATGATATTGTATAGTAGAAGCAAGGGCACATTGTCTTTGACATGGATAACACTTGAAACATTTTTATGTCTCTATTTAATAAGTTATGTAATACCTCTATAAATGAGCCAGACTTCTTGAAACAATCTTAGACTTCTTAAATATTCGTTGGTTGCATATAGAATATCACAATAATCGTATTCCCACTCTGAGTGAAGGATAGTCTTTAAGAAAGTTTGAAATGACCTACAAAAATGCAGATGGGTTCTTAGCTGCCTTACTACAAACTATAAGTTCTTAAAAATTTCTTGGTGGGATTAACCTTTCAAACTTTCACTGGTATTTATATTTTTTAATTTCTAGATCTTGTAAGTTTTTTAAACCACTCTTTTGCCCAAATGATTCTAATGCTTGGTTATCTACATGACACAATTTATAGCGCAGACAATTTCTTCCTTCACAAGTATGGTTCTTATATGGTGCTTTTTCTTCCATTGTGCCAGCTTTCTAAACTTGAACTTAATGATTTACTTTATCTTATGAAGCATAGTGAAGAATTGTTTCATAGCTTATAGGTTTTCATTTCATAGGTTTTCATGAAGCTGCGCTGAACACTAGCTTTCACTAGCTGCCCTAGTCGGCCATTTTAAGCCTAGCCAATTTCCTCAAAGGTGAGAATCAAGCCCTGTGCCTTGTGTCTGTGAGGTAAAGACCTTAACCATTAAGCTCCATAGGCCATGTAGGCCATTACAAGCACAGACTCTGGATACCCTAGAAATATCTCCTATTTCCCATAAACTTATGCAGTTTCACTTTAAGGGTGTCCATTTTTGTATTTCTTAATCTGAGCAGTAGGTTATACTAATACCTCTGTAAAGTTTGTATTAAATACTTATCTCAGTGACATGCTCTTTTCTGCTCTATTGCAAATTCTAGTCCTCTTACTTCTATCGAACTGTGTGGTGCTTTAATAGTAAAACCAATTTAATTTGTTAACTCTGCATCTAGTGGCAAGTGCCTAAAAAAAGATGCCCATTAAACACATAGACCAGTTTCATATTTTACATTATTTAATTTAATTATCAGACCTTCAGTGTCCAATTTCTTCAAATTGTAATATAAAATTGTCCCCCAGTATTTGGCATATACAGATATTATGAAGGACATACTAGTGTGATCTGATGGTCCCAGGAGTTGTAAGATATGTAAGCCATTATTTAGGGATGCCCTATTAGTAAATAGTAAGTTTACAGTGTTAACCATGTTCACCTTTGCACTGGGTGGTGTAGTGGTGCAGTGGTTAGCAGTGTCACCTCACAGCAAGAGATTCTCTGGTTTTATTCGAGGCCGGGGTGCCTTCTGTGTGGAGTCTGCATGTCCTCCCTGCATTCGCATGCATTTCCTCTGGGTACTCTGATTTCCTCCCACATTCCAAAGACATACGTCTGGAGTGTTTCTCCCCAGGTGTTCGCTGAAAATCGGCTCTGTCCTAGTTGAACTTTCCCAGTCAACAAATGCTAAAATAAATAAAAATAAAAATACATGAACTAAATATATTAAGAAAGTAGTTCTCTCTGATGTTGTTTATCACATTGCTCAATCAAAGTAAGGGTAGTTAAAGTCTTGTAAAAGCACAGTAGGGTGCTAATCCAGAATATCATCCAGATAGCTAAGGAAATTATCATGCACTGGACTAGTCATTCTTAGCGTTCTGTACTCAAGTACAAGTCTGCAGGAACCCCATTGGTTAACATCCTTTAGTAACATACTCACTGTTTCTAATTCATCATCCTGTTTTTCCAAACAGGATGCCAAGGATTCATGCATGAGTAATATGACATCTCTTTTTTAGTTAACCTGTTAGCCTCATATTCAATAAACCCTTTAAGCTTAATATCCTCACTGTCAAAAACTTCTGCAACAGCAATAATGCTATACTGATATTGATGCATTAAGAACTCATATTCACACTTCTTGCTTTTCAAGATCTGAGTGTTGGCACAAGAACAAGCTAGAGAATTTACTGTATTTTTTATCTGTTTAATATGCCCATGGGATTGAGACCTAAACAATGCAATCATTTCTTCCTGGTGATTTTTGTCAGCATCTGATACCATTCTTGCTTTGATGCAGCCTGTCATTAGAAATCATAATTAGGTGAGCTATCAGTTCTTCCCAGACTGTTAACACACAGTACCATGTACATTAACCCTGCCTCTCATCTGCATGTTAAAAAGCTTGGATTTTGTAAAATGCAGAGTCATTGCTTTTTTAGACTTAAGCATTTTACAAAAATATATCTATATTTTTTCAGAGATCCCAAAAGCATATATTTCCTTAATATTTTTTCTTATGCTCAAGTGGCTTACTATACAAGTTATTTGTACCTGCTAAAATACATACTCTACTGTATTTCATAGGTTCATAGGTTCATACTAGGCTATCTGCCCAAGGGCATTTATAAGCCTAGCCCATAGTTATTTGGCTTTCCTTTAGTTTGAATAAAACTATGCCTATTATTTTGCTGTGCCTCTGTCAAGCAGTGACACTGAAGTAATCCGATCACCCATCCATTGGTCAAGATTCCTCTTGAACAAGGCCAGCGTGCTCTGCCTCACATGTACTGGGATTTTGTTCCACAGCATAGGAGTCTCTGGGTGATGAATCTGTCCCTCCAGCACGTTCTATTAATAACCGTGTCAAGGTTTAAGTCTCCCCCTTGTGGTTCTGAGGGATCTAGATTTTTGAGGTGAAGCATATTCATCAAATCAGGGTTTGACATGGCCTTATATGTCAGGCACAGGTCACCTCTGAGCAAGCGGTATGAGACTGAATAGAGCTGGAGTTCTTTCAGTCGGGCAGCATAAGACATATTTTGAGACCCTTTATCCTTTTGGTGAGGAACTTTTGGGGCCTTTCCAGCTGCTGCAGGTGTCGGGTCAGATACATTCCGAATGGGGCATTGTACTCAATCATAGGTCTAATGAGTGATGAGTACAGGGGACGATGACCTCCCTTGATCTAGATGTGAATCCCTTCATGATCAGGTGGGCAATGTAGAAGGTTTTCCTAACTACTTTAGCAACATGAGTGTCAAACGAAAGGCTACTGTCAACCTGGGTCCCCAGATCCCTGATGACTTCTTCTGTGCTCAGTGGATTGCCACCTATATGGTAGCTAGGGGTAACCTTGTTTTTCCCGAAGGGTATGACTATGCATTTCTTGGCATTTAACTTTAGGCCATGGCTCTGGCACCAGTTATCCGTTTCTGTGAGGCCCTTCTGAAGGATATCTGTGTCAGATGTGTTTTCGACTATGGCCCAGTTTGCAGTCATCTGCAAACTTTGTCAGCCATAACCCTCCTGTGTTTGCTTGTACTTCAGAAAAGTAGATGCCGAACAAGAGTGGACCCAGGACTGAGCCCTGTGGGACACCACTTGTGACAGGCTTTGAGTCTGACATGGCTCCAGCAACTCTGACCCTGTGGGTTCTGTCACTTAGCCAATTTGCAACCCATCTTGTGATGTATGGGTTTACATTCAAGCTGATGAGTTTTTCGATGATACCTGAGTGGGGTATTGTGTCGAAGGCCTTTGCCAGGTCAAGGTAGACTGTATGGACTGCCTTTCCCTCATCAATGGCCTTGGTGACTGTCTCGATCTGCCTTTGACAAAGCCAAACTGGGTTGGATCCAAAGTCTGCAAGTTCCCTATGTCTTTATTTATGAGTTCCATTATGATCCTCTCCATGACTTTGCAGATAAGGCTTGTCAAGCTAATGGGATGGTAATTTCCAGGGTCGGTGGAGGCACCGCCCTTGTGAAGTGGGACCACAGTCCTTGGATCCTGAGGTGAGGCTAAGATTAAACAGCTGTCCTAACTGCGGGTTTAATTCCTCATTGAGTTAATGGAGCACACAGCCGGGACACCATCCGTCCCATGGATGCTGTGTGTTTTGCTTTGGAGAGAGCAGTTCTCACCTGGGCGTTGGAGATGTTTGGGGGGCTACAATCCTCTGGTATAGATATCTCTCCTTTTGGGGAGGGGAGAAGTTTGCACTGAACCTGTCAGCCAGTATGTTAGCAATGTGTGTAGGTTCAGTAATCTTCAAATCATTTTGAACTAATTCTGAGCATATCTGGGAGTTTCCTCCTAGGTTTCTAACATAGCTAAAGAAGGCCTTATGATTGTCTTTTGAGTCCTTGGTGATTTTTCTCTCAAAATTTGCCTTGGATGATTTTATGAGAGCTCTTAGTTTTTTACTTATAATGATCAAAGGTGTCTTACCTTTCAAGGATTTTGCTCTATCTTGTAGTAGCTTCCTCCTTTTGTTGTAGAGCTTGTTTATGGCTGGGGTCCACCAGACTGGACGCTTGCCTTTGGTACAAAGAGTCTTAGTTTTGTTTGGGATTGCCTGATCCATGCAGTCCTGTAGGTGCTGGTAGAAGGCATTTGTAAGTGATTCAGCGGTTTGAGTAATGTTTACCACTGGCTCAGGGGCCTTAAAGGAGACCACACTAGTTTTTAGAAGTGTGAAGTCGGCTTTTGAGAAGTTTTCACTGTGGTCTTTTTATTTCAGGTGGGGGCGGGATGAGGACCTCCAGCGAGATTAGTTTATGATCTGATCTCACCAGTGAGGGGTATACTTCCGGTGTTGAACATTGTGATCCCATGTTCGTGATGATGAGATCAAGTATGTTTTCTCCTCTTGTGGGGATGGTGACTAGTTGTTCCATGGCATTTGATTTTATGAACTCCAGGAACCTTTGGGCTAGAGTGTTTGGGCTTGAGTAGTGTTCCCAGTCTATATTAGGGTAGTTGAAGTCACCTAGTATGATGGTGTTTGGAGATACATTTATCCCCTCCATTGTTTTCTGGAAGGCCATGTGAGGTTCCTGAGTTTGAGAGGGTTGCCTGTAACATGCTACAAATTGCAGAGCAGTCTTGCCTATGGTTAATTGCACGTGGATGGTCTCCGATGCATCGTGCGTTGCCACCAACCTTGAGGTGTGGGTGTCCTTTATGAATATGGACACCCTCCTTTCTTGGTGTTGTCCGGATTTTGGGGCCGGACCGCATGATATGAGGTGAAACCTGATAGTGCTGGGGTGCTCTCAGGAGCCTTGAACCAGGTTTCTGTCACAGCACAGACATCGATGTTCTCCATACTGAGAAGGGCCTCGATGCGTGCATCTTGAGATTGAGACTTCTGGCATTGAGCAGCATTACCCTTAGTTTTTTTACTTTTTTGTGTTCTAGCGTGGTAGGTTTAGAATTTGAGCCTTGCCTAAAAAAAGGCACTATGGGGGTGGCAAGAGCCTTTGCCAATATCCGGAAGCCTAGGGGTGACAGGTGCAAGCCATCCCTTGTGAAGCAGTGTGGCTTGTCCAGCATGTCATCCCAGGCAGACAGACATTGGATCCCCTTTGAATGACACCAGAGTTTAAGCCAATTATTAAAGCTGATCATCTTATCACTGTATTGTGGCATCATTCTAGGTGAAGGTAGGATACTGCTCAAGGTCAGGGTCATACCTGCCTGGGCTACATAATCAGAGAGCTCCTCAATGTCTCTTTTCATGTAGTCCAAGGAGTGCGTCTCAGGTCGTTGACACCAGCGTGGACAATGACTGAGTCATACTTGTACCTGCTGTTGAGAGACCTGAGTGCTTGTGTTATGTGGCGGATTCTAGCGCCTGACAGGCAGCTTACTGTGACCTTCTCCTTACTCAGTCTGGTGAGCGGGACGTCAGTGTGTCTGACTATGGAGTCACCTATGACAAGTATGTTTGGTGTTGTATTTGGCCTTAAGGGCAGTGACTGCTTTGCACACTGATTTTATTGTTTATGTGTTGTTTGTGTGGTGTATTGAGTTTGCAGTTGCTTGGGTGTCTGCTTTGGAGGCCTCTGCTGTTTAGGTAAATTTTTACTCAGAGCCTCCGAGTATGTCTTAGTGTGTTTATGTGTTTGATTCAGTGGTGTGGTTGAGTTATGTGAGACTGGTATTGTGGTGTGTGTAGTTGCCTTCTCCTCCTGCCTGGTCTTGCCAGTCCTGAGTTGAGAGAGCTCAGCCTCCAGTCTGGCTAAATAGCTGCATCTCTCACAAGTGTTAGTGTTACGTGGGAGGAGGAGAGGGTTGTCCGTGTACATGAGGCAATTGTAACATTGTCTCAGAATTCCCAGATTCACCAACTGGGCAGGAGAGGACGCCAGCATCTGACCCTTCGACATGCTAGAAAGAATTATGAGTTGGTATGAGACAGAAAAGTAGTGGGCTTAGCACTCCTTTGCTAGTAGTGAGAGATTTGTATAATATAGGAGTGCTTGACCTGCAAAGAGAATGCTTATAAGACAAGGGATATGCTTATAAGACAAGTGCTGAGCTTTTGAGAAGAAAAGCTATTTGGAACAAGTGCTGCACTTTTTAGTGTAGGTGTAAACTGTTTAGGTTCCTAACAGAGCAGTTCTAAGGGAAAAATTGAAGAACAGACTTTCTGGAGCCAGAAAGAGTTTAACCTTGTTTAACCATGCTGCTCTAGTGGCAAATCCGAGCTAAATCGCTTAGCAGGGGCTGAAAGAAGCAGGAATAGACCGGAAAATAAAACTACAGTTTCAAGTCAGTAACCACCTCTGGGGTTGGGAAGCTGCTCAATGTTAGTCACTGCCACTGATCAACAGAGAGACCCTCCTTCAGCCCAAGCAAAAATGGCCTCACAGAAACTTTCAAACAGTTCAGGAACAGCAAGCCTGTAACTGAACTTTTTTAACTCTCAGAAAAGTGGAAAAAGCAAGATTTTTTTTGTTTTTGTTTTTTACAGAGATAGCAGAGGTTCACAAGTAATATCAAGTTATAACAGTGCAGCAAATGACCCACACAAGAGTGCTAGGTCAAGGACAGAAAATATGCAAGTTTTAAGTAAAAAACGATTTAAAATTAAGTGCAAACAGGAAATTCAGCAAACAGCTTTTGGTTGTGCTCTAAATATAGCTACTAATACAGAAATCAAGTTTAACAAGCCAGAAAATGCTCAAGCTAGGCAGCTATGCAGAAAAACTTAGCAAATAAACAGAGAAAAATACTTAAAATCTCAAAAGTGGCTCCCTTCTTCTCTCAGCGTTTTTTCTTCTTGGAGGGTGCTTCACCAACAGCCAACAAGCCTGAAAAGACGCCCAAACCATGAGGCAACTAGGTTTTAAGAGAGGAAGATGAAGGAGTTATGGAAATGACCCCTAGTGGCCAATAAAACTACAGTTTCAAGTCAGTAACCACCTCTACGGGGCAGGAAGCTGCTCAATGTTAGTTACTGCCACTGATCAACAGAGAGACCCTCCTTCAGCCCAAGCAAAATGGCCTCACAGAAACTTTCAAACAGTTCAGGAACAGCAAGCCTGTAACTGAACTTTTTAACTCTCAGAAAAGTGGGAAAAAGCAAGATTTTTTTTGTTTTTGTTTTTTACAGAGATAGCAGAGGTTCACAAGTAATATCAAGTTATAACAGTGCAGTAAATGACCCCACACAAGAGTGCTAGGTCAAGGACAGAAAATATGCAAGTTTTAAGAAAAAAATGATTTAAAATTAAGTGCAAACAGGAAATTCAGCAAACAGATTTTGGTTGTGCTCTAAATACAGCTACTAATACAGAAATCAAGTTTAACAAGCCAGAAAATGCCCAAGCTAGGCAGCTATGCAGAAAAACTTAGCAAATAAACAGAGAAAAAATACTTAAAATCTCAAAAGTGGCTCCCTTCTTCTCTCAGCGTTTTTCCTCTTGGAGGGTGCTTCACCAACAGCCAACAAGCCTGAAAAGCAAACCACGAGGCAACTAGGTTTTAAGAGAGTAAGATGAAGGAGTTATGGAAATGACCCCTAGTGGCCAATAAAACTACAGTTTCAAGTCAGTAACCACCTCTACGGGGCAGGAAGCTGCTCAATGTTAGTCACTGCCACTGATCAACAGAGAGACCCTCCTTCAGCCCAAGCAAAAATGGCCTCACAGAAACTTTCAAACAGTTCAGGAACAGCAAGCCTGTAACTGAACTTTTTTAACTCTCAGAAAAGTGGGAAAAAAGCAAGATTTTTTTTGTTTTGTTTTTTACAGAGATAGCAGAGGTTCACAAGTAATATCAAGTTATAACAGTGCAGTAAATGACCCCACACAAGAGTGCTAGGTCAAGGACAGAAAATATGCAAGTTTTAAGAAAAAAACGATTTAAAATTAAGTGCAAACAGGAAATTCAGCAAACAGCTTTTGGTTGTGCTCTAAATACAGCTACTAATACAGAAATCAAGTTTAACAAGCCAGAAAATGCTCAAGCTAGGTTGATTGGTTTAATTGTTAAACAAAGCAGAGCTACTTTCCTATCCGCTAACTTAGCACCTGTAATTATGGTAACAGTTAATTAATTCCTTGTTCATTGAAGTAAGAAGCATGAGTTGCTGTGGTAAGTGTGAATCTCCTATAATAAAATTCCCTTATCCTTAAGTAAATGGCCATCAGGTATCATTATTTTAGTTCCTTCATCCACAGCAGTTAGTGACTCAGTGATATTTAAGTTACGCACATTAAAAACTTCTTCTCTTACTAACCATTTTGCGTTATTAGTTGTAGTGAATGAATTCACTCTTTCTTTTCTCCCTCTCTCTCTAACTGTTTTGGCAGAGGCTGAAGTGACTTTTATTGTAGTTTCTCGAATAATGTCTGGATGGATTCATTTTCTAAGGATATGGTCTCTACAGTGGGGGTACCATCAACCTTAGCTTCATCATGACTCAATAATCTCTTCCTTATAATCATAGTGGGAAACTATGTTAATGTAAAAGGGAAGAAGTATCACTCCCATTATTGTAAGATAAATGGCAAATGTGCCATATTTCATTTTTGTTCTTCATGTCATGTACTTTTTTGAGTTAGTGACACATTACTGTTTATACATCATTCAACAGTACTTACCTTTCTCTTCTTACACTTCATGTCTTGCTTTATTGTATTTTATTTATTTTATTTTTTTAAGAATTAGACTGTAATGTAAAATATTTATGCAGAATGAGTTTTGCTTTTGCTTTTCTGAGAGTGTGTAAGGCCTTCTTCCCAGGCCTAATGTTTCTTATCAGGCACCTGTTTGACTTCTTCACTGATTCCTTTCTTTCCAAATTATTTTCTAGTATAACATCTTTGTTTGATTTTTGCCCTATACTTTGTTTGAATGACACTGGTTCAGTCTCACTGGCTAATGTTTCATATTGACCAATATGAACCTCTTCTACAATGCTGTTTTCATTTAATCAATCACTTATGTACTCACTTACTGTAATTAATTACTTTTATCATGGGCATTTAGAGGCTTCTCTTGAATTATCTTTCTTAACAGAAACAATTTGCTAAAAGTCAAATAATGTAGTGAAATTTTACTTGTTTTATCAGAAAGCATACAGTGTGCTGAATAGTCTTCTGTCAATATATCATTCTACACATATCTATTTAATGATTCCACTGAGGTCTAAGGGTATTGTCCTAGTACAAATAGTCAAACATGCTAATCAGTATAGTATTGGTATAGTAAAATTAATGACCTGTTAAATCATCTTAATAAAATGTGCAGTAAAGATCAAAATTAAGTATAATACCCCTAACTGAGATAAGCCGAAAGACACAACACAACAACAGTAGAAAAACTTCAAAAACTATAAAATGAGAGACATTTATGCAAGCCTGACTTAAAAAATGCACAAAGTATTAAAAGCAGTAAATACAAACTTTATTGTCTAGTCAAAAATTGAGAGTAATCATCAGTTTTCATGAAACATTACAGTTAAATACAAGTGTATACATCATTAAATCATTTTGTAATAAAAACATAAAAAGTCAAAAATTTAGAATGCCCAGCCCAGCTATACCTTAGGCAACAGGTCTGTAATACCTTATAAGTGCATACAAATGACAATAGGAGCATTTAATATTGTTTAAACACTTCCTGTTCTCCACTGGTCACCAATAAAGTAGACACTGTAGTTACACATACCCTTTAATTTATAATACCTTGAGCAATAGCCCAACACTACCTTAGGGTTAACAAAAGTGAAAAAAGGAAAGCTCTAACATGTGAGTGCTTATATACTTATTCAAATACTACCTGCCTCTTCACTTGTCACCAATAAATGGGTGTAAAGTTTTGAAGATTGCTCAGCCCTTCACTCTGAATCCACATCTTAAGTCCTTTTTGATATTTTTCAGAATGTTACAGTTATCCTCAGAAATGTATTAAGACTACAAGTTGCCATTAGGATATGCGGCTAATATAAATTTCATCAGGACTTCAATCCACATCAGGTTTGATACCGTTAACTTCAATAAAGTGAAATATTTAAATTGTATGACGTTTAAGCGCATACTGTTGCCCGTTAAGCCAGTAGAGTAACTATGTCACACAAATAATTTTTGAATCTGATTTATAAAGATGCCCCCTCTACTCTTCCCTCTTCGAAAGATTTTGATCCTGTTCTGAGAAGCAACAATCTATGGATCTACCTTTGGAACTCTGCTTCTCAGTATATACCTTTCAAAACGTTCCCCTATACTTAGGTCTTGATATTTTCTAATATATAGTTAGAGCTCATAAAGAAATCCCTAGTTTCTAGACTATCATCTAGCCTGGTAAACTTTTAGGAATTAAAAAAAGCTGATTTTATACACATCTCTGGGTGCTGTCCATCTGTTCATAATGTATGGTTTCAGATTAATACTAGAGTTACAAATGCTTGTATCATACAAAATAAACTAATTTGGAAACAAGCTATTTTAAATATTAATTGAACAGGTCTGACAAGCATTTCATCCACCCAAAATGTAACCTCTTGCTAAAATTCTCTCTGTCTTCCAGCTTCTCCCTCTTTCTCTCGTTGCTGTCTCCCGTTGATTTGTCTTTATTAACTTGCAGCACTTCTTATACTGTTTAACGTATCACTTCTTCTTGCTTTCATCTCATGGTTTTGGTCTTTATTAATTTCACGCTTCTTGTACCTACCTTTTCTTGCTCTCTTTATTTTCATGCATTCTTTAAAGTCACAAGGCATTGCTTTTATTTATTTATTTATTTATTTATTTATTTATTATTTTATTCTTTATTTTCTTTTCATCTCATTTTCATCTCTTTTTTTGTTGTTCTACCTTACACACACACACACACACACACACACACACACACACACACACACACACACACACACACACACACACACACACACACACACACACACACACTGCATACATCAATAAAAAGAGACATTTTCCTTTAGAACTGGCAGTACTTCCTCTGTAGATACCTCTGTGTACAGGGACTTCTCAAAAGCAAACTTTGTTCAGTTAATTGATGACCTAAATAAATTCCACTGTAGTCCTCCTTTGAAGGATCCCTTTGCTAAAGCTTGTGCCTATGTCTCTGACTTCTACTCCCACTTAAGTAGTTGTACTGATAAGGCAGTCCCTGTCTGCAACAAAAATAATGAGAAGTTTAAAAACAAATTGCTTTGATGGAATACCAGTGTAAATGAATTATATAGCAAGAGAAAGGAACTGCTTAATGCTTCTAAGAGGTGTCATTATACCTACTTTAAGAGCAAAACTGAGTATGAAATAAAAATAGCCACTGAAACTAAAAATAACTGCAAACAGTTCTTAATTTCTTAACATGGTTAAAGAAAGAACATCCAACATTTGGAGCTAGTTCACAGTACTACTGCATACTCTGATCTATAGGCAACAGCAAATATCTTAACTGACAAATTTTGTGCAAATTTTACTGCACCTACATTTATAGCTATTCTAGAGATTCCATAATTCCAGCCATTCCCTTTAATTACTATGGAAAAGGAACAAAACATAAGAACACCTCATTCATAAGCCCTAATTATATGCCAGGTTGACTGATTCCCAGTGGCAAATATGGCCTGTCTGAGCCCTACTTAAACTCTTTAATCTAAACCTCTCTACTATTTACATTCCTGAAGTCTGGAAAACAGCCACTGCATTCCTGTTACACAAAGGTGACCCAAGGCCACTGCATTCCTGTTACACAAAGGTGACCCAACCATAGACCCTGGTAAATGTTGACCTATTAGTTTCACCAGCCTCATATATAAAGCTATGAAGCATTTTACCTCAGACTTCATTAATTTGGATACTGAAAATCTCTTAACTACTAAGGAAGATTGTGCCTTTTTAATCTCATTAATTTCTTTGAAGAGTAACCAAAGCAGTGGGTAGATATGCAGTATATACAATATATCTGGAACTGGACAAGGCCTTTGAAAGAATTCCTCATGCAGGTAATATTGACAGATTTGTAAATCTTACTATAAATCCTTATGTTGTGTGGTGGATAGTTAAATGGTTGGTTGACAGAACCCATGTGGTTAGAGTCACATGTGCTGCTTCTGAAAGTAAACTTTTTATCATTGATGTATACAGGTCTAAGTATTGGGCCTTCTCCTATTTTGCATTAATTTCTCAGACCTTCAGGCCAACACTCCGGGCCTATGGTTATCTAAGTTTGCAAATGACTATAAATTGGGTATTGTTATTCAGTCTATCACTGATTTATAATTGCTCCAACATAGGTTAGACCACGTTAACAACCTGTGCAATGACACTGGTCCCAAATTAAATGTGAAAAAATGTACCATAGTTCATTTTGCTAAAGAAAACATTTTGTCACACCATATATGTGACACAGCCTTCTAATCAGACATTGCCATAAGGGATCTTGTCTTTTTTTATTATTCATTATTAGCAACATGGGCCACAAGGGGGAAACACTATCATGATCAGGTTGTCTAGTGCTAGAATAAACTAGATTATGATTCAGCGATATGCTAATGTTGAGGTCTTTCTCACTGCAGCCATAGCTATCTCTGAATCACATTTCCTCACAATGGGTAAATTGACCTACTTGTAGTAGGCAAGTTATGTGAGTAGTGGGGGGTCTTTCTGAATCCTAGGGGTAGTGTTGTTATTGTTATAAATATTGACTGGATCTACTTTATTTACTGAACAACTGCTTAATTTTCAACAGCTGTCTGTCAATTGCCAAAGTCATAGTACAATATACTTATGATCAGTACCACATTTTAAAAAGCGGCTTTCTGAAGTGGCAAGCCTGCTACACCCCCCCCCCCCAGAGTGGGGCTATGCCTACATACCCCCATCTGTATTATACTAACTCCAAGTTCACACAAACTGTGAGAAAGTACATTTACAGAAACAGTCTGTGGGATGGACTGTTTCACACTTTAATACAGAGAAGATAGTCCAGCTGTGAGCAAATGAACCATGGCTAGCAGAATCACAAGTAAAAGATAGGCATATTAAATTGGTCATTACTGCTGAAGTTTTGCTTTGAATATTAGTATGGAATGTAGTTCCCTAACATTAGGTAGCAGCTGTTTACTATACTGATTTTAAGTCTTTATTTACTTAAGGTTTTATACTTGACATGGGGGCTTTCAGGAAATGATGCTTTGGAGAATGTGGGAGGATTATGTGTTACAATGCCACCAGTGGTGGTGGAGGTGGGAGGATTCTGTGTTACAGTGCCACTAGTGGTGATGGGGAGTTCAGGATGTGGTACGTTTTCAAAGCACAGCCAAGGGGACTAAGTATTTCTGTATGTCATCTGTTTGATTAAACAAATTTTATTCATTATTTCAGTATTTTCTTTGTGCAAATCAATAGCATCGTCTTTATGTAAATCAGTAACATCTTGCATATTTGACTTCATAAACTGCATTCCTTATTTTTTATTTGTTGGTTTTCACCTTTTGAATAGTTACTGTTGGTTATCTTCATGGTAAACATAAGTAGTGCTTTTGTATGGTAAAAGGTATTTTTGACAGTAACATTAGCACAGAGACAGAGATTATTGGTACTACAGAGATACTATTAACCGTTGCTGGGAAATAATGCATGTGTGTGTGTGTGTGTGTGTGTGTGTGTGTGTGTGTGTGTGTGTGTGTGTGTGTGTGTGTGTGTGTGTGTGTGTGTGTGTGTGTGTGTGTGTGTGTGTGTGTGTGTGTGTGTGTGTATGCGTGCTTGCATACAAAAATAATCCTGGTAGGCTTTTTATTTGCTGTTTATTTCTCCTCTATACCCCCTCAGCTCTCCTCAGCTGCCACCACCTCCTCTCCTCATTCACCATGTCTACTGGACCTGCCTTAGCCTCTCCCAGGCTCAAGTCAACTCATGTGTAAGACCCCTGAGGAGACTAAAGATGCTGGTGCAGCATTGTACTGCTTCTGAGGAGTGTGCATTAACTCCCACCACCCCACATGTGAGCTCTGCAATGGCTGCCTTTGTAAGGTGCATGCACACATCCACACATGTGCAACCTCTCAACCAAGAGGTGTACCACTTGCAGCATGGAGCTCTCATCAGCATCTTAATGCTGCCATTGCAATGAACTTAGGCATCCTTCCTCCCACAGGATGGGAGAGCTGGCATTGGTTGCTGAGTCCCATCCTTGTCCTCCACCACCCAGTCACTCAGCACTCATGCCATTAGTTGAACAGTGGTCATATGGGGTATATTCCAGGTTTTATCCCACTGCATCATCCGGCTAGGTAAGGTACTTCAGGTACTATCAGTAAGATAGGAAGGGAAGACAATGGTCTGAAACAAGGTGATTGTTGTAAAGCTTATTTGGATGTAGCAGGTGTTGGCTATTATCCAAGATAGCTGTGTGCATTCATTGTACACTCATGCAGTCAATCACCACTTGCACATTATTTGATGGTGAATCATGAGTATATTCCCTGACCATCGCATATGAATTGGTGCCAATGGTGTGGATTTAAAGGCCATAACATAACAGTGTTGTTAAGTATACTATGCTCTTAATTATTTGTTAGAGTAATGTTTATTTGTGCTGTCTCAACAACTGTAAGGCTGGCTTGGGGCACCACCATGTGAAGCTTTTCTAGCATTGGACCTATTGTCATTTTGAGGAATCTGTAAGTGATAGGATGTTAAAGACTATGTAATAGCCACACTAAATAACATGAACAGTTTGAAATGTCCAGTTTAGAATTTTTTTCTAGGGAATTTTAGTATGTACTTGTTTTTTGTGCAGATAGGTATATATATATATATATATATATATATATATATATATATATATAGATTCACTTTGAATCATTGAATGTTCAGAACATCGACGTTCTGATCATCGGGACCAGAACATCAAAGGTTCAAAATGAACCATACAAACACCAAAAAACTCACAAAAACTATGTTATGCAGGGGGGCTTTGCCCACCTGCACCCCCCATGTGGGGGCCTGTGCCCGCAAGACCCCCTCACTTTAATATTCCAACTCTGAGTTCACACTACAGTGGGGTAAGGGAAATCTCCCATTTACCGCTATATGCGGTAGCGCTAAATGGGAGATTTCCTGTACCCTACCTGCAACGCCAACACTCAGATGGCACACACACACAAAACATGCAGGGCACCTTGCTGCCCTGCATACACACCCAACATTCTACAATCTCACTTACCTGGCACTTCCACTTTAAACCTTTGATGTTCTGAACATTGATGTTCTGGTCTCGATGATCAGAATGTCAATGTTCTGAACATTCCATGATTTAAAGTGGAACCATATATATATATATATATATATATATATATATATAATATATATATATATATATATATATATATATATATATATATATATATATGTCTACCTGATAATGCCGAAAGCTGGAAACGCTGACGACAAGAACACCGACAATAGAAGATCGACAAAGGAGATGACTGACAGTTGAAAATCCCAACGCTGACAACACCGTCATGTCAAACGAGCGCTAGTGTGTAAGTATGTGGTAGTGACGGACGGCAGGGTTAGGGTTCGGGTAAGGTAAGTGTGCGATAGTAACTGACTTTAGGGTTAGGGTGCAAGTAAGATAAGTGTGTGATAGTGATGGACTTTAGGGTTAGGGGTGGATTAAGTGAGTTAGGGTTAGGGTGCTGGTCAGGTGAGTGGGCGATAGTGACATACTTTAGGGTTAGGGGTGGGTTAAGTGAGTTAGGGTTAGGGCGTGGGTTAGTTGAGTGTGCGATAGTGACTGACCTTAGGGTTAGGGTTTGGGTTAAGGTTGGTGCATAGATAATTGTGTTTGTAAGGTTTAGTGTAGGTTTGTAAGGTTTTTGGTATGCTTGTGTTGTGTGTGTGCTTTTGGACAGGGGATTTGTTTTGTTTGTTGACTGTCGGGATTGTGGTTTGTTGGGCGTGTGAAGTTTCGTGTTTTTGAACTTTCAGTTTTGTGGTGTCGGTGATTTTGTTGTCGGTGTTTTTGCATGACAGTGTTTTCAGGTAGACCCATATATATATGTGTGTGTGTGTGTGTGTGTGTGTGTGTGTGTGTGTGTGTGTGTGTGTTCATAACATTTGATAAAATTTAGGTTGTATGTATTTATTTTTATTTTATTTATTATCTTGGAAAGTGGTCTGGTCCATAGACAGTTTTTATGACCTAGGCCAAAAGGGTAATGGTAAATACAATGTCTCTGCGTGGACAAATTAGTGATATCAATCAATCAACTTGTTTTGAAAGATGGGAGGATACAGGAGTATCTGGAGAAAACCTGAGAAACACATGGAGAGTATGAAAAATCTATACAAACAGGGAACGGAAGACAGGACTGAACTCAAGACCTCGGAGCTGTGAGGTGCAATTCTTATCACTGAACTACCATGATGTTCCAGTACAGGTATATTAAGAAGTATGTCACAGTACCTGGGGATGCCACATCCATTCTTCCACAGCTATTTTGAACTTTGTGAAAATATGCATTAGGTAATAGAGAAACTGGAAATCCTAACTGATGGTTTCTATCAAAAATTTCTATTTTACGAAATATTTGATATCTGTAGTTGTATAAGACTTAATTTGTACTACATAAAGGGATGCATATCTGTAGCTCCTAATCTCATTTTGTTTTCTTCAGGAACTGCTTCTGTCTGTTCCCCAGATATTGCAGTATTTGTTACATTTGTTTGTAGCATGGCATCTCCTGCCATCCTCATTAAAAAGTGACAGGACTCCTGAATATCTCCCCCCTATTTGTCATGAAGTTTTCCAGGAAGTCAGAAGAAAGGGTAATGGAAGGCTATCATGCTTTATGTATATCGCTGTCATAACATGGTTTTTGGAAGCAAAGTTGGTGACTTAGAGAAATGAGGCACTGTGTTGTATGTCTTGCCTCAACAGAGAAACTGGTCAGAGGTCTGCATGCCTTATATATCAGGATGGCCATGTTCTTCCAGACTTAAACGTCACCAAGTGTGAGAAACCTGGCAAGTAACAGAGTAACGCATCGAGAGGGAGAGAGGGAGTTCCACAGCAATGACCAGTGCCATGCATCAGGACAGTGCAGTGAGACCTAGGGGGAAAGGCACATAGAGACGTCAAGGTCTGAATGTCTGTGAGTCTGTATTAGTACTTATGAGTCTGGTGTTGGTCTGTACGTTTGAGATTGAGTGTAGTGAACTGAGGGAATAAAGATGTTTCATGTATCATTTTTGCAAAGTACAAATTCATTGGAGCACACAAACCAGTGTGCCTTGTAGATACTTTAGCTGACATTAAAGAGAGAAGACACACAGAATGTATGCCCCTGAATGGCAAAGGTTAGTAATGATCACCCACACCCAAAAAATGTCAATGTGCAGTAGAACTGCTAAAATATTATTTCCTTTTCTGAACATATGATCCTGATTTTCACTGCCTGCGTACAGTTTTTCCAAAACCTACTTGGAATTTGTAGTAAAGAAGATTACGCAACAGACAAGTATGTGCAGACCGTATGACAGATTTTCAGTTATGTGTCTTGTGTCCTTAAATGGCAGTCTGCCCCCAACTGCCACCAGTGGGTCTGCTGGCCTACACTCTTATTAAGCCAAAATCCCCCGTAGCTTCACAGCTGGAGTGACTGTAAGAAACTAAGCTGAAAAATAAACAGTCACCTATTTTGTCTGCAAATGTCTGGCTAAAATACATCAGAGCCAGAGAAGGAAATGTATCTGGGCAGTGTCATCTGAGCCTTGAAGTTGTAGCCAAACAGGCCTTAAAAAGCAGTACTGGTAAATTTCATAATAAGTTTTAGCTTTGCCATATGTTAGTTAGACTGCCATAAAAATGCAATGAAAAAAGGACCTAAAGAAAGGCAAGTACACAACAAAGAAATTTACAAAAAGAATGGAGGAGTTCTCTAGGGCAAGATTTCAAGGTGTATGTTTGCACCAGTCCTTATCTCAAACAATGCATTCATTTATTATTTACTTAGCACCTGTTTTACAGCATGACAGTGTGAATACTGTGCTGCATATCTGAATGTTTTGTGTTCCCTGATGAACTGTGTTTGCGGGGGGTTATCTGACAAAGAGCCGAGGGGATGTTTTTTTCCTTGTAAGCATGTACTTGTGGATACAACCATGTCATTGATGGTGTATCTTTGTAACAGCTCATTACTCAGAAGCACACTTTACTGCCAAGGGCTGTAACTCTGTGCTCTCTTCACAAAGCTTCCTCTCTATCTTCTTGTTGGCAGACTGCAGACAAAGATAAGTCTGAGTAATTTTGTTTTGGAAGAGCAGTTGTTCAAGTCTACACAATTTTCTTTTTCTTTGGCCATTTTTAAAGCTCTGGCATATGTTGGGAAAGTAACAAGGGAGTGCTGTGATTCATAGTGCTGTGTTCCCAAATGTATTTAAATCATTCAAAAATCTCAAAAGTCTTTTTATTAAAGGTTTTGGCAGATGCCTTGTGCAATGTATCCTTCAGAGCTTGGCTGATGACACTGAATAAAGTGTAATTTGGACATTATCAGATACTTTTTTTAGGATTTTTCTGTTTTAGATTATATAATGATGGTTTACAAATTTCTATGGTCAATCTGCACTCTTATTGCTAGTCCATTGCTAAATTAGTTAAGAAGGGTTGATACTGCTGTTTCTTAGATCCACGAGTAAACTGTAAATCACTAAAAACAGTGACACGCATTTTTATTGTATTGCTTGTTTCATGTCTAGTGTTTTGGATTTCCTTCGTCCTGACTACTTTTAATCATTTATCATTTACATTCAGGATTCAAATCCCTTAATCCTTCTGATGGTAGCTGCCCTTTTCTAAACCCAGTATGTGCCAGTTTTTTGCAACAGGTAGACAGTCAAGTTGTAACATTTCTGTATCTGTCTTCATTTCACTTTATTCCTGTCTGTCTTATGTCTCTCTCTGCTTTGGTGCAATTGCACTGTAGAAATATATATACATATGTATGTATGTGTGTGTGTGTGTGTATATATATATATATATATATATATATATATATATAGAGAGAGAGAGAGAGAATGTGTGTGTGTGTGTGTGTGTGTGTGTGTGTGTGTGTGTGTGTGTGTGTGTGTGTGTGTGTGTGTGTGTGTCTGTGTGTGTGTGTGTGTGTGTGTGTGTGTGTGTGTGTGTGTGTGTGTGTGTGTGTTTTGTCCTATGAGGTAAAAACATGCTGTCTCCCTGTCCTACAACAGGATGAAGGAGAAGCAGGCTCCCTTTGGCGGTGTCTGAATTAGTTGCTTAATGACTTTTCCTCAACTGTACATCAACAAAGATTAGCATGCAATGCATCTAAACCTATCTTATTTTTGTAGTTCTAACAAACTAATAACTCCTTCACCCCCTACAGCTGTACTGATTCTTGTTTAGTGTCCCTAGCTGTTTAGTACAGATTCATTCCAGGAAGCCATACATTTCTGGTAATTAACATTTTTTTTCCATTAATAGTAGAAGACTTGTAGAGTTGTGGGAAAAGGCATACATATCGTGTTATGTGTTAGGTGCAGTTTGATATAACACACTTTTCATACACATCAAAATTGAACATTAAGTGAAGTGTGTAACCCCTTATCATAACCCAGTAAGGTGCATTTTATGGTAGGGAGGGTGGTCTGCACCAGCACCAGAACTGCAAATTTCATACAAAGTGAAAAAATTCAATTTCTTGTACTTTGTGATCATGCAAGTCTGCTTTTGGTAAACAGTGTATCTCTGCCATGAAAACTGTCTGGAAGGTTCAGATAATTGCATGTAAGGTAAATCTGAGTGGGTCCCAGCCTTATAGCACTAAACACACACATTTTGATGTAGTTCCTTTGATACACAACTGGATGAACTTTGTTTTGTCACACATTTTTTTCTAATTTTGTATTTCATGTTATGTAAAACATTTCCAAGTTACACCTTTAATTTCCCTTTAAACATGCAACATTAGAACAGCCCACATCTCATCTTACACATCATGGTTCTTAATTCTTAGGCATGTATTCTCAACCAGCTGCCTGCATAACTTTTGCATGCAGCTTATTTTTCTGTTTCCCTTTTTTTTCTGAGTCATTCAGTATGAGCATCATTATGTAAATTTCATACAAATTATCCATTCTGTTATCCATGGATTGTTTAAGGGGTCTCAGCATTATTATTGTTGTACTGTTTAGTATAAGAT
Organism: Protopterus annectens; assembly: GCF_019279795.1. NCBI lineage: Eukaryota > Metazoa > Chordata > Ceratodontiformes > Protopteridae > Protopterus > Protopterus annectens. Next base: position 887,133,932 of record NC_056731.1, read on the forward strand.
CAGAATGTCACATGAGGCGGGTGATTAACTTCAGCTTATAACAGTACATGGAGATCTGCACAAGCACCTTACATACATTACCATACATTAAAGCCCATTCATCTAGGACCTTGGAACAAAATGGACAACTTGCAAGTAAACAATACAACTTACTGCAACATTTTGTAGCCTCAGAGTTAGTTATATTAGATAGGTGAGTGCAGTCTGTAGTACCATACATGAAATGGGGTAAGATATACCCTTTCTTCCTTGTACTTAAAAAATCTTGGCACTTTGGCTTTGATAAAATTCCCTATATCACTGGAGCATATTTTGACTGTATGGAGTGTTGCTGTCATCCACTTCATGCAGTTAATGTACCCCTCACCCCCCACTTCTACTTCACTTGGTCTTTCAGGTACATTTGTCTACTGTTAGAAAGTATCCAGCTCTGTGTCCCAGAAAAGAGATGCCAATAATCTTTTCCCTCCTACCTCTCTCCCTTTCTGTGTATGGGTTACATGCAGTAGATCAGCAGCTGTGTTGCCGTCCTGCAAAGCACAGTTGAATGAGTGCACACACCACTATTGCTCATATTTCATTAAGAGGTGAGTCACTAAAGCCATCTTACATACCTTAAATTGGTCTGGAGGTTACATTGCATCCTGGGACTGAAAACTTAATTCTATCTTGGAATGTTGTACAGGTAATGAGGAAGTAACAGCTGTGTAGTATTGTCAGTGCCATCTGCTGTGAATGTAAAAGCGAGAAAGTCAGACATTTTAGATTTAAATAAAAGTAAAAGGGGCAAAGATTCATTACTATTTGGAATAGCTATGTCTACTTATTACAATGTCATGTGAGCTGAGATTGAAAACGTCAAGACAGAAAAGCAAAAAGAAGAGTAATGTGAAACAAAAACTCTTGGAGTTCCAGTAGAGCTTGGCTAGTAACGACCTCCCAGGCATATGTAGATAATGGTAACAGTAGTCATGTGACTTATGGGAGGAGGCAGTGTGGGGCATGCTGTGGTTGCTGATGGCAACACTCTTGGCAGACATCAAAGATCACAGCAATACTGATGTAATAAACATTAAATATGTCCTGAGTTAGGAATAATATTCATTCCTGTCATGGCCTTAAAAACATAAACATCTAGAGAAATTAAAGACGGCACTGAAGCTGTTTAATTTTAATATTATGCAGATGGTTGTAGTATGGCTCAAAAACTGCAGCATTACACCAGACACATGAATTGTGTGCATCAAAAAGTTATTTGTGGAGCAATCTGAGAACCAAAAAGTTTCAGATTGAGTGATTTCAACTAATCATAAGCATTTGCATTATGATTCGGAAAGTATTGTGAGGTATGAGTCGATGGGGGATGTTTTCGTTTGATGTACAGTCTATTTAACCTTTTAAGTGAGATACTTTTTCAGTTGCCATCAAAAATGAGATTCTGCTGAGCATCTTTACAAATAACATTGTGGATACCTTTCCCCAGTAGACTGCAATGGATATTCAGCTGAGGTTTCCAGTTTCTTTTTTGCAAATACTTTGGGCCTTTTTTCTGTACAGCCTTGGTGAATATCATGTTTTGTCTTGTTTTTTTATTCTTACGTGAGGTAGGTCTCTTGTATAGCTTGACATATTCAGATACTGTGTACTCTCATCACCTGACAGTTTTTTTTCTGTCATTGTAACTGACTGGGAGTTAATAGTGAATTTTAGGAAAAAAAACAGTAATTTGATGTTCTGTATCATTTAGCTGTTGGTCAGTGTTTAAGTGGATGGATATCACTGTTGGTTAGGAAAGTATGAAATGAGTATAGGAAGAAGAGATTCTTGAAAATGCAGGGCGTTGAGTTACATATGTGAACATTAGTTTTTTTCCATATCCCTGGCTTTAATGGTGGGGACTGAATTATCTTATGACATCTGTATTATGTCATTAGTTTGCAAATGTGTTTATCTGCTTTAAAATAGACAGCAGACAGTGCTTTGATGGCGTTGCATAACAGAAGATGGAATGTCCCTGATCTGCAGGATGTAATAATAGTTCCTTGTTAACTAGTCCATTTACTTCACTTATATCACATTATTTAATACAGGGGTTACACATCTGAAGAATATGTATAGAATTGAGGTGCCTTTCCATCTGAAGTCACTTTATGGATCACATCACAGTTAAACCAATAGAAATACAAATGCCCAGTTGTCCTTTAGCTAACTGCATTCTTTTGTTTAAAGACATTAAAACACCCATACCAGTGATAGATGTGAGAAAACCAGATATAGCGGTTCATGCAAAGAAGAAAAAGCACTGATCATTGAAATCGCTACACCCAGTGACTACAGTGTTTTGTGTACAGAGAGACACAAAGTCATAAAATATCAAGATTTGCAGGCAGAAATGAGAGCATTGTATAATACCCAGACAGTTTCTATAGTAGTAGGAATGGAGCTTATTAAAAAGAATCTACAAGCGTATTTAGATATGTTGCCAATACATGTCGCTTTGTATTTTGTACCTATTATTTTCATAACATGTAGCAGTATTTCCAAAGAAAATGATTTATTTCCACAATTCACACGTGCATATTATCCCTTCAGAGGATGATACAAAAAGTAATGTTTAATTTTTGATATCTTAGTCCTGTTAAATATCCACTCACTATGTCTTATTCAAAGGGATAAATGCAGTTCTTATAGATGCAGGATAAAGGAATTTTTGGATGACCTAGCACACTGTGTCCATATGTGCTATGCATTCAGTGTGGCCTTAGGTGCACCACACACACAAAATATTTCAACCATCCTCTTGGGCTAACAGCAGGATGACCGTCTTGGGACCAAGGCAGCCCCTGCCCTTCACCAATGTAAATGGCTGCAATGATGATCTGTCCATCTTAGGCTCCATCATGGAAAAACAGTCAACACTCGGTGATTCCCACCCAAAAAGCTCTTTGCCTTCTAGTCTGTAAGTAGAACACAGGTCTTGAGAACTCCATAATGAAACTTGCTCACTACTCCAAGGCTAGCTAAAAAAATATTTAAAAAATAGTTTTTTTAAAGAAAAGAAAACACTTTCTATGTTATACGGTTCTGTTGCTCATGAGAAATGAATCTTGGTTACCTTTACAAAATTTACATGTATACTATGTACTACTGCATGCATGGTCCAAAATAAATTTCAAAATTAAAACATAAGGGTGGTTTGTTAGCAGTCCTGACATTATCTTCCTAATAGGTTTGTGAAGGAATGGGATTCCTTTGGCAGTGCCGTTCCTGCACTCTTTATACTTGATTTTATATTTTGGAGAACACACTGAAGCACTAATGTGTGTCACGAGATT